>NC_087250.1:6445000-7045000 GCF_037042905.1 Lytechinus pictus
ATCCATGAATATATAATGAAATATCAATGGGAGCGCGAAGCGCGAGCGATTTGGGGGGAGGGGGGGGGGGTTCAATTTGGTTTAACTTCTCACCAGTGAGAGTAGGCCCTACTAGAATATTGTGTGAACGGGAGCTGTAGTTTCTTTACTAGTTGTTTTAGAATAGCCTTCAATAATATTAATGATAACTTCTTGGGAATAATGCAATTTCGAAGCACTCGACTCATTCTCCTCATTAGTGGCGTATCAATTCAGCATGGGTGCACCGGGGGTGGGGGGGGGGGGGGTTCTGTTACACCCACAAATGTAATAATCACACACAAATGTAATAACGCCCACAAATGTAATAACGCCCACAAATGTAATAACACTTTACCCACAAATGTAATAATTTCACCCACAAATGTAATAACGCACTTTACCCACAAATGTAATAATTTTTGATCGCCCACAAATGTAATAATGACTTTACCCACAAATGTAATAAATTTGAAAGGATTTTTGGCGAATCCATTCTAAACTAAAATCCTGTAGTAATTGCGTTCATATAGCATAAAAGTGCAGTCTTTCATCCAGACCCGGTTAATAAAACATTTTAGTACAAGTCCAAAGTCTTTTTCCAGACCCGGTTGTTTCAAAATTATAATATAGTCTTTTTTTCCAGACTCGGTTAATTCAAAAATTATAATGCAGGTCCAAAGTCTTTTTTCCAGACCCGGTTGTTTCAAAAATTATAATATACGTCCAAAGTCTTTTTCCAGACCCGGTTAATTCCAAAATTATGATATACATCCAAAGTCTTTTTTCCAGACCAGGTTTATTCAAAAATTATAATGCAAGACCAAAGTCTTTTTTTCAGACCCGGTCGTTTCACAAATTATAATATCAGTCCAAAGTCTTTTTTCCAGACCCGGTTGTTTAAAAAATTATAATAAACATCCAAAGTCTTTTTTTTAGACCCAGTCGTTTCAAATATTATAATATAAGTCCAAAGTCTTTTTTCCAGACCCGGTTGTTTCAAAAATTATAATATGCGTCCAAAGTCTTTTTCCAGACCCGGTTGTTTCAAAAATTATTATATAAGTCCAAACTAAGATACGATAATGATATCTAGTGGAATAAAAATGAGAATCGAGCTTAGTCTTTTCTCCAGACCCAGTTAATTAAAACTGGTGGAAAAGTAACAAGGACCCCAACTCCCTTATTTATGTTAAATAACATGGAAATACAGCATAGTCTTTCATCCAGACCCATAACAAATGAA
Organism: Lytechinus pictus; assembly: GCF_037042905.1. Taxonomy (NCBI): domain Eukaryota; kingdom Metazoa; phylum Echinodermata; class Echinoidea; order Temnopleuroida; family Toxopneustidae; genus Lytechinus; species Lytechinus pictus. Next base: position 6,446,265 of record NC_087250.1, read on the forward strand.
TATTAATAATAATAATAAGTTAGTAATAATAAAAAAGCAAACAAAGACCCACGATCCTAATTATGTTGAATAATAATAATAATAATAATAATGAGACTTGTAAAGCGCCAAATCCACTCTGTAGAGTGCTAAAGGCGCATAAAGAGCTAAGAGTTAAATAGCAAAGTTTTTAGAAGATTTTTGAAAGTTTCGATAGAGGTACATTTTTTATGTCTTCAGGAAGGCTATTCCACAAAGTGGGGCATGCAAAAGCAAATGATCTTCCCCCCCCCCCAACTTTTTGAAACTTTCGGAATGACAAGGAAGCCAGAGGTGGATGAATTCAAAGATCTGCCTGGTCTGTAGTGATTGGTAAGTGAAAGACTGTATTGTGGTGCTGATCCACGAATACTATGAAAGGCAAGCAACAAAATCTTAAAGATAATCCGGTTTTTGATAGGGAGCCAGTGCAGCGAATACAAGATGGGGGTGATATGTGAGTGTTTACTTGACAGAGTGACAATGCGAGCGGCTGCATTTTGAAGCTTCTGAAGCTTATGTAACTGAGCCTGTGGTAAATTAAACAAAAGGGCATTACAAAAATCAAGGAGGGAGGAAATCAAGGCATGTACTATCTTTGCGGTCGTGGACTTAGATAAATATTTCCGGATAAATCCGAGATTGCGAAGATGATACCGAACTGATTTGCAGATATTTGAAATTTGGGAAGACATTGTCATATGTGAATCAAAAGTTACTTCAAGATTACGGCAAGTTTGAGACAAATAAATTGTGTGGCCAGAAAATGAAAAGGAATTGACATCAATTTTGTTGAGCTGCACTTTAGAGCCAAACAAAAGAAATTCGCACTTATCTAAGTTTAGTTTCAAGGAATGGGTTTGCATCCAGTCGTGAACATCAATCATACTTGATTGAAGACGACGAATAGCATTATCAGCTGCTTGCTGAGTTGAATCAAAAGAAACATGACGAAAAACCTCCGTTTGAGAACACTATATCCCAGTTTCTTTTTCACCAATTCTCTTCTCCAAGTACTATAAGCCCTAAGTATCAAAACACCTGTTTCTTGACTTCGGTCCGAAGATAACACGACAGTCCAGCACACACAGCAGGGGGCCACACACGATGGATTGCAACGTGTCTATAAGAGCCTGCTATGGAGTTCCGTGTATACACGCGGTGAAGTGCAACTTTTTTCTTCTTTCGTCCTTTCTTTCTTCCTTCCTTTCTTTCTTTCTTTCTTTCTTTCTTTCTTTCTTTCTTTCTTTCCTTCTTTCTTTCTGTCTGGCAGTTGTTTTTTTTTTCGAACGTTAGGACTGTATCAATGCGCGAGTGAACGGCATGCATACCATATTTTCTTGCTGGACGGACAGAAACTATGGGATGCATCGCAGCGCTGAGGGCAGTCCCTGCATGCAAAGCATACCCTAATTTTTATTCGCTTATTTTCCTTATTTCGAGGTCGATTTTCTTCGTTCGAAATTGAAAAACGACTAATATTGGATGTTTGAATACAATATGCCTTTGAAAACGTGATTAAATATCGAAGACAATAATTTCATTCCGAAGTTCCTTCTACAGGCAGAGAAGTCTTACGTAATAGCACAGCTGTTGTTTATCATTTCGTCCTTGGCTTTACTGGCCTGTGGAGGTGAAATTGAGACAACAGGGATTACCTGGCCAAGACGGGTTTATCGGGGCTCGGAAATGTTCAAATGAGAAATGAGAGTTTCAAATGAAAAATGGGGTCTAATACCGCAGTTTGCGATCCCAACTGCGGTGAAACCTCAAACGGGGTATTTTCGTAATGATAATAAGTTGAATGTCATTCGCATAAATATGGTAGTCAATTCCGTGACGGAGCATCACTTGCCGCAATCCAATCATGTACATTGAGAAAAGGGTCGGTCCGCCCACAGAGCCCTGCGGTACGCCATGGGTCAGAGGTGAATCAGCTGATTGACAGCCATTTATACACACAATCTGTGAATGGGAAGAAAGATAGGATTCAAACCACTTGAATGCTTCACCTCTGACACCAAACGAACTTAAAGTATTGTGGCGGCCCCCCGTCTTAGAACGGGTCCTGGATGCTGGGGGCCGGCTTGTCCCTTGCCTCTATCACCTTCATCTGTTGATGAATTATTAGCCATCCTTAATACGAGCGTTTCCGTATATATGGCCTTATGTAGAGACCCGGGCGTGTTCCGTTTTCCCAAAATATATGGGGTGGAGTGTTGAGAGGTAGTCTGAACAGGTGAAATATAGAATAACAGGGGGTTTCTATTGGAGCTGTATAATCTCTATGGGTAGGCTTATATTGTAGTAGTCAATTGGATTCCATAGATCACACAGGTTGGAGACGATGATTACATTTGGTTTATGACAACGGTCATAATTTAATTATACATCATTGTTCAGCATTTGTACAGGTTATCACCATTAACACCGTCACCAATTATCCAGAATTGTATTTGCAGTAGTAGAAATTAGGCGAGCAATGTTCATTTCCAAACCTTTCCTTGATTCAGCCCAGTTGGAGAGGAGCGCAGGGAGTTATTCGTCCGACTCCGACCTCCGCCAGCGTCGAAGTGACGAGATCACTGCGAAACTCCGCAATTTATAGTCTCCGAGAGCTGCCTTACGCAGTGCGTTGCGTAAGTCGATAATTGAGTTCTAACGCACCAAAAGCTATAGCGCCATCTACGTTTACTGCATTATAACCAAAAACTGTAGCGGACTGGTTCGCTACACAGCCCCCCTCTTCAAGGAATGTGTCCTCACATTTGTTTTATCCTCACATTAGCAGAGGGATTCCAAACAATTTGACAAAGCCACCAAAATGTATTGAATTATATGCATCGCTGTATTAATCATACTGAGAGTTATGTCCTCTTGTATACACTCCTTATATGGATACTATGTACAATCGGTCTCTCTGCATCTTCCATAACTTATTTCTGTAAACTCTCATTGATAGCAACATAATCATCATTCTCATTAGCTGAATGAATTCACTCTGTGGACATTAACTCTGAATATAAACATTACAGCGAGTGCTTTCCATGTTAAATCATTTTCATAAGCATTTTTACAACTAGGACACCTCCTTGAACAATATTATCCGAAAAGATAATGGTGTGGTGTTTCACAAAACAAATAAATGACTTACACTACGACATAAATATGGCGAAAAATGTATATATATACAAGTCCAGTAGAAATTGAGTTTGTTTCCACATTGGTTCAACAGTTCGTGTGGATTAGTGCTTCTATCTGAATAGTTCATTCTTTAACAGTCAGAATCCTTGCGTCTTCTGTTATGCCACGCAGTAGATCCATAGATAGATTTATATTAACAGTTCAACATCTAGAATACAGTTCCACATCTATCTGCAAATGGAAAGTTATGAGTGTTCAATAGAAATAGTCTGGAGGTCTTCTCTGCCTTCTTGGATAGCGTGAAGTGTTGACGTCTGAGTCACTGGAATCATCAGGTAATGGAATTCCTGGTTCTACTGTAGTCTCAGTAGAAGCCTGAGTAGGTTGTCCATCATTCACTACATCTGGTTCACAATCGATATTCACCTCGTCTGTTAGGTCGGCTGGCTGAGTCCTCCAGGCCTCTGGTACATCATATCCATTGTAGAGCTTCAGGCGGTCGAAGTGGACCACTCTTAGTTTGCTCCTGGGGGATCTCTGGATACGATAGGTCACGTCGGAAAGTCTAGACACCACTTGGTAGCGACCTTCCCATTTGGGTGCTAATTTGGGGCTGACTCTCTTCTTCCTGGCGTTGTTGCGGAGCCATACGAACTGTCCAGCTTCATAGAGTTTCCCATCTGATTTCCGATCATAGTTCCTCTTCTGGCGTCTCAGTTCAACACCCTTACGTTCCTGGGCCCTTTGGTACGTCTCGTCCATTCTTTCCCTCAGCTGCTGAGCATAATCAGTCCACTCACTTCCATCCTGTTTGGAGAATTGCAAATCGATAGGCAGTGAAACCTCTCGGCCAAACATCATCATGTTTGGAGCCTCCTTGATTGTGTCGTGCGTGGAGCTTCTGTATGCAGCTGCGGCATAGGGTATGTACCTGTCCGAGTCCCGCTGGTGCTTCTCTGGATCCAGTAGAATAGCAAGAATGTTGATCAGTGTCCGGTTGAACCTTTCAACCATCCCATCACTATTTGGGTTGTACGGTGTCATCCTTGTCTTTCTGACACCCAGTAATAACACACTTCTTGGAAGATGTTGGACTCGAAGTTCCTGCCCTGGTCACTATGCATCTCATTAGGAACTCCATAGCGGCAGATGAATTCGTCCACAAGCTTCCGTGCCACTGTTTCAGCTCTTTCATCTGGTATTGCATATGCCTCGACATGCTTGGTATAATAGTCAGCTACCACAATAATGTATTTGTTTCCATCATCAGTAACTGGCAATGGTCCCATAATGTCCAGGGCAATCCTCTCCATCGGATATCCACTCTGCCTCTGCTGTAGCGGAGCTCTTTTCCCTGGTCCTGCCTTCTGTCGGCGAGCGCAGTCTGGACATTGCCTAATGAAGGATCTGACATCTTCCTTCATTCCTACCCAGTAGAAACGTTCCTGTACTTTGTGTAGAGTCTTCGTCAAACCAAGATGTCCTGCCATGGAAGAGGAGTGAAGGTCCTGTAGCACCTCCGGTATCAGAGCTTTAGGAAGTACATAACGCCACCTGACATCTCGTCCTCTCTTGATTCCCACCTCCTATAGAGAACACCATCTTTGACCTGTAGCTGGTCCCAGTGATCCAGAAGAACCTTGACCTTAAAAGGATATGCCGTCGTCTCTTCCCGGGATGGCTTCCTCCCTTCCACCAGTGCATTCCTGACCGGATTTATGTTAGGATCTTCCTGTTGGGCCTCTTGGATGTCAGCTAGGTTGTCATTCCTCAACGTGATGACGTTGATATTCCCAGTGTCTCCTCCATAGATGCAGCCTTCTTCTCGCTTACACTGCCTGCATGGTCTTCGAGATAGAGCGTCAGCGTTGCTGTGAATCCTTCCAGCTCTGTGTATAATCTCAATGTCGTAGCTTGATATGACTTCCAGCCATCGTGCCAACTGACCTTCAGGTTGCCGGAAATTCACCAGCCATCTCAGAGCTCCATGATCAGTCCTCACCTGGACGTGGCGACCATACAAATACTGCTTGTAGTGTTTGAGGTACACTACTACAGCAAGTAGTTCCTTACGGGTTACACAGTAGTTCATTTCTGGTTTGCTTAGGACTCGGCTTCCATAGACAATGACCCGTTCCTAGCCATTCTGTATCTGGGAGAGTACACCGCCGATACCATCATTGCTGGCGTCTGTGTCCAGAATGAACCTTCCCTCCACAGTAGGGTACACCAGTATTGGAGCCGTGACTAGTCTGTGCTTCAGTTCCTCGAAGGCTTCTTGGCACTCCTGGTTCCACTCGAACTTCCGTCCCTTCTCTGTCAGTTGGTGCAGAGGTCTAGCAATTCTGGCAAAGCCTTCAACGAAGCGACGGTAATAAGATGCAAGGCCTAAGAATCCACGGACCTCCCTCACTGACTCGGGTCTGGGCCATGTCCTGATTGTTTCTGTTTTGTCCTTCTCTGTCGATATGCCTTCTGCAGAGACGACGTGCCCGAGGTATGAAACAGAAGTCTTGAACAAGTTGCACTTCTTTGGCTTCAGTTTCAGCCCTGTCTGTCTTAGGCGTTCGAACACCTGCTGCAGCCTCGCCATCTCCTCATCAATGGATTCCCCGAACACGATCACGTCATCCAAGTAGACCAATAGCGTCTCTCAGTGCAGTCCTCTCAGTACCTGGTCCACATAGACCTGGCTACGGAGGATTATCTATTGTTACTGGGGGTGCTGTGACAATGCTCAGCACCCCCAGTAACAATAGACTAGTCCTCCGTGGACAGGTCCCTGCTGGTCCATGAGTCTTTCAAACGTTGCTGGGGCGTTGCACATGCCGAAAGGCATGACCTTCCAGGCATACAGTCCCCCATCTGCTAGGAAAGCTGATTTCCTCTTAGCATCTGAGTCAAGCTCTACCTGCCAGTACCCACTAGCAAGGTCCAACGTTGAAAACCATTTGGCTCCCGAGAGTGCATCAAGGGTCTCGTCGATACGAGGGAGAGGATATGCATCATTAATGGTAACACTATTCAGTTGCCTGTAATCAACACAGAAGCGTTGGGAGCCGTCTTTCTTCCTGACTAAGACGATGTTGGCTGCCCATGGACTGTCTGAAGGCTCGATGAGTTCCCTGTCCAGAAGGTCATTGACATGCTTCCTGATTTCATCTCTCTGTCCAAACGGATGTTTCCGTGGCCTCTGTTTGATTGGCCTGGTCTGTCCGGTGTCAACTGTATGCTTCACCAGGTTGGTTTTCCCCAGATCATAGTCTCCTTTGGAAAAGACATCCTGGTATGTAGTCAGTAGCTTAGCAATAGGTGTATGGTACTGCTCTGGCACCTCTTGTATACTCCGCTTGTACAAATCAGTCAAGTACTCTGGTAGATCAATCTCCTCACTGGAAAGTTGAGATGATTGGATATCTGGTTCTGATACTGCCGATAAATATCCTAGCTCTGTCCCCTTCTTTATCACACGTTGTGATCCTGTAGGGTTGTACACTCTAACTGGGACTGCTCCATTACTAGTTCTGACGAGGGTTCTGGCCAAGATGATGCCTTTCTGTGTAAGTTGACGTCTATCATTTGATGCTTCAACAATGCCTGTAACGTCATCTGAAACCCCGTCCAGTACTTTTCCTGTAATGATGCCTTCTCGGCCAGCCGGTATAGTGTACATCTCAGTAGCTATGATGCGGAAGCAAGTTCTAGTGTTGTCTTCATGGCGACACTGAACTGAACCCCACTTGGTTTCCATTGTAGCAGTATCCAAGTTAAGCCTTGCTCCTAACTGTAGAAGATTATCCATGCCCAAGACTCCATCGCTACAGATATCAGCGACAATCAGGGTGATTCTTGCCTTCCCCTGGCCTATTATCACTTCTGTGTGGATCTTTCCGTCCACCTCCAGTTGTGACCCATCTGCAAGCATAACCTTCTCTGTAGTAGTTTGAATCGCATGTTTCTCTTGTAGTTTTGCATAGCCTGACTTGGAGATGTATGTATCTGTTGCTCCTGTGTCTATCAGAAAACTCAGCTGTGTCCCACTGATAGTGACTGGCACATACATGCCCTTCAGAATTCCTTTGTCGATTTCTCCAGTTGTAACTAGTTGTAACTATTGGCTGTGTGGCATTTGGTATTGAGGGGCTGGTGCTTCCAGGTTCCACGGCCGCGCCATGCCCCCCTGGGGCGACCTTACTTCGTTTGTTGAGCCCTGCTGTTGTTGCTCGGCTTGATGAATCTGAGCCTCGTCTCTCATCCTCTTCTTGCACTTCCTCTTCATGTGGCCTTTCTTTCCGCAGTAGTAGCAGCTACCATCAAACTTATCTGAATTTCTCTGCTGCTTTTGCTGCTTGTCACTGGGTACCACAGTATGAGGTTGTGGCTGTAATGCGGTCCTGATGGCCTCCAATTCTTCCTTCAAGGTAGCTACCATGGCTTTTACTTCAGAGATTGGTTCAGGAGTTGGTTTATCTTCCTCATCCTCCTTTGTCATTGCCCTGCTGTATTTGGGTTTCCTGCTACTTCTCTGATCCTCGGAATGATGGAAGGCCTCCGCTACCACTGCAGCATGTACCATCTCGTCCAATGTCTTACATTGGTTGTTGAACACTGCCTCTCTGAGCTTGGGTTCTACAAGGGCATCCATGAAGTGTCCCTTCGCCAATCTGTCCCGGACATCATAATCCAGTTCTGGGTAGGCCAATGCAGTGAGCTCCCTGACGCTTTGTGCAAGCTCCTTGAGTGTCTCGCCCTCCTGTCTCTGTCTTTGCTTCAGCTCCAGTAGATGATTCTCTGCCTGTTTATTATCCGAGAACCGGTTGGCCAGCATTCTCTTCAGGTCACTAAAGCCTACTATCTGCCTTTGTTCCCGTAGCAGCCTTAGTGCCTGACCTCGTATGATGCCAGGATCCTCCCTGCTTCTTCATCATCCCAACCATTCACTGCTCGGCATGAGTCGAAATGCTGGCTGTAATCAATCCATGATGAACATCCATCATATTTGTCTGGCTTGATAAAGTGGGTACCTCTAGGCTTCTGTTTGGTATCCTGTGATGACCTTGGTTTTGACGTCTGCCCATGTTCGAGTGTATCTTCCAATGCTTGCTGGATTATGGCCTGGAGCCTACTGTCATCAATTGGTGGGTCTCGCACAGCAGTTGGTTGCACCGCTGGTGATGCCGTTTCCTTGGCAGCATTTCGTACTGATGAATCAATAGGAATGCCTATCCTATCCCGCCACGTAGCATTGGATGGAACTTCCTCCTCCTCAGTTGATGATGCTGTTTTCGTAGACCTATCTGTGCTTCCCTGAGTGCTCAGTTTTCTTCGTCTCCGTCTGGTAGGCCTACTCTGCTCATTAGAGATTGATAGAAGCAGCTTCTCCATATGTGATTGCATAGCTTGTGCCTGTTGCATCATCGCGACCTGGGCATTGGCTTGCTGTTTCATCATCTCGTTTTGAGCCTTGGATTGATGTGTCATCATTTCTTCCTGAGCCTTAGATTGATGTTTCATCATCTGTGTGATCTCCATCAGAGCCTCGGTCTTCTGCCTCCTCCTCCTCCTACTGGTAGGTAACTTTCCAGAATGTGTAGAAACTGATTCATCCCCTGACGTAGAATTGCTGCCATCTGTTCCAGACATCCTCACATTCTTCATCCCTCTCCTGACACCATTTGTGTGGCGGCCCTCCGTCTTAGAACGGGTCCTGGATGCTGGGGGCCGGCTTGTCCCTTGCCTCTATCACCGTCATATGTTGATGAATTATTAGCCATCCTTAATACGAGCGCTTTCCGTATATATGGCCTTATGTAGAGACCCGGGCGTGTTCCGTTTTCCCAAAATATATGGGGTGGAGTGTTGAGAGGTAGTCTGAACAGGTGAAATATAGAATAACAGGGGGTTTCTATTGGAGCTGTATACTTTGTATGGGTAGGCTTATATTGTAGTAGTCAATTGGATTCCATAGATCACACAGGTTGGAGACGATGATTACATTTGGTGTATGACAACGGTCATAATTTAATTATACATCATTGTTCAGCATTTGTACAGGTTATCACCATTAACACCGTCACCAATTATCCAGAATTGCATTTGCAGTAGTAGAAATTAAGCGAGCAATGTTCATTTCCAAACCTTTCCTTGATTCAGCCCAGTTGGAGAGGAGCGCAGGGAGTTCTTCGTCCGACTCCGACCTCCACCAGCGTCGAAGTGACGAGATCACTGCGAAACTCCGCAATTTATAGTCTCCGAGAGCTGCCTTACGCAGTGCGTTGCGTAAGTTGATAATTGAGTTCTAACGCACCAAAAGCTATAGCGCCATCTACGTTTACTGCATTATTACCAAAACCTGTAGCATAATAGTATGGTTTACTGTGTCGAAGGTGGAGGATAGATCGAGTAAGAGTAAAGCAGTCACACGCCCTCTGTCCATCTCATGGAGGATATGATTTGAGGTGCTCACAAGAAGGGTTTCCACACTGTGGTGTGGTCTGTAGGCAGATTGAAATGGGTCGAACAGATTATTGTCGTGAAAGTATTCAGCAAGACGAGAGAAAGCAACCCTTTCAAGGACTTTAAAGAGGAAGGGTAAGATAGAAACCGGTCGGTAATTTTGGAGAGAATCGGGATCAAGAGAGGGTTTCTTTAGCAGTGGTGTAACATGAGCGCATTTCAGAGAGGACGGGACATGCGACTGCTCTAAACTTAAGTTAACAAGGTAAGAAAGAATAGGAGCGAACGTGGATGAACAATCCTTTAGTAACTTAGCAGGTATAGGATCCAATTGACATGACTTGGGAGGAGATTTTCGAAATAAAGACAGAATCTCAGCAGGAGAGGTAGGGCGTAAGATGTCCAAAGTAGAAGAGGTGGAAGACTGTAGAGGTGTGAGGTCAGGAGTTAGACTGTTGCAAATCCTTTGAACTTTAGTTTTAAAGAAATGTGAGAATTTACAGGCAAGTTCGTGGCTATCTGTATTATTAGGTAGAGGTGAGGACTGACGACGATTGAGGAGTCTGTTAGCCAAAGAGTCATATTTGCACTCCTCAACAAGACCTACGAGGTAAGATCGCTTCGACCTCTTGACGAGAGAGTTGACAAGGTCGCGGTGAACTCGGAAATTATCCCTGTCAATCAGTAGTCCACTTCTCCGCCACTTCGTCTCCAGTTTTCGTCGAATACGCTTCTGTAAAGTGATGTCAGAGCTGTACCACGGACAGTCCACATGGCTCTTTACCTTTCTAGGCGTTGGTGGAGCGTGGATGTTGAGAAGCTTCTCAAGCTCACTGTTGTAGCGAAGAACAGCGGTATCGTCGTTGTCTGTAGAAGAAAGGATAATGCTGCTATCAGCCACACTCTGGGCAAAAGTTGCTCTATCTATGTCTCGGATGTTGCGGGAGATAAATCTTGATCGAGTCCGACTGGGCTTGCTGAAACCAATCCTCCAAACAATTGCAGAGTGATCTGAGATGCCCGGAACAACATTCGGTTTAGAACACAGAGATCGGTCATCTGAATCCCGCACTATTACAACATCAAGTAGGTGACCTTTATCGTGGGTTGGAGAACTGACAAGCTGAGACATGGTGTGGCTACTGAGAAGAGTGTCAAACCTCTGCGTGTAAGATGAAGAAGCGTTGTCGAGATGTATGTTCAAATCGCCAATAATAATCAATAGTGTAGTTCTATACATGCTGCCATCAAGAAAGTCTGAAAATTCTTCCAAAAATCTGGAAAAGCTCTGACCGCATGGTGGCCTGTAGATTACCGCGACGTCGATGCAACCGGAGTCGCTGGAGATGGTGCCACACATGCATTCAAAACTGTCGTACCTATATGTAGGTTTAATGGCAACTTGTAGATTATCCTTGTAGAGGAAGGCCACTCCGCCACCGCGCCCGGAGGCTCTAGGACAATGTTCGAATCTGTAAGAACTTGGTCGAAGATCAGCTATTACTGCATCGGCATCGGGTGAGAGCCATGTCTCACATATACAGCCTAAATCTAGGTTATGATCTAACACAAAATCTTGGAAAGTTGTAGACTTATTGCGTAGGGAGCGAGAATTGAGAGAACCAAACTTTAAATGCTCCTTTAAACGATCACTTCCACCCCTACTCCCACGATGTGTCCTCCGCCTTCGACATGATCTACTGATTCCGAGAGACACCAAGCGATCCCAAACACCAGTGTTCTCATTACGCCATTTTAAAAAGAAACGTCTATCATTGACATGAGCATTCATGGCATGAAGAGTATGATTACTATAATTGTGAGATTGTAAAGAGGAATCACAGGAATCATTACTATTAGGGTGGGTTGATACTTGTAAAGAGGGTCCGGGATTCGGGTTGATGTCTCCCGAGATCAGTAGAAGAATATGAAAACTTGAAAGGGCATTAGCATATCGCTGAACTGGTCTACCTATATATTTGCACTTGCGTTCAAATTTGGGTTGTGCCAGTGGCAATGCATTGCAACAATTAACATTCAATTCAGAACAAGAGAGAGTGATACAATAGCAACATGAGTATACAATAGACACAAAGGCTATGAGAGTGGAGACCTTCATTGTGAAGATTCGCACAGGCGTGAAGCCAGATCACTGACAGTGAAAGAGTAAGCTATCTATGTACTGTGTGTACAAAACCAGCAACATGGCCACTAAACATAGGGCAATAGGCAAAGCCAAAAATCTTAACGACTAAAAACCAAAGGAACTAAGAGTAAGAATCTCACCAAAACGATCTAGTAGCTTCCTGAAGACATACAAAAACCACATATAGTAATTAAGAATCAGTTAATGATATAGGAAAACAAATAAAATAGATAACAAGCAGAGCTATGTGGGAGGTCATCCACCAGGCGCGCGCACCCCACAAAAATAAAAAATAAAAAATAAATAACATGGAAATATAGCGTAGTCTTTCCGTCAGACCCAGATCTTTCAAATAACAAATGAATAATAATAATAATAACAAATTAGTAATAATAAAAAGCAAACAAAGACCCACGATCCTATTTATGTTGAAAAACATGGAAATATAGCGTATTCTTTCCTCCAGACCCAGATATTTCAAATGAGAAATGATGAATAATAATAATAAATTAGTAATAATAAAAAAAAGCAAACAAAGACCCATAATCCTCTTTATGTTGAAAAACATGGAAATATAGCGTAGTCTTTCCTCCAGACCCAGTTATAAAAGTCATTTAAAACACAACAACAGCAAAACAAAGACCCTGCCATCTTATCAACATTGAATAACATGGAAATATGGTGTAGTCTTTCCTCAATTTAAAGACAACACTCTAAGCCCAAGCATTTTAAGTGGGTTTAATTTTGAAGATTGGTCTAAGCTGTGATTTTTTTTCCTATATTTGTTTATCTTTTAAATAACCGGGTCTAGACGAAAGACTAAGCATAATACTCGTGTTATTCCACAAGAAAAGGAATATGACAAAGTCTTTTGCTTTTAAGATTGTTTAAATCATTTTTAAATTACTGGGTCTGGAATAAAGACAACGCTCTAAACATTTGCTTTTCTACATGCATGGTCTTAATTTGGAGGATTGTTAGTTCTTAGATTCGTTGTTGGGGGTTGGGTTTTATTGATTTTTATTCTTAAAATAATTGTGTCTGGAGGAAAGTCGATCTTCGACAATCGGTCTTCATGTTATCCACAGTAATTAGATTATTGGGTATTCGTTTTAGAATATTTGTAAAAAAATTTTTCAAATAATAACCAAGTCTGAAGAAAGGATGTTTGCTTTACCCATGCGTTATTACAATGTTTTGTAGGGGTCGTATAATTTTTTTTTTAAATGGGTGTGGGGTAAAGACATATTTTTTTGCTGGGTGAAACTTTGAAAAGTTGGTCTTAGATTTGAAGTTTTTTAATTCATTTTTTGAATAGCCGGGTCTGGAGGAAAGAGTACGTTTTAAAACTCGTGTTATTCCACAAAAATAAGAATATGATAAGGTCTTATGTTAGAAGATTTTTTTTCGTAACCGTTTTAATGATTAGGTCTGGAATAAAGACAACACTCTAAACCTCTTTTTAAAACAGGTCCTTAGGTTGAAGGTTTGTTTGGTCTTAGACTTAGATTTTTTATTATTACTATTAGCGTTATTTTGAGAAAAAAACTGGGTCGGGCTGAGAGACTACGCTATACAACCATGTTATCCAGCATTAATAAGATTATGGGGTCTTTGTACTGTTTTTAAACGGTTATTCATAATGTTTAAATAACCGGGTCTGGAATAAAGACTACGCTTGATTCTCAATTTACTCTTAGCGCATATATTCAAATTTATACGTCGTATAAGTTGAAACAACAACAAAGACATTAATTCCACCAGTTTTAATTAACTGGGTCTGGAGAAAAAACTAAGCTCGATTCTCTTTTTTTTCCACTGGAATATCATTATTGTATCTTAGTTTGGACTTATTTTATAAAATTTTAAACAACCGGGTCTGAAAAAAAGACTTTGGACTTATATCATAATTTTAAAAACAATCGGGTCTGGAAAAAAGACTTTGGACGTGCATTATAATTTTTTAAACAACCGGATCTGGAAAAAAGACTTTGGACCTATAGTATAATTTTTCAAACAACCGGGTCTGAAAAAAAGACTTTGGACTTACATCATAATTTTTGAAACAACCGGGTCTGGAAAAAAGACTTTGGATTTATATTACAGTTTTTGAAACAACCGGGTCTGGAAAAAAGACTTCAGACTTATATTATAATTTTTTAAACAACCGGGTCTGGAAAAAAAACTTTGGACGTATAATATAATTTTTTTAACAACCGGGTCTGGAAAAAAGACTTTGGACTTGTACTATAATGTTTTATTAACCGGGTCTGGAAAAAAGACTTTGCACTTTTGTGCTATATGAACGCAATTACTATAGGATTTTAGTTTAGAACGGATTCGCCAAAAATCCCTTCAAATGTATTACATTTGTGGGTGAAATTATTACATTTGTGGGTAGAGTGTTATTACATTTGTGGGCGTTATTACATTTGTGGGTGCAACAGGGGGGTAGAAGTTAAACAATATCTGAGATTTTTTTTTTTTTACACATTGAGGTATTTCACAGGCCTAAATCAATAATGAGAACGCGAAGCGCGATCTGTATTTTTTTTCTTCATGTATTTTATCCTTAAAGATCAGTTTCGGGGGCGGACCCTGCTTCCGCAAATAAGGAGGGGGGGGGGGGTTTCACCCATATTTTCCTCGATCGGCCGCTTAATGTTGTTGTTGTTGTTTTTTTTTTTTTTTTTCTTTGAAGGGGTTGCTCCAGTGGCGTAATGAGCCAACAAGTTTAAGGGGGTTCGATATGGCGTATCACATAAAATTAATAAGAAGTTTCCAGTGAGCGAAGCGAGCAAGGAAATATATGCTGACATTTTTTTTACAACCATACAAGGTTGTGATATATTTTGACATAATATTCGGAAAATAATATCATATTTCATCCTGATCCCTTTTCTCTCTTTTTTTTCTTGGTCGTGATTCTTTTATTATTATTATTATTTTTTTTTTTGAGGGAGGGGGGGCAAAATGCCCATGTCCTAACAGTCATTTCCTAGCTTTACTTTATAAAAAACCTAAATGTGTAATAATCTCATAAGCCCTATGCAAGCTAAAAAAAAAATGAAATTTCATGTATTTTGTCCTGAAAATTGAAATTTCTGGGCAATGTTTGTGAACCTGAACAGAACGCGTTATGTAACTAGATAATTACCATGAGCGCAAAGCGCGATCAGAAGTGTTAAATATGCATTCTGGCCTAGTAGAAAAGGGACCTGTTAAAGATGAGATTTCAAGCCCCCAACGGGACACTCGAGTCTTGTTTTGTCAATCAAGAAAGTGATGGGTAATTTTTGGTATCTTCATAATGCGAGAGCAAAGCGAGAGTAAAAAATTGTTGATATTCACCGGATAATTTTAGTACGTTTTGAATAAGATCAAGCTGCGTATCTCAAAAACATGCGTGCGCGTGTTTTAGAGTTAGACAGAATCTGCATTCTGAATACATTTTATTTTTCATCATGGAAATCAATAATGCAAGCGCAGAGCGCGAATTGAAAATAATATTTGAAATTCCGATATGAAATGAGTCAATTTAAGCACTATTTACAGCACTGTGTATAATAGGGAAATTGTGACGTCGATGTGGATAGCACTAAATAAATGATGCAAGCGCGAAGCGTGAGCTGATATTTTATTATTACTTTAACCTAGGATCGTGACATTTTAGGCCTAAGGATATTTTGTCATCATATAAAAATAATGATTATCTTCTATTTCTTTTCCTAAAACGTGTCGTTATTTATTTTAAAAAAGGGACAATTTAGTTATTATGAATTCATAAAAATTTTATTTCATATTTTTTAATCTAATAAGCCTAATGAGTGTGCGAAATTTGTTGACAGTGTATGGGGCCTGAAAACTGGAAATTTTAAGTATTTTTGTAATCATAAAAAGGATTCATTGGTTGATATATTTTTAGCAAATAGCGCGAGCGCAAATCGCGATCCAAAATTTGTAAATGGGGGGAATTTAAGTAGTTTGTTATAGAATTAATATATAGGTGAACATAACTCACCAAAATGCGAGAGCACAGCGTAAGCATAGGCCTTCATTATTTTTAGAATCGTGACACCTGAAAAAGAATATTTAGATAATCTTATATGAAATACCAAAAAAAAAAAAAAATAGGTGGGCCTACTTAGCAAATAATGCAAGCGCACAAAATATTGCAAATGTTGATTCACACCATAAAACGTACATTTTCCAGAGCACTTAAAAAAAAAATTGGAAAAAAAAATGAAAGATCGATGTCCGAGCTGAATTATGTTTTGTATATTGACTTCAAAACTTCATATTTTGAACTATATATCAGGCTATATTGACCAAGATATGCATCTCATCGAACAGGCAATGCAAGTGTGATGCGCGAGCAAAATTTTAGTATAGTGACATTAAATATTTTCAAAAATCATTTTCCAAGTCTTCTCATGACCTTACTTTATTCACTCGTCTTCCTTCTTTTTTTTCTCGTATCTTTCCCCTTCTTTTTTTTTTCTTTTTTTCCCTGTTTTTCCCAATTTATTTGCACCGTCAATAGGGGGAGGAGCCCTCGGGCCCCCTGGATCCGCCTATGTTAGTAGTTGTTATGATGAACACGATGCATATCTATTAAGAAATGAATGCGAGCGCTAGCTGAAAACTTTTATAATGACGAAATGAAAAATACATTTTTAGTTGTCAGGTTAGAATATCAAATATTTTCAGCTTGTGCTTCTCATTTGAATAAAAAAGAAACTATGAGGTCGGGATGCGTATATAACTAAACAATTTATTGATGCCAGCGCGAAGCGCGAGCTCATTTTTTTATATACTGACTTAATAAAGGACTAAGGTATAATTCCTATTCTAATTGCTTGTTCTTTTTCTCTCCTTTTTCTCTGTTTCTTAACCCTTTTTTGCGCCACCATGGGGGGGGGGCAAATATTTGCCCCTTGGATCGGCCTATGTAGGTTGACTTGAAAAACACTAACATTTACATGTGAGATTAATGAGAGGATGCATACCTCATTGATGAAATATTGCGAGCGCGTAGCGTGAGCTGAATTTGATAAAAACCCTTTTTTGTGACCCTGAACAGGATATTTATCTCGCTAAACAGACTTCAAACTCGAAAACATAGTTTTTGTCTATTATCGTAAAAAGGGGATATTTTAATTCAGCCGCATTAATAATAGCTTTTTGGGCAGGACATATATTTCAATATAAACAGGCAATACGAGCAATATTGCGCCCCCGGTCGAAAATAAATTTGCATGAAGCCCCCTAAGTTCAAGGTCAATTTGGCACCCTGGGTTGAACATAAACTTGGCGCCCCCATGTGAAATATAACTTTGCCCCCCCCCCCCTCTGAAACATGTATTTGTCGCATTATGGTCAAAATTCAAATTAGCGCTCCCCTAGTTCGAACGTCAATTTGGTGCCCGCTAGATCGAACATCAATTCGGCGGTCCCATAGTTCGAACATCAATTTGGCGCCCCCCTCCCAGTTCAAACATCAGTTCGGCGCCCTATAGTTCGAAAAGGCATTTTGGCGCCGCCTAGTTCGAACATCAAATCGACGTCCGGGTCAACATCTCCCTCTTTCGTTTCCCATATCCTTTTCTTTCTTTCTTTTTCTTTCTCTTATCCTCATTCCCCTTCCTTTCTCTTTTTTCTCTCTTTCTTTCCCCCTCTTCCTCTCCCCTATTCTTCTTCTCTTTTTTTCCTTCCACCCCTCTCTCTCTTTTTCTTCTCTTTATTTTCCCCTTTTCTTCTCTTTTTTCTTGAATTCTTTTCCCCCTTTTCTTCTCTTTTTCCCCATCTTTTCTTTCCCCCTTTTCTTCTCTTTTTTCCCCGTCTTTTCTTTCTCTGTTTTCCTGTCTCTTTTCTCTTTTTCTTCTCTTCCTTCCCCCTTACCCTCTCTCTTTTCTTATCTTTCCTCCCATCTTCCTCTCTTTTTAAATATTATTCTCTTCCTTCCTCTTTTTTCTTCTTCTCCCCCCCCCCCCCTTTCTTTTCCCTCTTTCTCTTTTTTTTCTCTTTCCCCCTTTTTCTTTTTCTTTCCTTTCCCCCTTTTTCTATTTAATTTTTTTTTCTTCTCTCCCTCTCCTTCCCCCTCTCTTTTTCTTCTCTTCTTTTCCCCTTTTCCTCTCTCTCTATTTTTGTTATGTTTCTTCCCATCTTTCTCTCTATTTAAATATTCTTATCTTCCTTCGTCTTTTTTTTTCTTCTTCTTTTTCCTCCTTTTCCTTTCTCCTTTTTATTCTCTTCCTTTTCCCTCCCCTTTTTTTCTCTTCTTTCCCCCTTTTCTTCTACCTTTTTCTTTGTCTTTCCTTTCCCCCTTTTTTATCCATTCCTTTTTCCTTCTTACTCTTTTTTCTATTCTCTTATTTTCCATCTTCCTCTCTCTCTCTCTTTTTATTTTCTCCCTTTTCCCCTCCCCCCTCCCTCTTTTTTTTGGAGCTGGGGGTGGGGGGGGGGTGAGGCAGTTCCCCCTCGGCCCCCATGGATCCGCACCTGTTAGAACCCCAGGTCTCGTATCATTTGACCTTTGGACCTCTCGATGACATTTGATGTATCTGATCATAATTTTACACACACTGCGGACTCGCGGACTATCGGACCCGCGGTCTATCGGGATGTCCCCTCATCGACATATCTCGTTTTTCTTTTCTGGGACGCACTGTAAATACCTTTATTTATTTATTTATTTATTTATACATTTATTTATATAGTTATTTCATTATATTCTTAAATTACTGATTTTCCCGAAACATTCATCAATATTTTGTATTATTTTGGGAGCTATTTTACAACAAACCTTTCTTCAGGGTGAACTTTCCTTCTAAGAGCTGTTAGAATAACAGAACAGACACAGACCATCAGTATAACAAACGAAATGGCAAATTCGCAAATCACAAAAAGTAGGAATCTGAAACTAATAAGTATAAATGCAAACATGATCGTGTTGTTTTATTCTGACAGTTACAGCAAGAAGCACTATACTTTACGAAAACAGTAGTACAACGTAGACTATAAATACCAACCGTATACAGTCTGCCAGCCAAAATTCGATTGCTTTCGCTAATAATGAATTGTCAAATTGTTATCAATAGTGAAAAGGTATATTTTATAAGCTTTTAATTGATAAATATTTCGTCAATTTGGTTTTCAATATCCCACACAAGGATATGTGAATTGAACTATAAAAAAAATTAAATTAATAATTCATTTGTATAAAATGTATTATACTTTATTTCATATGAATAATTTATGCCAGTATATTCATAAAAAGGCATACTTTTGCTCTGATTCTTTAGATAAAAAGCCTAGAGGGCAATCTATTGTGAAAGTGTTCTGTATCTTATAGCATTCGAAACATATGTAAACTAAAAACAAATCTGATACCAAATTCAATTTCATATGTATTTTTTTTGTTATTGATATGATATGTAGTACTGTTTTTTTTTCTTATCGTATTAATTGTTGTCCAACAATTATCGACTGTTTCATTATTTTGGCCATAATTCAATAGCATCGAATTTTAAGACTGCTCTCAATAATTAGTTTTTACAGTTATGTCTAGAGATTCAATATTAGATATGATTGTTGTTATTTACTTTAGCTATATGTACCACTAAATTTGTTAATACATTTAGGATTTTCTCCTTTACGATTTGAATAATAGTTCCGTTTGAAAATCATTTCGTTTTTAATTTGATTTAATATAGCTTTATTATCATACACCCATTTTTTTTTACATTTTCCTCTTCAGATTAGTCAATATAATCTTGGTAATGACATGAATGATGAAATGACTACCAGGTTATGGAACTGTCTGAGATCCTTCAACTTATTGACCCATCTAATCATCTCAGACTCATCTCTCAGTTTCCCTCCATCACCCCCTCAACTGCTATCCGTCACAGCGCTATCGGCTAAGAGAGTGACGTCACAATGCTATGAAGGACTGATCTCATCGCTCCCTAGGTTGGTAAAGATCCATATCACCACTAATAATGCAGAGGGAGACATACATCAGATTACGGCCGGTCTCCGTCGGACAGGAGGGCAGAGACTCGATCGGATCATTCTTCGCGGCATTCCGCTATCATTCCCGCCACGGCATGTGGTAAGACCAGGTCTGCTGTTCGGAAGACATACCGATGACACGACAATTCTTAAATTGGACGGATCTGGAGAAATGAATGAAGAAGGATGTGTTGAGCTCCTCGAGTCGTTGGCATATTTGGCATCATTCACTGATCTACAACTAAAGTGAGTTGTTATTTTCTAGACGATAAATGCAAACAAATTTGATTTTGTACATTCCAAGCATCTAATTTTCAAGTGGTAGGAAAACGAATAGTTGGTTTCTTAGGTGAAGTGGAGATTAAATTAAAATTTAGTCAGCTATCAAGAATAAGCAAATTATAAAATCGTTATGTCAAATTCCAATAGTACTAGCTTACATATCGATTGCAGAATAAAACCGTGGACTTATAAAAGTAGAGTGTATGTGCACATTACGTGTCATCATGACGATTGAAACGTTTGACCACAAGGTTTTAATGAGGTTTGCATTCGAGGGCCATCGGGTCATCTTTTCCCTTGATATAAACATGTTTTGGGATCTATTAAAATGGTAATTTTTTGACATGAGGGATTTCTATTGGACATTTTTTGATAGTACACTTAAACAGTTCTAAAGTTTTATCGTTAAGTTTCCGACGGCAGGTATGTTTATCATAATGTTGTCATCAATCGCCATTCCTCTTTAATTTATAGATTTCTCGATGGCTGGTCTTTCAACTTTAAAACAACTTTTGGTATTGAGGTGAGCATGGGTTGTGTCGAAGTATCCAAAAAATATGGTTTCACTCACAAATATTTGACAAGAAAAAAAAAGGTCACTAATAAATAAAGATAATTGGGGGTCGGCTCCAAAATGTAGATCATCATTTTTATTTTTTTTGGCTTGGCAGTCCAAGAAGAGAAAAAGGTGTTTAAAAAGTTCTGAATACATTTTATTTTTCATCATGAAAATCAATAATGCAAGCGCAGAGCGCGAATTGAAAATAATATTTGAAATTCCGATATGAAATGAGTCAATTTAAGCACTATTTACAGCACTGTGTATAATAGGGAAATTGTGACGTCGATGTGGATAGCACTAAATAAATGATGCAAGCGCGAAGCGTGAGCTGATATTTTATTATTATTTTAACCTAGGATCGCGACATTTTAGGCCTAAGGATATTTTGTCATCATATAAAAATAATGATTATCTTCTATTTCTTTTCCTAAAACGTGTCGTTATTTATTTAAAAAAAAGGGACAATTTAGTTATTATGAATTCATAAAAAAATTATTTCATATTTTTAAATCTAATAAGCCTAATGAGTGTGCGAAATTTGTTGACAGTGTATGGGGCCTGAAAACTGGAAATTTTAAGTATTTTAGTAATCATAAATAGGATTCATTGGTTGATATATTTTTAGCAAATAGCGCGAGCGCAAATCGCGATCCAAAATTTTTAAATGGGAGGAATTTAAGTAGTTTGTTATAGAATTAATATGTAGGTGAACATAACTCACCAAAATGCGAGAGCACAGCGTAAGCATAGGCCTTCATTATTTTTAGAATCGTGACACCTGAAAAAGAATATTTAGATAATCTTATATGAAATACCCCAAAAAAAAAAAATAGGTGGGCCTACTTAGCAAATAATGCAAGCGCACAAAATGTTGCAAATGTTGATTCACACCATAAAACGTACATTTTCCAGAGCACTTAAAAAAAAAATTGGAAAAAAAAATGAAAGATCGATGTCCGAGCTGAATTATGTTTTGTATATTGACTTCAAAACTTCATATTTTGAACTATATATCAGGCTATATTGACCAAGATATGCATCTCATCGAACAGGCAATGCAAGTGTGATGCGCGAGCAAAATTTTAGTATAGTGACATTAAATATTTTCAAAAATCATTTTCCAAGTCTTCTCATGACCTTACTTTATTCACTCGTCTTCCTTCTTTTTTTTCTCGTATATTTCCCCTTCTTTTTTTTTCTTTTTTCCCTGTTTTTCCCAATTTATTTGCACCGTCAATAGGGGGAGGAGCCCTCGGGCCCCCTGGATCCGCCTATGTTAGTAGTTGTTATGATGAACACGATGCATATCTATTAAGAAATGAATGCGAGCGCTAGCTGAAAACTTTTATAATGACGAAATGAAAAATACATTTTTAGTTGTCAGGTTAGAATATCAAATATTTTCCGCTTGTGCTTCTCATTTGAATAAAAAAGAAACTATGAGGTCGGGATACGTATATAACTAAACAATTTATTGATGCCAGCGCGAAGCGCGAGCTCATTTTTTTATATACTGACTTAATAAAGGACTAAGGTATAATTCCTATTCTAATTGCTTGTTCTTTTTCTCTCCTTTTTCTCTGTTTCTTAACCCTTTTTTGCGCCACCATGGGGGGGGGGGCAAATATTTGCCCCTTGGATCGGCCTATGTAGGTTGACTTGAAAAACACTAACACTTACATGTGGGATTAATGAGAGGATGCATACCTCATTGATGAAATATTGCGAGCGCGTAGCGTGAGCTGAATTTGATAAAAACCCTTTTTTGTGACCCTGAACAGGATATTTATCTCGCTAAACAGACTTAAAACTCGAAAACATAGTTTTTGTCTATTATCGTAAAAAGGGGATATTTTAATTCAGCCGCATTAATAATAGCTTTTTGGGTAGGACATATATTTCAATATAAACAGGCAATACGAGCAATGTTGCGCCCCCGGTCGAAAATGAATTTGCATGAAGCCCCCTAAGTTCAAGGTCAATTTGGCACCCTGGGTTGAACATAAACTTGGCGCCCCCATGTGAAATATAACTTTGCCCCCCCCCTCCCCCCACCCCCTCTGAAACATGTATTTGTCGCATTATGGTCAAAATTCAAATTAGCGCTCCCCTAGTTCGAACGTCAATTTGGTGCCCGCTAGATCGAACATTAATTCGGCGGTCCCATAGTTCGAACATCAATTTGGCGCCCCCCTCCCAGTTCAAACATCAGTTCGGCGCCCTATAGTTCGAAAAGGCATTTTGGCGCCGCCTAGTTCGAACATCAAATCGACGTCCGGGTCAACATCTCCCTCTTTCGTTTCCCATATCCTTTTCTTTCTTTCTTTTTCTTTCTCTTATCCTCATTCCCCTTCCTTTCTCTTTTTTCTCTCTTTCTTTCCCCCTCTTCCTCTCCCCTATTCTTCTTCTCTTTTTTTCCTTCCACCCCTCTCTCTCTTTTTCTTCTCTTTATTTTCCCCTTTTCTTCTCTTTTTCCCCATCTTTTCTTTCCCCCTTTTCTTCTCTTTTTTCCCCGTCTTTTCTTTCTCTGTTTTCCTGTCTCTTTTCTCTTTTTCTTCTCTTCCTTCCCCCTTACCCTCTCTCTTTTCTTCTCTTTCTTCCCATCTTCCTCTCTTTTTAAATATTATTCTCTTCCTTCCTCTTTTTTCTTCTTCTCCCCCCCCCCCTTTCTTTTCCCTCTTCCTCTTTTTTTCTCTTTCCCCCTTTTTCTTTTTCTTTCCTTTCCCCCTTTTTCTATTTAATTTTTTTTTCTTCTCTCCCTCTCCTTCCCCCTCTCTTTTTCTTCTCTTCTTTTCCCCTTTTCCTCTCTCTCTATTTTTGTTATGTTTCTTCCCATCTTTCTCTCTATTTAAATATTCTTATCTTCCTTCGTCTTTTTTTTTCTTCTTCTTTTTCCTCCTTTTCCTTTCTCCTTTTTATTCTCTTCCTTTTCCCTCCTCTTTTTTTCTCTTCTTTCCCCCTTTTCTTCTACCTTTTTCTTTGTCTTTCCTTTCCCCCTTTTTTATCCATTCCTTTTTCCTTCTTACTCTTTTTTCTATTCTCTTATTTTCCATCTTCCTCTCTCTCTCTCTTTTTATTTTCTCCCTTTTCCCCTCCCCCTCCCCCTTTTTTTTTGGAGCTGGGGGTGGGAGGGGGGGGTGAGGCAGTTCCCCCTCGGCCCCCATGGATCCGCACCTGTTAGAACCCCATGGTCTCGTATCATTTGACCTTTGGACCTCTCGATGACATTTGATGTATCTGATCATAATTTTACACACACTGCGGACTCGCGGACTATCGGACCCGCGGTCTATCGGGATGTCCCCTCATCGACATATCTCGTTTTTCTTTTCTGGGACGCACTGTAAATACCTTTATTCATTTATTTATTTATTTATACATTTATTTATATAGTTATTTCATTATATTCTTAAATTACTGATTTTCCCGAAACATTCATCAATATTTTGTATTATTTTGGGAGCTATTTTACAACAAACCTTTCTTCAGGGTGAACTTTCCTTCTAAGAGCTGTTAGAATAACAGAACAGACACAGACCATCAGTATAACAAACGAAATGGCAAATTCGCAAATCACAAAAAGTAGGAATCTGAAACTAATAAGTATAAATGCAAACATGATCGTGTTGTTTTATTCTGACAGTTACAGCAAGAAGCACTATACTTTACGAAAACAGTAGTACAACGTAGACTATAAATACCAACCGTATACAGTCTGCCAGCCAAAATTCGATTGCTTTCGCTAATAATGAATTGTCAAATTGTTATCAATAGTGAAAAGGTATATTTTATAAGCTTTTAATTGATAAATATTTCGTCAATTTGGTTTTCAATATCCCACACAAGGATATGTGAATTGAACTATAAAAAAAATTAAATTAATAATTCATTTGTATAAAATGTATTATACTTTATTTCATATGAATAATTTATGCCAGTATATTCATAAAAAGGCATACTTTTGCTCTGATTCTTTAGATAAAAAGCCTAGAGGGCAATCTATTGTGAAAGTGTTCTGTATCTTATAGCATTCGAAACATATGTAAACTAAAAACAAATCTGATACCAAATTCAATTTCATATGTATTTTTTTTGTTATTGATATGATATGTAGCACTGTTTTTTTTTTCTTATCGTATTAATTGTTGTCCAACAATTATCGACTGTTTCATTATTTTGGCCATAATTCAATAGCATCGAATTTTAAGACTGCTCTCAATAATTAGTTTTTACAGTTATGCCTAGAGATTCAATATTAGATATGATTGTTGTTATTTACTTTAGCTATATGTACCACTAAATTCGTTAATACATTTAGGATTTTCTCCTTTACGATTTGAATAATAGTTCCGTTTGAAAATCATTTCGTTTTTAATTTGATTTAATATAGCTTTATTATCATACACCCATTTTTTTTTTCATTTTCCTCTTCAGATTAGTCAATATAATCTTGGTAATGACATGAATGATGAAATGACTACCAGGTTATGGAACTGTCTGAGATCCTTCAACTTATTGACCCATCTAATCATCTCAGACTCATCTCTCAGTTTCCCTCCATCACCCCCTCAACTGCTATCCGTCACAGCGCTATCGGCTAAGAGAGTGACGTCACAATGCTATGAAGGACTGATCTCATCGCTCCCTGGGTTGGTAAAGATCGATATCACCACTAATAATGCAGAGGGAGACATACATCAGATTACGGCCGGTCTCCGTCGGACAGGAGGGCAGAGACTCGATCGGATCATTCTTCGCGGCATTCCGCTATCATTCCCGCCACGGCATGTGGTAAGACCAGGTCTGCTGTTCGGAAGACATACCGATGACACGACAATTCTTAAATTGGACGGATCTGGAGAAATGAATGAAGAAGGATGTGTTGAGCTCCTCGAGTCGTTGGCATATTTGGCATCATTCACTGATCTACAACTAAAGTGAGTTGTTATTTTCTAGACGATAAATGCAAACAAATTTGATTTTGTACATTCCAAGCATCTAATTTTCAAGTGGTAGGAAAACAAATAGTTGGTTTTTTTAGGTGAAGTGGAGATTAAATTAAAATTTAGTCAGCTATAAAGAATAAGCAAATTATAAAATCGTTATGTCAAATTTCAATAGTACTAGCTTACATATCGATTGCAGAATAAAACCGTGGACTTATAAAAGTAGAGTGTATGTGCACATTACGTGTCATCATGACGATTGAAACGTTTGACCACAAGGTTTTAATGAGGTTTGCATTCGAGGGCCATCGGGTCATCTTTTCCCTTGATATAAACATGTTTTTGGATCTATTAAAATGGTAATTTTTTGACATGAGGGATTTCTATTGGACATTTTTTGATAGTACACTTAAACAGTTCTAAAGTTTTATCGTTAAGTTTCCGACGGCAGGTATGTTTATCATAATGTTGTCATCAATCGCCATTCCTCTTTAATTTATAGATTTCTCGATGGCTGGTCTTTCAACTTCAAAACAACTTTTGGTATTGAGGTGAGCATGGGTTGTGTCAAAGTATCCAAAAAATATGGTTTCACTCACAAATATTTGACAAGAAAAAAAAAGGTCACTAATAAATAAAGATAATTGGGGGTCGGCTCCAAAATGTAGATCATCATTTTTATTTTTTTTGGCTTGGCAGTCCAAGAAGAGAAAAAGGTGTTAAAAAAGTTCAATATCTGCTCTTTCATTTGATACCTTAATAAAAAAAAAAATGGTCAAGAACTAAAACAGTTCTGTTCCCCCAAAACAATGATTCTATTTCAATAATTTCATTAAATTTCACCGGTTTCCCAAAGAAGCTATCACACGGTAAAAAAAAAAGACTTAATGAATGGCTGATCGTCAACAACAGAGCGGAGTGTTGAGTTAGCCTGAACGCTAGCCTGTTAAACCTGACATTCAAGCCTTAATTTAAACAACCAGAACTTTTCTTTTTTCTAGCCCATTTTCTGTAATTGAGGTATCAAATTAAAGAGCAGATGTTCAACTTTTTAAACATATGGTTTTCTTTTTGAAACCCAGATACAGCCCGCCAAGTGACTTTTTGGTATCCCTTCTTCAAACCTTTTTGCTCACTCATGCTTAAATGAGGACTAATGTAAATATTTTTAGATGAAAGAGGAGATTTTAAGCTTCACAGTGGTAGGTCATTTGTCTATTACATTTGTGATTAAGTTATGATAAATTATCGATAAATCTCGGTTCCTTTTTTTGGAAGCACTGTAAATGCCTTTAATGATTTTTTATTCATTCATTTATTTACATATTTATTTATTTATATTCTTCAAGTCATTCGCTGGAATGCCGATTAAAACTAGAAATCAGTGCTAAACGTTAAAGGGGTAGTTCACCATGAAAAAAAGTTTCTTGTCAAAATAATAACCAAAAAATATTGCCGAAACTTTGAGATAAATCAATCGAAGAAATAAAAAGTTATTACAATTTTGATTATTTGGTTTGTGACGTCGTATGCAAGCGGCATTTCCACATAGCGAATAGTAAAAATAAAAAAATCAATGAAATGTCATTTAGTCAGAGAATTGAAAATGCTTGTTATTGTACCTGTTCTATGCCAATAAAAAAATCATTTTACACCCGATCATCAAAATAAAGAAAATAAGTAATGTAGTCCAGGATAAAATGGGTCAAACCTTGTTTTTTTAGATATACAATGTTTTTTGATGATTTCTTGTCAATTCGAGGGTGCTGATTCCGAATCTGAATGATGTCACTCGTGTAACCTTGAACATTTTTCTGCAAAGTGGCAAAATCCAATCAGGCCGCCAAAATATTCAAATTACCCATGAAACTCATTAAATTGTCCGCACACTGGCTATAAAGTACATGAAATAATATCTGAAAAAATGATTTTTAACTAAATATTTATTTTCTTGATATTGAAAATGGCCGCCATAGACCCCTGTACAATATGAAGGGGAAAATAATTTTTACAAAAGTGAGCACTGAAATGCAAGTAATAATGAGTTATGAGTGAAGTAATGTCTGAAAACATGATTGCTAACGATATACCTCATTTGTCATTTGTTATGTCATGTGTGTGATAATCCTGTATTTTGATATTCAAAATGGCCTCTAAAAGCCCTTACACTATTATGTACAATGTGAATAGTGGCAAAAGAAGTCGCAAGAGTGAGCACTAAAATGCATTTTGTTAAGATAAACGAGTGGAATACGGACCAAAACATATTATTATTAATGATATTTATTATTTAACATGCCATTAATGTGATAAATCCTGTATTTTGATATTTAAAATGACCGCCTAAGGCCCTAAGATTATAATGCACGATGTGAGAGAGGACAAAAACAATCACAAGGTGAGCACTAGAACGCATGTTTTAGTGGTAAATTAGTGGAATACTGCATTAAAGTATTCAAAATTTCAAAATGGCCGCCAAAGACATTGACTGTATTATGTACAATCATTCTGGGAAACCATTTTTCACAGAGGTCAGCACCATAAAATACACATAATTTTGATTTAAGAGTAAAATATTGTCTGAAAACATAATTTCAAACAAGATATATGAATTTTCCTGCCAGATAGGTGATAAATGATTTATTTTGAAAGTCAAAATTGCTGCTACAGGCCCTACTGGTAGGCCTTTTATGTACTATGTGAATGTGAACATATAATTTTCAACATAATTTGGCTTTGACTGACTAAATGGTGTTGCATGTATAAGTGAAATATCGTCTGAAAATATGATATTTAACGAAATAGATAATTTCATATGTTATTTAGGTGATGCATAATATATTTTAAAAATTAAAATGGCTGCAATATGCTTTTTGCGGAAATTATCTTCCCCCATTCAATATTTTCATATTAAGATAAGGTTCTATGGCAACCATTTTTAAATTTTAGATTGCAGCATTCATCACCTTTATGACACAAGCTATGATATAATATTTTGTTCGAAATCATTGGGTTTAGACAATACTTAACATTTACATCAAAATTAAGCAATTTTTATCGTAAAAATTATGTCAAAATTATGTGCCCCCAGTTATAATGTACCTACTACTTTGGGCTATTGCAACCATTTTTAATTTCAAAATAAGGCCTTTATTACCTTATCGACCAATATGTAATGTATTTAGTAAGAAATCATGCTCAAGACAAAATTTTAACTATACATCGCATAGTTACACGTACGTGCGTTTTTGGTTCTCAATTCGGGTGATAATTAGTTTCCCTATATGCATGTTGCATAATTTATTAAGGGCTTGTATCGGCCGTTTTGAAAGTCAAAATACAGTCACCTACATGGGAGGGGAAATACTAATCACGTTTTCAAACAATATTTTCCTTATAAAACAGAATTATATGGATTTCATAGTCAGGCAAATCCTAATTCTTTCAAAAGTATTTGTCCACATTTACATTGTAGATAATACTGTAAGGGCCCATAGGGGCCAGTTTGAAATTTACAATACAGCATTTATCTCATGCATGAAAAAAGACATGATATGTTTCGCTAGAAAACGTGTTTTTAGACAATATTTCACTCGTAAATTACAATTACATTCATTTTATCGTTCTTACTCTTGTAAAAATTAGTTTCTTCGTTTGTATTGTTCATAATACAGATAGGGCCTATGGCAGTCATTTTGAATGTCAAAATGCAGCATGATTACCGAAATTGCAAGATAATTTATATGTTTCGTAAGAAATCATTTTTGTCAGACATTGTTACACCAATATTTCGCAATTATTGGCATTTTATAGTCAAGCAAATTCAAATATTGTGAAAATTATGTGTCCCCTTTTATATATTGTACACAGTATAAGGGGTCTATGACGGCCATTTTGAATATCATGATACAGCATTTATCACATTAGATAGTATACAAATGACATAGTTTTGTTAATAATCGTGTTTTCATACAGTAGTCCACTTGTAGGTCGCAATCACATGCAGTAATATTGCTCTTGTTTAAAATTTACTTTTCCACATTCATATTCTACATGATAAAGAATACAAGGGTTATGGCGGCCATTTAGAATATCAATAGAATAAATATTTTGTCAAATGTCGTTTTTCCAATGAGTATTTCACTTTTGCACAACAACTACATGCATTTCATAGTTAATGTGTGGGCAATTTTATGTTTTTCATGGGTAATTTGCATATTTTGGCGGCAATATTGCACTTTGCGAATTTGCGGAAAATGCTCAAGGTAACAAGAGTGCCATCATTCAGATTCGGAATCAGAACCCCCGAATTGACAAGAACCTTCAAAAAATATTGTATATCTAGGAAAACAAGGTTCGATCCGTTCTCTATGGGGCCTATCCTGGACTAATTAGGAAGCATTAACAAATGCCATTCATGCATTTTATATTATTATGGGACAGCTGCCCATTTATGACGTCAAAAACTTAAATTCTAATAACTTTATTACTATTTAACGGATTTCCCCCCAAACATTCACCGATATTTTTATTTTATTTTTATTTTTTATTTTTTTTGTTGGGGGGGGGGCTATTTTTACAACAAATCTTTCTTCAGGGTGAACTTCCCCTCATAAGAGCTGTTAGAATAACAAAACCGACACAGACCATCTGTAACTACCGAAATGGCAAAATCACTAATCATAAAAAGTAGGAATCTGAAATTAATAAGAATAAATGCAAACAACATCGTGTGGTTGTTTTTTTCAGACAGTTAAAGCAAGAAGTAATATACTTTACGAAAAGAGTAGTACAACGTACTCTATAATTACATATGCAAAAATATTAAATCAATTAAAGGAAATCTCTAGAGTATGATTGAATTGACAGAATATTCTGGTAAAAATATGTTTTCATTTTCTTCTCAATTTCTAGAAAAAAACTATAAAACATATCTATCATGAAGTTCTTTGTTGTAAATGTTATACAACCAAATGTATAGAACCTGCCAGCCAAAATTTGATTGTTTTTTTGCCAATAATGAGTTGTCCAATTTGTATCAATAGTGAAAGAGTATATTTTATACGTTTTAAATTGATAAAAGAACTCGTCAATTTGGTTGCCAATATCCCACACAAGGATAGGTGAATTTATCTATTGAAAAAATAGAATTAAATAATTCATTTGTATAAAAATGTATTGCACGTTAGTTCATATGAATAGATTATGCTAATATATTCATTAAAATACATTTTTTGGCTCTGATTCATTAGATAACGAGCCTAGAAGGCAATCTATTGTGAAAGTGGTCTGTATCTTATTGCATTCGTAACATAAGTAAACTATAAACAAATCCGTTACCAAATTCAATTTCATATGTATTTCTTTTGTTATTAATATGTTATGTAGTTTTTTTTTTTTTGGCTCTTTTTATATTAATTGCTGTCCAACAAATATCGTCTGTTATATTATTTTGGCCAAAATTTAATAGCATTGAATCTTAAAGACTGCTCTAAATAATAAGGTTTTACAGTTATGTCTAGGGATTCAATCTTAGATATAAGATTTGTTTATTTATCTCAGCTATATGAAAAGCTCACTTGCAAAAGGGGTTAGGTGCATTTTTATCAAATTTGATTTTTATGTCTTAATGTATAGATTTTTAGTAGCTCTATTAACTCTTACTGTGCCAGTACGAATACCCTTTGACTGCCAAGGGTATTCGAGGGAATCCTAAATTGACCGAAACGTAAGCAGAGACTGATTTTAAAACGGTCATAACTCTTTACCCGTACATTGTTTAATAAAACCTTCTACACACGAAATCATGCATGGTACATGAACTTTATGATCGTGTTATTATCTTTCTTATTCGCAGTTTTAAAAAAATGAGAAAAAATTAATATTTTACGTTTTTTTTTTTTCAATAAGTAAAACCTAGAAATTATAATTTCATGAATATTTCAACGAGCAAATAACCTGATGAATTGTAGAGATACCAGGAAATTAAGATGATAGAATAAAAGTTCAATGTTTACCCTTTTAAATGACGTAGATATTGATGAAATTAAACGAACAGAAATAACAAAAAATAATGCTCTTTTGAATGAAATACTATTTTGGCTATTTAAGTTGCTTCCTCTGAAGAATACACACACAATTGAAAGCGTTCTTTTTCAAAAATGGGCATCGTCTTCGATCAAGTGACCAATCGTAGAACAGCTCTGATCCCCACGCGAACACACACAATAATATATCAGAACCCTGTATCTTCAAAGTGTGGCCAACCGTATACTTTTATTCGTGTAGTCTTCAAAATAAGACCCTGTGTATTTTTATTCGTAGTGTAACAAACAAAGTTATTGCCAGTCAGGAGACAAAATATAAATTTAAAGATGATATATCAAAATATAGATAAAGAGGGAACGGACAGATTCACTACTAACAAATTTGGGGTATAAAATCCCACAAAATGATAAGCGTTCTTGGCAAAGTACAAAAAAGCAAGAAAAAAAAACCGTTTATTTTTCGTGAATCAAAGAAGAGGAAATGCAGATCAGTTACAAACAAAAATTCAATACAAATTTTCAAAAAAGAAAATAGGCCTATTTGTTCTGTATTACTGGTCTGACCAATGTAGCCACCTGTTAACATTCTCTGCGACTACATTCTTTTGTTCATGCCACCAAGTCATGAACAATAGATGCCCAGACTCTCTTTCATGAGGAATCTCTAATCCGCGCTCCCTCCTGACCTATTATCTAGGATAGCAATTTAGCACAGGATGTTCTTAGAAATCGGGGCTCACGCACGTCTTTTGATTTGACTATTCAATACTTTCAAAGGTTCCGATATTTATTTCTTTTTACATTTTACTTTTTTGTGGGTGACCCAGGTAAAAAGAAAACAATTAGCCCCCCCCCCCTACATACAAATCCGGCATCCACCCAGGGTCTCCCCAGCTCGTAGCACTATCCGTAGTAAAAAAAGAATAATTTGTTCAGATAACATGATGTACAATATATAAAGGCCTGGTCACACCGCCCGAGCGTTGTTGGAGCGGAGAGAAAAAATCATCACCGCTCGTTACTGTTCACCATTTTCGATATCGATTTTTTTTTTTTTTTTTTCGATTCCCCAATTTTGTGAGCGAAATTCGACCCTCTCTCCCTACCGCTCCACGACCACTCCAGCAACGCTCGGGGGGTGTGACCAAGCCTTAAGAAATTCAATATTCAACCCGTTATCGTCATCATTTTCATTTCTACTCTCTAAAGTCGTTTTAAAATCTCCTTGATAGTGAAGTCAATGCAGCAACTAACAGGTCGGTCTGATCGGTTTTGTTAATGTAACTGGCAGCTGTCCCGCCTTATCCCTTTCTTTATTTTCCTCAAAACATCTGATATTGCTGTACATACTCCGTTTACATTTTCTATTACCAATGGTTGGATTTAGTAAAGAAAAAAACATCCACTTTGAAAAAAGAGATAAATCTTTAGAGGAATAAAGCGTTATTATCACATTTTTTGCTTCTTCCTATTTTATTCGAGGAGAATATTGAACGATTCACATCTTTGTAAGAAGTTTAATATGATACTGATAAGCATAACAATGTCAATCATTTCTTTAAAAATGGTTTGGGTTATAAAAAGACAAACGAATATGGCCCGTTATTTACCAGATCTTAACTTTATGAAGAGAGAGTTTGGCTGCAGAAGAAATGCAATTGGTATGATCACAACAATTATTTTTGAATGATGATGACTCTGATCGCAATAACATTAAAGTGATTAAAGGAAAATATTCATATCTTTATACATATAATAGAATTCACTGAGCAAAATGCCGAAAATTTCATCAAAATCGGATAACAAATTGTAAAGTTATTAAATTTAGTAATATTTTGTGAAAAAGAGTCGTCATGAATATTCATTAGATGGGCTGGTGATGTCACATCCCCACTTTCCGTTTTCTTATGTTATTACATAAAATCATAATTATTTCATTATTTCATACTTGTGTGAATAATATGTCTCCCTTATAATGAAATAAATATCTAATGCATTAAATCAGTTGTCAATTCAATTTTTCTAGTGCTTGGAGGAAAAAAAGATTGAATAAACCTAATTTCATATAATAAAATACAAAAGATCAAGTGGAGATATGACATCATCAGCCCACCTAATGAATATTCATGACGACTGTTTTCACAAAATATTGCTAAACTTTAAAATTCAATAACTTTATTATTTTATTATCCGATTTTGATGAAAATTTTCAGTATTTTGCTTAGTGAATTATGCTCTATTTATAAAAATATAAATACTTTCAGCCCAGACAATCCCTTTAATAATAATAAGAAGAAGGTGAAGGAGAAGAATAATGATAATAATAATTACAATAACAATAACAATAATGATAATAATGATCATGATGATAATCATACTAATAATGATAATAATAATGACAATAATACATGAATAAATAAATAATGTGTGATGATTGTAGTGCGCAGACGAGAGTTGGAAATGACAGCCTTCTTTATTCATATATTCATAGCGAGAACAATTGTTTGAGAATGCTAAAAACAAAGTATAAGACCTTTCTCCCGCCCCCCCCCCCAAAAAAAAAAAAAAAAAAAAAAATCTTCTACAAATCGTGCACATTTGCAGGCAGAAAAAAGCCTTGACACAAGAATACTACCATACCGGCTTGCAAAAGACCCGATCGATAGCTCATGAATATTCATGTAACAATAGCGAATGGGCGAGAAGTGTTGGGTGAGGAACATCGTACCACTCTGTCATTTGTCAATTCCGAGCTGAATGCCTTCGCACATTCGCCTTTGCTCTGCCCACAGAAGTACGTGTATTGCTACACACAACCGTTATATCACACGTGTCTATAGGGGAAATCTCGATTCAGATCGCGGCAATATCCGAAATCAACTCTTCAAAATATTGATGCAAAAATACAATTTTACTCAAAAAAATGTCTATGTAAACCACTATTTTTTATATGATGAAATGAATTGTGTATTCCTTGCCAGTATAACAACATAAAAAGCACAGAACATGGTGTTGATTTTCTGGCTGTAAAATTGGTTAAACAAAAAAAAAAGTTACTTGGGCACGTATACATGCCAATGGCATTAGAGGCCTAAGGGCACAAATAGCTGTCAATGGCTCTTAAAGAGTTAAATTATACCAAAGAAAAGTTCAAAATTCTTATTAAAACGTGAACTAAAATGGCAAAGAAAAATACTTTTTTTTAAATGGGTTATTTCCTATTTCAGTTTAGTTGCAAAGGGGTTAGGTCCACACAGATTTTTTTTTTTTGGAAAAGAATAAAAATTTTGAAAACAGGTA
Organism: Lytechinus pictus; assembly: GCF_037042905.1. Lineage (NCBI taxonomy): Eukaryota > Metazoa > Echinodermata > Echinoidea > Temnopleuroida > Toxopneustidae > Lytechinus > Lytechinus pictus. The sequence goes on from NC_087250.1 coordinate 6,481,182, forward strand.
GATTTCTCTTATAACCAATTGTATGTACTCATGGTAGGGTATCATAAAAATTCAGTTTCGCATAAGAATATTGCAATATGGGAGAATTAAAAATAAACGATTTTCTTGGAGTGGACCTAACCCCTTTTGCAACTAAACTCTTCTAAAGAATTCATTTGTCAAAAGGGGTTTGGTACATTTTTAATAAATTTTATTGTTTTCTGTCTCTAAACCTCTAAATTTTCAATAGTCACTCTGATGATACCAAAAACAATTGGAAATTCAAATGAAAACGTGAATGAAAGTGGCAAAGAAAAAAAAAATCGCTTTTTTTAATCAAAAGCGATTGGATTCATTTCAATTTCCTTGCAAAAGGGGTTAGGTCCTTAATGACAATTATTTTTTTAATTATAGAAAAAAAATGAAGACAGGTAGATGTCTTTTATACCCAATTTTATGTTCACATGATAGGGTAGGACATTTGATTTAATATAGCTTAATCATCATATACACTAATTTGTTTCCATTTTTTCTTCAGATTAGTAAACATAAGCCTGGTAATGACGTAAATGATGAGATGACTATCAGGTTGTGGAGCTGTCTGAGATCCTTCAACTTACTGACCCATCTAAGCATCTCAGACTCATCTCTCAGTTTCCCTCCATCACCCCCTCAACTACTATCCGTCACAGCGCTAACAGCTGAGAGAGTGACGTCACAATGCTATGAAGGACTGATCTCATCGCTCCCTGGCTTGGAAGATATCGATATCGCTATCGATGATGCAGAGGGAGACATACCCCAGATCACGGCTGGTCTTCGTCGGACAGGAGGACAGAACCTCACACGCATCAAACTTTGCGCACCGCAATCAATCTCATCAGAAAATAAGTCTATATCGAGAGAGACCGTGAGAGGACTGGGTCTGCTGATCAGACAACACACCAAGAACTTGCAGTGGATTGGTTTGTCTGGTGTTATTGGTTTGAATGAAGAAGATCTTGCTGAATTCCTTGAGTCGTCGACATCTTTGGCATCATTGGCTCATCTGAATCTAGAGTGAGTCATTTTTTTAAATTTTAATCAACCATACAGCTTTATCTCTTGCCGATATCAACAGTTACTGTCACTGTACGGAATGTCAGAAAACAAGGTACATTGTATTTGTTTTTTTATTTCAGGTTTAATTTCCGCAGGGTATTCCTTTCAGTTATAGAACTGATTTACAAAGAGGCCCTTCAACGATGAAAAGAACATACATATTTTACAATGGACATATAAACAGGATAAAATCATACTATGAAAACAATATTAGGAAACATATACATGCAAAAACAAAAACAAATATATAAGAAAACAAGGTACATGTATAGATAGATATTTGCTTCCATAACAGCATGTTAGATCTAGTCTGCTATGCAGACTCTGAATGGCTCGTAAAGTGGGATCTGCAGCTGGTTTGCGAAGCAAACCAGCCTGAAAGGGCGAGCGAAGCGAGCCACTTCCACATCTGTAGCTCCAGTAGACCTAGTCTGCTATGCAGACTCCTTGAATCAGCTCAGCTGCTGTGATACACACACTGCAGATGTGGGTCTACATTTGTAGACTTTGTTAGATCCATGTTAACAGGAAGGCGACTCTGACTTGTAAATTGTAACTTAGATCGGCTACAAAGATTTGGCACATAATTTAGTCCGTCTTTTTTTTAATATTACTAAATTGACTTTGCAGCAGCCATTCGGATGTCCTCAGAATAGCTCGAAACCATAACCTACATCCCTCTGACCCTATCTATATCGGGAGTGACAAAAGCAATTTGAAGTAAAACAATAGTAGTAGTACTACTACTACTAGTAGTAGTAGTAGTAGTAGTAGTAGTATTAGTAGTCGCAGTAGTAGTAGAATAATGATATTAGCAATAACAATACTTAATTGCCCAGGTGCTCTCTGCGTTATTACGACATTAATTTCACGATGATTTATGTGGTTGGCAAAATAAATATATGCCCCCATATTTGTGGCTTATCTGTATTATGTCTTCCCACTTGAAGAGGTCCGTAAATACTACTAATAATAATACATGTGATTTGTAATGTGCCAAATCCACTCTGCAGAGTGCCCAAGGCGCAGTAAAAGAAAAAGAGATAGAGAACAGTACAAATAAAAAAGATAAATTAAGGAACAATCAAGAACAGGAAGCATTAAACAGACGAGGTGCAATCACGGATAAGCAGGGGAAGGTCATTCCAGTGAACAGGGCCAGCGTGAGCAAAAGCCCGTGCCCCCATCTCTTAGCAGATAAGGGAACAGCTAAGAAACCAGAGTTGGATGAACGAAGGGACCTGACAGGAGTGTATTTGTTAATCTAATTAGTATCGTGGAGCAGAATAAATAATTGCAAAGAATACTAGAAGGTCAACTGAGGGCCTACGAGACCGCTGTTATTTAATTGCTTTATGTTACTAATATCGAATGGTAGTCAATTGCATAAGAAGATTTTACCACATTACCCATATAAATGTAAACAATTTAAAGTCTACAATCATTATTACCTTTTGATACCGGCACAGAGTAAAATAACCTCAAGGCACTCGTTGAAGTTTTATTAACAACCCTAAAAGGAACATTCACGATTAGCTACTTAAAGAATGTTTATCCAGAAAAAATACCTCAGCAGAATAATCTCCGGGATGTAATAAATTTTTTATTTTTTTTTCTTTGGGGGCGGGGGGGGGGGGCAGACATGACGAATGGAACCAAAACAAATATTTTCAAACAATCTGGGAGTTAGCAAAACTATTTTTGATACAAAAATATAATTTGGTCATATGGATTTCGGCATATTATTCAGAAAATAATATAATTTTCACGTTGTTCCTTTCCATTTTTCTCAAAGTTCCGGGGGCCATGACCCGCATGTCCTTCCTATCTGTACTTTAGTGGCGAAAACGATTTAAGTAGTTGATGAAAAGTTCAACGTTATATGAGCTTACGATTTCGACGGCATAAACACATCAATCGTTTTGTGCATCAGTGGTATCAGGATCAAAATCGACATCAAGATTCCGATGACACAGGTTCTCACCTGAATAATGTGCCACTATTTTCCCTCTAACCAATTTCGATTTTCTATATTATTACCATTATACAGATGTCTTCATAGTTGGTGTTTCAACTTTGATGAACTGTCAGGCGTTCAGGTAGGTATATTGTCATGATTGTGTCGGTCCTGTACTTACCGAATATCGCCTTGAATTCCAAAGATGTTTTAACCAACTTATATCAGGCTAAGTGATATATGGGTATAAGAATATAGGAATATATTCCTATATCAACAATTGATTTTAAAAAATCGTCATTAAAAAGATTTTTTTTTAAATATATGTTTGGTGGGGACACATTATTGCCATGGTCCAATTGAAATGTTATATTTTCAGATTTGCGAAACAAAATCCTTTTAAACATAATCTTCATTGATGAGTTTTATATTTCACAGGTTTTTTGTGTTTTTTGTTTATATTTCTGTTATTTTAAAATATCTGATTAATTTCAAACAGATGTAAAGCTTTGTTGATTGGTCAGTAATGTAAACCTTATTCGAATATTTCATTAGCTATTCAATGCTTTTTTCCCCCAGTAGAATATAAATTTGGCATTTTTTCGCCCCATATGAAGAAATTTAGATCTGGTGTCCTGTTTTTGATGCTTTCATGTTTATTTGAAATAGCAGTTAGAATACCTTCCTTACATATCGTCGGCGTTCATCCGAACCGTCGTATCAGTCAATTTTTGTCAAAAAAATCGATTTTGAGATATTTGCAGAAAATTAATGTACAAGTCCTATTCAATTCATAAATTAATTTCTAGGCAGCAATTTATTTTAGTTTGTGAGATATGATGGAATTTTCACGGCGATGACATACATTTTTTTTTATTAAATGCGCAAATCCCATTGGAAACGTGTACTGTAACAGAGCGATACGACGTTTTGACTGACCGCGATTTCAGTGCGCGCGGTCAACCAAACTGTCTATCGGCCATCTGCGCTGCATTGACTTTGCACGTGAAAAGCGATACGACGTTTTGACTGACCGCGCGCATTCAAATCGCGGTCAGGGTTGTTGTTTTCCCTATGGCGTTTTCGTACAGGGGAAATCTAAACCGCTCAAACCGAAATTACAAGCCCGGAGCTCTTTTGAGATATTTTCTATAATTCTTGGTTTTGTGCAAAGATAAGGATACCATTGTCAAGCAATTACCTTGGTCTTTCCAACCATGTATTTTTCTAGCAATGAATATGCTGGAAGCCCGGAGAACTAAGTGTGACAATTATAGTAACTTTAAAGTCGATTTTCTCTGAAATGGGTTTTCAACCTTCGTATGTGGATACGTCGGTTTGGATGACCGCCGACGATATGTATTGATTGGATATTAGAAAGCGACTTAAGAAGATTGGCTGAGATTTTCAACCAATCCCATGATCGAGACTTTACTTAGTCAAGTCAAGAATACGCGAGGGGGTAGGTTGCATCGTTTTGGATTAAGGCTTTTATTTAAATCGTTTAATTCACTTAATTATTGACCCTACTAATTTTTATCTAAAAAAAATCACACCACAACCATTTTGGGAGCACATGCATTAAGAAGGTATGGTAAACACATTGTATAATGACACACGATTTCGGGGATTCAGCTAATCAAAAGATTCGCTTCTATTTTTTTGTGAAAAAAAAAAGTTATCCATATATCACTTTCAACAGGATTTCCCCCAGAATGTCTCCCTTTAATTGATTTTTTTTTAAAGTGTATAGATATTTTTTTTTTTGCTGAAATACCTGCAATTTTCTTCATGAAATGCATAAAACTGTTGAGAATAAACATTATCGTAAACTTATCGGTTTAACACAACATAATTGTTATTCATCTTTTCTATATTATATTTTCCTTCAGATTACCAAATGTTGTTGGAGCGGAGAGAAAAAATCATCACCGCTCGTTACTGTTCACCATTTTCGATATCGATTTTTTTTTTTTTTTTTTCGATTCCCCAATTTTGTGAGCGAAATTCGACCCTCTCTCCCTACCGTTCCACGACCACTCCAGCAACGCTCGGGGGGTGTGACCAAGCCTTAAGAAACTTAATATTCAACCCGTTATCGTCATCATTTTCATTTTTACTCTCTAAAGTCGTTTTAAAATCTCCTTGATAGTGAAGTCAATGCAGCAACTAACAGGTCGGTCTGATCGGTTTTGTTAATGTAACTGGCAGCTGTCCCGCCTTATCCCTTTCTTTATTTTCCTCAAAACATCTGATATTGCTGTACATACTCCGTTTACATTTTCTATTACCAATGGTTGGATTTAGTAAAGGAAAAACATCCTCTTTGAAAAAAGAGATAAATCTTTAGAGGAATAAAGCGTTATTATCACATTTTTTGCTTCTTCCTATTTTATTCGAGGAGAATATTGAACGATTCATATCTTTGTAAGAAGTTTAGTATGATACTGATAAGCATAACAATGTCAATCATTTCTTTAAAAATGGTTTGGGTTATAAAAAGACAAACGAATATGGCCCGTTATTTACCAGATCTTAACTTTATGAAGAGAGAGTTTGGCTGCAGAAGAAATGCAATTGGTATGATCACAACAATTATTTTTGAATGATGATGACTCTGATCGCAATAACATTAAAGTGATTAAAGGAAAATATTCATATCTTTATACATATAATAGAATTCACTGAGCAAAATGCCGAAAATTTCATCAAAATCGGATAACAAATTGTAAAGTTATTAAATTTAGTAATATTTTGTGAAAAAGAGTCGTCATGAATATTCATTAGATGGGCTGGTGATGTCACATCCCCACTTTCCGTTTTCTTATGTTATTACATAAAATCATAATTATTTCATTATTTCATACTTGTGTGAATAATATGTCTCCCTTATAATGAAATAAATATCTAATGCATTAAATCAGTTGTCAATTCAATTTTTCTAGTGCTTGGAGGAAAAAAAGATTGAATAAACCTAATTTCATATAATAAAATACAAAAGATCAAGTGGAGATATGACATCATCAGCCCACCTAATGAATATTCATGACGACTGTTTTCACAAAATATTGCTAAACTTTAAAATTCAATAACTTTATTATTTTATTATCCGATTTTGATGAAAATTTTCAGTATTTTGCTTAGTGAATTATGCTCTATTTATAAAAATATAAATACTTTCAGCCCAGACAATCCCTTTAATAATAATAAGAAGAAGGTGAAGGAGAAGAATAATGATAATAATAATTACAATAACAATAACAATAATGATAATAATGATTATGATAATAAGCATACTAATAATGATAATAATAATGACAATAATAAATGAATAAATAAATAATGTGTGATGATTGTAGTGCGCAGACGAGAGTTGGAAATGACAGCCTTCTTTATTCATATATTCATAGCGAGAACAATTTTTTGAGAATGCTAAAAACAAAGTATAAGACCTTTCCCCCGCCCCCCCCCCCCCAAAAAAAAAAAAAAAAAAAAAAATCTTCTACAAATCGTGCACATTTGCAGGCAGAGAAAAAGCCTTGACACAAGAATACTACCATACCGGCTTGCAAAAGACCCGATCGATAGCTCATGAATATTCATGTAACAATAGCGAATGGGCGAGAAGTGTTGGGTGAGGAACATCGTACCACTCTGTCATTTGTCAATTCCGAGCTGAATGCCTTCGCACATTCGCCTTTGCTCTGCCCACAGAAGTACGTGTATTGCTACACACAACCGTTATATCACACGTGTCTATAGGGGAAATCTTGATTCAGATCGCGGCAATATCCGAAATCAACTCTTCAAAATATTGATGCAAAAATACAATTTTACTCAAAAAATTTCTATGTAAACCATTATTTTTTATATGATGAAATGAATTGTGTATTCCTTGCCAGTATAACAACATAAAAAGCACAGAACATGGTGTTGATTTTCTGGCTGTAAAATTGGTTAAACAAAAAAAAAGTTACTTGGGCACGTATACATGCCAATGGCATTAGAGGCCTAAGGGCACAAATAGCTGTCAATGGCTCTTAAAGAGTTAAATTATACCAAAGAAAAGTTCAAATTCTTATTAAAACGTGAACTAAAATGGCAAAGAAAAATACTTTTTTTTAAGGGGTTATTTCCTATTTCAGTTTAGTTGCAAAGGGGTTAGGTCCACACAGATTTTTTTTTTTTGGAAAAGAATAAAAATTTTGAAGACAGGTAGATTTCTCTTATAACCAATTTTATGTACTCATGGTAGGGTATCATAAAAATTCAGTTTCGCATAAGAATATTGCAATATGGGAGAATTGGAAATAAACGATTTTCTTGGAGTGGACCTAACCCCTTTTGCAACTAAACTCTTCTAAAGAACTCATTTGTCAAAAGGAGTTTGGTACATTTTTAATAAATTTTATTGTTTTCTGTCTCTAAACCTCTAAATTTTCAATAGTCACTCTGATGATACCAAAAACAATTTGAAATTCAAATGAAAACGTGAATGAAAGTGGCAAAGAAAAAAAAATCGCTTTTTTAATCAAAAGAGATTGGATTCATTTCAATTTACTTGCAAAAGGGGTTAGGTCCTTAATGACAATTATATTTTTATTATATAGGAAAAAAATGAAGACAGGTAGATGTCTTTTATACCCAATTTTATGTTCACATGATAGGGTAGGATATCATGACAATTTAGTTTCTCATAAGAATATTGCAATAAGTGAGAAAAAACATATTTTTTTCTCGGAATGGTCCAAAGTGGATCTTACCCCTTTCGCAACTCAACTCTTTATATGTACTACTCAATTTGTTAATACCTTTAGGATTTTCTCCTTTAAGTTTTGAATAATAATTCCGTTTGAAAAACATTTCGTTATTCATTTGATTTAATATAGCTTAATCATCATATACACTAATTTGTTTCCATTTTTACTTCAGATTAGTAAACATAAGCCTGGTAATGACGTCAATGATGAGATGACTATCAGGTTGTGGAACTGTCTGAGATCCTTCAACTTACTGACCCATCTAAGCATCTCAGACTCATCTCTCAGTTTCCCTCCATCACCCCCTCAACTACTATCCGTCACAGAGCTAACAGCTGAGAGAGTGACGTCACAATGCTATGAAGGACTGATCTCATCGCTCCCTGGCTTGGAAGATATCGATATCGCTATCGATGATGCAGAGGGAGACATACCCCAGATCACGGCTGGTCTTCGTCGGACAGGAGGACAGAACCTCACACGCATCAAACTTTGCGCACCGCAATCAATCTCATCAGAAAATAGGTCTGTATCGAGAGAGACCGTGAGAGGACTGGGTCTGCTGATCAGACAACACACCAAGAACTTGCAGTGGATTGGTTTGTCTGGTGTTATTGGTTTGAATGAAGAAGATCTTGCTGAATTCCTTGAGTCGTCGACATCTTTGGCATCATTGGCTCATCTGAATCTAGAGTGAGTCATTTTTTTTAATTTTAATCAACCATACAGCTTTATCTCTTGCCGATATCAACAGTTACTGTCACTGTACGGAATGTCAGAAAACAAGGTACATTGTATTTGTTTTTTTATTTCAGGTTTAATTTCCGCAGGGTATTCCTTTCAGTTATAGAACTGATTTACAAAGAGGCCCTTCAACGATGAAAAGAACATACATATTTTACAATGGACATATAAACAGGATAAAATCATACTATGAAAACAATATTAGGAAACATATACATGCAAAAACAAAAACAAATATATAAGAAAACAAGGTACATGTATAGATAGATATTTGCTTCCATAACAGCATGTTAGATATAGTCTGCTATGCAGACTCTGAATGGCTCGTAAAGTGGGATCTGCAGCTGGTTTGCGAAGCAAACCAGCCTGAAAGGGCGAGCGAAGCGAGCCACTTCCACATCTGTAGCTCCAGTAGACCTAGTCTGCTATGCAGACTCCTTGAATCAGCTCAGCTGCTGTGATACACACACTGCAGATGTGGGTTTACATTTGTAGACTTTGTTAGATCCATGTTAACAGGAAGGCGACTCTGACTTGTAAATTGTAACTTAGATCGGCTACAAAGATTTGGCACATAATTTAGTCCGTCTTTTTTTAATATTACTAAATTGACTTTGCAGCAGCCATTCGGATGTCCTCAGAATAGCTCGAAACCATAACCTACATCCCTCTGACCCTATCTATATCGGGAGTGACAAAAGCAATTTGAAGTAAAACAATAGTAGTAGTACTACTACTACTAGTAGTAGTAGTAGTAGTAGTAGTAGTAGTATTAGTAGTCGCAGTAGTAGTAGAATAATGATATTAGCAATAACAATACTTAATTGCCCAGGTGCTCTCTGCGTTATTACGACATTAATTTCACGATGATTTATGTGGTTGGCAAAATAAATATATGCCCCCATATTTGTGGCTTATCTGTATTATGTCTTCCCACTTGAAGAGGTCCGTAAATAATAATAATAATAATAATAATAAATGTGATTTGTAATGTGTAAAATCCATTCTGCAGAGTGCTCAAGGCGCAGTAAAAGAAAAAGAGATAGAGAACAATACAAATAAAAAATATAAATTAAGGAACAATCAAGAACAGGAAGCATTAGACAGACGAAGTGCAATCACGGATAAGCAGGGGAAGGCCATTCCAGTGAACAGGGCCAGCGTGAGCAAAAGCCCGTGCCCCCATGTCTTAGCAGATTAGGGAACAGCTAAGAAACCAGAGTTGGATGAACGAAGGGACCTGACAGGAGTGTATTTGTTAATCAAATTAGTATCGTGGAGCAGAATCATTAATTGCAAAGAATACTAGAAGATCAATTGAGGGCCTACGAGACCGCTGTTATGTAATTGCTTTGTGTTACTATTATCGAAGGGTAATCAATTACATAAGAAGATTTTACCACATTACCCATATAAATGAAAAAAAAATTAAAGTCTACAATCATTATTACCTTTTGATACCGGCACAGAGTAAAAAAACCTCATAGCACTCGTTGAAGTTTTATTAACAACCCAAAAAGAACATCCACGATTAGCTACTAAAAGAATGTTTATCCAAAAAAAATACCTCAGCGGAATAATCTCCGGGATGTAATAAAAAGTTTATTTTTTTCCTTGGGGGGGGGGGCAGACATGACGAATGGAACCAAAACAAATATTTTCAAACAATCTGGGAGTTATCAAAACTATTTTTGATACAAAAATATAATTTGGTCATATGGATTTCGGCATATTATTCAGAAAATGATATAATTTTCACGTTGTTCCTTTCCATTTTTCTCAAAGTTCCGGGGGCCATAACCCGCATGCCCTTCCTATCTGTACTTTAGTGGCGAAAGCGATTTAAGTAATTGATGAAAAGTTCAACGTTATATGAGCTTACGCTTTCGACGGCATAAACACATCAATCCTTTGTGCATCAGTGGTATCAGGATCAACATCGACATCAAGATTCCGATGACACAGGTTCTCACCTGAATAATGTGCCACTATTTTCCCTCTAACCAATTTCGATTTTCTATATTATTACCATTATACAGATGTCTTCATAGTTGGTGTTTCAACTTTGATGAACTGTCAGGCGTTCAGGTAGGTATATTGTCATGATTGTGTCGGTCCTGTACTTACCGAATATCGCCTTGAATTCCAAAGATGTTTTAACCAACTTATATCAGGCTAAGTAATTATGGGTATAAAAATATAGGAATGTATTCCTATATCAACAATTGATTTTAAAAAATCGTCATTAAAAAGATTTTTAAAAATATATATGTTTGGTGGGGACACATTATTGCCAAAGTCCAATTGAAATTTTATATTTTCAGATTTGCGAAACAAAATACTTTTAAACATAATCTTCATTGATTGGTTTTATTTTTCACAGTTTTTTTGTTTGTTTATATTTCTGTTATTTCAAAATATCTGATTAATTTCAAACAGATGTAAAGCTTTGTTGATTGGTCAGTAATGTAAACCTTATTCGAATATTTCATTAGCTATTCAATGCTTTTTTCCCCAGTAGAATATAAATTTGGCATTTTTTCGCCCCATATGAAGAAATTTAGATCTGGTGTCCTGTTTTTGATGCTTTCATGTTTATTTGAAATAGCAGTTAGAATACCTCTCTTACATATGTATTGATTGGATATTAGAAAGCGACTTAAGAAGATTGGCTTAGATTTTCAACCCATCCCATGATCGAGATTTTTACTTAGTCAAGTCAAGAATACGCAAGGGGGTAGGTTGCATCGTTTTGAATTAAGGCTTTTACTTAAATCGTTTAATTCACTTAATCATTGACCCTAATATATTTTTATCTAAAAAAATCACACCACAACCATTTTGGGAGCACATGCATTAAGAAGGTATGGTAAACACATTGTATAATGACACACGGTTTGGGGGATTTAGCTAAACTAAAGATTCGCTTCTATTTTTTTTTGTGAAAAAAAAGTTATCCATATATCACTTTCAAAAGGATTTGCTCCAGAATGTCTCCCTTTAATTGATTTTTTTAAGTGTATAGATATTGATTCGAAAAACTCTCTCTGATTTCGGCGGTATCCCCCATTTTCATTACTATTATTTTTTCTTTCTTTTTTTGCTGAAATACCTGCAATTCTCTTCATGAAATGCATAAAACTGTGGAGAATAAACATTATCGTAAACTTATCGGTTTAACACAACATAATTGTTATTCATCTTTTCTATATTATATTTTCCATCAGATTACCAAATGTTGTCTATCTTCTGATATGACTACTAGAATATGGTCCTGTCTCAGATCCTTCACCTCACTTAACCATCTCAGAATCTCAGATTCATTGCTCAGTTTCTCTTTATCACCTCCTGAGCTACCGTCCGTCACAAAGCTATCAGCTAATAAACTGACGTTACAATGCTATAAAGGGTTAATCTCATCACTACCTGGGCTGCAAGATATTGATGTCCAAGATGCAGCTAGAGATGACTTTGTTGAATTTGTCGAGTCTTCAACACGTTTCTCATCACTGCTTCGACTTGAGATAAAGTGAGTTTTCATATTCTCATTATTTGCCAAGGATGTTCATTGTTACAATAGCCGTATACAATGTTCTGGTTATGTGTTCAAGGCGCTCTTATATTAAACCGATAGAGTCAAGCGCCCCGCCCTTTTCTTAAAACGGTCATTTATAATCGGACATCACGCTGAATGTAATATGTTGGCCTATTGTAATATCCTAAACTGATTAAACAAATCGTTTTAGGTAAACTTTAATGATATCACAATACGTAGTAGGTTACACGTAGTTTAAAGTAGTTCCAATTAAACTGAATTCCGTTTTCATCGCTCTCATTTATACCGATACAGGATGTGCAGGCAGGAGGCAACATTATTCGGAAAATATGTTAAGAAAAATGGTCGAGGTACCCTTAAGGATTTTCCTCGCTCGTAGTCAAAATTCACCTTTACAGCTGGTTGGTTGGAAATTATTAATTAAAATAGGAGCCATAAGGTATATCTTACAAAGTTATACGTCTATTACATCACGCACAGCCCTTTCTCGCATATCAAGATGCGGAATTATAGTTCAAAGTGTAATTAGAGTTTTACAAAATAGCCCAGATTTAGAGGGCTATTTATTCCATCATTCTAGTTAACGAGATGGTCGAATGTATAAATTTCATTTGTACCAACGTAAGCTTCATCTGATGACAGTAGATAGGTATCTCAGGGAAGTGAAAATCTGAGACTATGTTGTTTGTTCGGAGAGTTACAAAGTCAAGTGCCAAAAGAGTCATATTCCGTTTTTGCCGGTAGCCTGAAAATTTATGATCGTTTGTCATATTGATCTTTCTTAAAGTATAGTTATCTCCTAATGTGGATACTCTTTTGCCTTTTCGCTTTAATCGGTTGTAACATAAAATAACATAGTTCATAATAGCAAGTTGGATAAACTAGGCAATAAAGTAATAACGATCCTTTAATAATATCCTGAAAAATAGCGGAGATTCTCTTATCTCCATACACTAACCTGAATACAAAACACACTTCATGGGCTAAATAAGCGACTCGCATGCCTTCCGTTATTTATAAGTTCATTGGTAGCTAGTTGGGCACTGCTTTCCGAATGGTTTTCTATCATCATAGCTCCTAGAGATGACTTTTGTATCTTCTCTATAAATCGATTTTCCTAAATTCATCTCACTACGATGTGTTGACGCTTGAAGTGATTATTGCACATTACCTTCATAACAATATCTAACATGTCTAACTATTGAAAATTCAACCATATCTTTCGTGTTTTGTCTATTCGATTGAATTCTGAAGTCGCTTGTCTAATTTCCTCCATCACAATGGCGATTTCTTTTTCCTCCATGAATTATATGTTCTGTTATGTTTTATCGACTACGCTTATGAAAATAATGATACGAGGTAAAAAAAATTGTAATGTGATGAAGTCTCATTCTGATCAATATGATCACGATGATCACCATGATCAGTAATGAATCTCGAAATACCTCTTTTATCAAGCATCAGTTTTGTATATACCGAGATAGTGACTTGTTTACTGCGCTTGATATGAAAATAATCATCGGAGAATCGACAACAGACATTTTGTTTTTGGTCCTCTCTCACTTTATCTCTCTCTTACCGGTCACAATTCCAATGTTAGAACATCCAAAGAGCAACCCATTACAGTGTTTGTCACAATATTATTGTCGTTATACCTATAATTATGAAAATATCATTATGATTATCAAAATAACTTTAAAGCTTGTAACAATTTTCGAGGCACTTAGTACACATCTGAATAATGTTTTATGGTTTATTATCATTCAGAGGAATTTCATTTTTTCTACAATTTAGAACTCTTGATGAATGGCATTTCGACTTTGATATCGCAGAAGGTGTTCAGGTGAGCATAGGTGTATTAAGTGGATGTATATCATTTGTGTAACTTGGTGGTTACTATACAGTGCGTCCTTTATCACAAATACAATAGACAAATGACCTACCATTTTAAAGCTTAGAATCTCTTCTTTCATCTGAAACTACTTAGATTATTTCTCATTCACGCATGAGTGAGCAAAAACAATTTGAAAATGGGATATCAAAAAAGTGACTTGGCCTGCCGTATTTGGGTTTTAAAAAGAAAACCACATTCTTAACAAGTTCAATATCTGCTCTTTAATTTGATACCTCAATTACAGAAAATGGTCAAGAAATAAGAAAGTTTTGGTTATTTGAAAAAAGGCTTGAATTTCAATAATTTCATAAACTGAGGAAGTTTTACAGGCTATAGCGTTCAAATTCACTCGACACTCCGTTTTGTTGACGATCAGCCATGCATTAAGTCTTTTGTTACCGTGCGATAGCATCTGTGGGAGAACGGTGAAAAAAACCCCGTTTATTTAATGAAGTTATGGAAATACAAGCGTTGTTTCGAGGGATCATAACTTTTTTACTTCATGGCCATTTTCTGTGATTAAGGTATCAAAGAAAAGAGCAGATATTTAACTTTTTATTCATACGATTTTCTTTTTGAAATTGAGATACGCCCCGTCAAAATGAGTTTTTGTCATCCTTTATTAGAATTGTTTTTGCTCACTCATGCATGAATGAAGAATGATCTAGGTAATACCAGATGAAAGAAGAGATTCTAAGTTTTACATTGGAAGGTCATTTGTCTATGTTATTTATGATTAAGTTATGATAAATCATCGCTAAATCTCGGTTTCGTTTTTTTCTGGGACGCACTGTATAACTGTAATGATATCATGGGCAGATCCAGCTTTCATCAATTGAAAGGGGGATATTTTCCACATGTCCCCCACCCCCGGCCGCTAAAAGCTGATATTTGCTTCTTTTAGAGGGTAGGCAAAAGAAAGACTTATTTATAAAGAATATCTCAACTTTATTAATGCGAGCGCAGAGCGCCTGTTCTTTTTTTTTCATGTTTCCATACCTTGAAATGGAATATTCTAAACAATTTTGTAATGTTAAACTTGTGTATATGAGTGCGCAAAGCTCTAGTAGAAAATGTTCATGCAGTGACTTTGAAATGAATCTGTTTGGAACTGTTTGCAGGGAAACATTTTGAAGGAGAATCAGACATATTACGTGAAAGTTTGAATTATATCAGACAACAAAGATTAATTTTCAAAAGCTTTAACAATTTCAATTACAATAGATATGGAAACTTTAGATTGGTCCCATTGGGTATTTAATAGTGGTGTAAGACGAGGAATACTCCTCACTAAAACATTTAATATGACTAAAATGCCATTGTTTTTAAAGTTCAATTCGAATTCTTTTTTTTTTCATGAAGTCATTTACTAAGATAAGCTACTTTGTTGATATTTTTACTACCCCAGGGGAATAGTTACATCAAAAAACCGTGATATTAATTTAAATGGCATAATATGATGCGGTTTTCTTACTACTAGTCATAATTTTTTCACCAAGTTCACAATTCGACATTTGAATTGTCTTACCGTTCTTGATTTTAAAGCATCCAAAACTTTCACCTGTGTATTTCTTTTTTTTAATCACATACTGTAAAAAATTAAGTGCTAATTTAGAACTGAAAGTGCTTGTAGAGTGAGTGCACTACGAGTGCTGATTTTCTTCTTCAAATTTAAACTAAAAAATCGGCACTCGTCGTGCAGTCACTATACAAGCAGTGTAAGTGCTTAATTAGCACTTCATTTTTAAATTGTAAGGTCCTTACCGTTTGTGGTTATAAAAAGGCATAGAGTGTTTTGCTTTCAGGCTGGAATATCTTTTTAGCTCGCGCTTCGCACTCGCATTATTCGATGTATTCTATTTATTCATGAGTCACTTTTCTGGTCAGTATATTTCAGCTTCGCGCTCGTGTTAATCATTTAGTTAGATGCACATTTTTTTAATTATTGTAAAAAGAACTCAACATGTTTTATTTTCATTTCTTATTGAAATTTTCCAAGAGTTTGAGCTTGCGATTCACGCTCGCAATACCTCCCACGGATGCCCTTTTAGCAGTAATTGACCCACCCCCCCCCAAAAAAAAAAAAAATTAATAATAAAAAAATACGAGTTTTACAACATCAGCTTTTAATTTCTTTCCAAACCTCTCGCTCGTTACACTCCCTCGCGAAAAATAAAGTCTAAATATATATCTTACCGTAATCAGAAATCACTTCAAAAAGGCTTTGCTCTACTTTACTTTTCTTCTCTTTTTTGCCTTCTTTTGCCGCTTTTTTGCCTTAACCACAAACGGTGAGGACCTATAGCTGACTTGAAAAAAAAAGATATTCTAAGCACAGACTGAAATCACGAAAAGGATGAAGATCTCACTAAACAAATAATTCGAGCGTAAAGCGCAAGTATTCAAGAAAAACAATGTCATGAATATTGAATGTCTAAACATAACTTGTAAGAGTAAACAGGATATCATGTTTATTCATTAGTAATACAAAAAAGGTATATGAAATTAATTTGAATACTCATTGTATTGATCTAGTTTCGTAACAATATGCTGACGAAACATAATAGTTATTCAAGCAATTTGCGCCGTGATTTTTTTTTCATTTTGGGGCACTAAGGATTCAAATTTAGATCTGGCCCCCAGATTCGGTATTTTTCTAATGTTTATTAAAAAAAAACCCGCTAAAGTACTTACTTGACGTATTAAGAAATTTTATATTAGAAGACAACTTATAGGCCTATAGATCAAATACTGAGATTTTAAGTTAATCCAATGATTGAGAAACCCTTTTTAAAAGACAAGACAAGATTACGCAGGGATTTTATGCATCCTTTTTTTTTTTGTATTAAAGTTTGATGTAAAATGGGTAAATTTGACGATCAAACAATTTTTTTATCTTTGAAACTTCACACCACAGCCGTTTTGGTGCATATGCATTAAAAAGATATGACAATGGAATAGTGACATGTCATATGGGGATGGGAAGTTTACCCAAACTAAACGCTTCCATTTTTTTATCTATTTTATAAAACAAATATGTATATACACTGTATTTCTTGGTTTTTCTTTCAGATTTTTTTCAAATAAGTGTATATTTTCAAGCGTCTAAATAATTAATATTTCCTTCAGATAACCAAATGCCATCTGTCTTCTGAGATGACTGCTAGAATGTGGTCTTGTCTGAGACCCTTCACCTCACTGAACCATCTCACCATTTCAGACTCATCGCTCAGTTTCTCTCTATCACCTCCTGAACTACCGTCCGTCACAAAGCTATTAGCTAATAAACTGACGTCACAATGCTACCAAGGGTTGATCCCATCACTACCTGGGTTGCGAGATATTGAGGTCCAAGATGCAGCTAGAGATGACTTTGTTGATTTTGTAGAGTCTTCAATACGTTTGACATCACTGCAACGACTCAAGATAAAGTGAGTGTTCATATTCTGAGCTCATTATTTGCCAAGGATGTTCATTGTTACCATAGCCGTATACAATGTTCTGGTTATGTGTTCAAGGCGCTCTTACAGGGTGTATATTAAACCGATAGAGTCGATAGAGTCCCTTAAAACGGTCGTTTATAATCGGACATCACGCTGAAAATAATATGTCGACCTATTATAATATCCCAAACTGAAAAAAAACCCGTTTAAGTCAACTGTAATGAGATCCCAATACGTACTAGGTTACACGTAGTATTATATGTATAAAGCATTTCAAATTAAACTTTATTCCGTTTTTCATCGCTCGCATTTATAACGATACAGGATGTGCAGGCTGGAGGCAAAATTATTCGGCAAACATGTTGAGCAAAGTGGTTGAGGTACTTTTAAGAATTTTCCTCGCTCATAGTTAAAATTCACCTGGACAGCTAGTTATTTGAAAATTATTAATTAAAATAGGAGCCATAAGGTATATTAATGCAAAGTTATACGTCTATTACATCACAAAGTCCTTCTCACCCGCTCAGCCCTTTGTCTTATATCAAGATACGGAATTATAGTTCAAAATATAATTTGATTTTTTCAATATAGCCCAGATTTGGAGAGGTATTTATTCCATCATTGTAATGAACGAGATGGTCGAATGTATAAATTTCATTTGTACCAGCGTAAGCTGTATCCGATGACAACACATACGTATATGTGGAAAGTAAGAACCTGAGACTATGTTGGTTGTTCGGAGAGTTACAAAGTCAAGTGCCAAAAAGAGTCATATTCCGTTTTTGCCGGTAGCCTGACAAATTCATGATCGTTTGTTATAATGATCTCTCTTAAGGTAAAGTTACCTCATAATGTGGATTTTTTTTTTTGCCTTCTCGCTTTACTCGGTTGTAACATAAAATACCCTTGTTCATAATAACAAGTTGGATGAAATAAGCAATAAAGTAATAACGATCCGTTGAGAATTTTAATGGAGAAAATCGGGGGATATTCCCTTATCTCCTTACAACAAACTGAATACCGCACTCCACGGGCTCAATAAGTGTCTAGCCTGTTTTACGTTATCTTAAGTTCAGCAGTAGTTAATTGGATAATGCTTTCGAATGGTTTTCTATCATCATTAGACCCAGGTATGTACATTCTCTTTAAATCGCTTATTCTAAATTCATGTCGCAATGACGTGATGACACTTGAAGTGATTATTGCAGATGACCATTCACAACACTATTTAATGATGGTACTTGATATTAAACTAAAACGAACCATATTTTTCCGGATTTTTTATCATTATTATTATTTATTTATTATCATAATTATTTATTTATTTTTTTTTTTTTTTTTTTTGGGGGGGGGTCAATTCTAAATGAAGTATAAAGTTGCTTGTTTTATTACCTCCATGGCCACGGCGATTTCTTTTTTCTCCAAGATATATTTGTTCTCTTATGTTTTATTGTTAATGATTATGATAACACTGATACGAGGTACATATTGTTTATATTGTGATTCGAATTGTATTTCTGAGAATTATGATCACGATGATAACTCTTATTGGTGATGTAATCTATTTTGATCGCCAAATACATCACATTGTATGTATCAAAAACTTATATTTTTACTGCGCTGGAGCTAAAAAATGGTCATCAAAGATATGGGGAAAAAACCCGATAGACTCCCGTTCTTGTTCTTCTTCTTCTTCTTGTTCTTCTTCTTCTTCTTCTTCTTCTTCTTCTTCTTCTTCGTCCTTTACTTAGTCATAATTTTAATGAATAGAACATTACAAAAGCAACTGGTTGCAGTGTTTGTCACAATAACATTGTTGTTACATATGATTATTAATTATCATTTATGTTATATATATATCTTTTTCTCTACAACACAGATCTCTTGATAAATGGCAATTCGACTTTAATACAAGCTCAGGTATTAAGGTAAGCATATATGTACTATATCGCTGTGTATTAATTTTGTAATGGAAAGGGGGGGGTATCTTACACATGTTCCCCGATAGGTCCCTAGAACCTGATGTTTTCTCTTGTAGGGGTATTCATAGCTAAACACTATTTTTTTACAAACATCTTAACTTTATTAATGCGAGCGCGAAGAGTCAACTCTTTTTTTTTTCATGCATTTAGACCTGGTAATTGAATATTCTGAACAATTTGTAATCATGATCAAGGTATATCAAATAATATTTGAGTGCGCTAAGCTCTGGCAGAGAAATTTCATTATTTTGAATGATTACTAATTGTATTGATCTAGTATCGTAACAATATATTGACGAGACATAATAGGTATTCAATGCATTTTTACCAAGTAAAATTTAAATTTGTCAGTTTTTTGTGATCACCATATTAAGATCTAGCGCACAGATTAGGTAATGTTATAATGTACATCAAAATTAGCCGTTAGAGTACCTACTTTACATATCTACTAATTAAAAATTGGGAAACAACTTTTTTCCCAATATAAATATCATTTCCTAAGATTTTCAGCCCACCCCATGATGTATTTAATATAAACAAGACAGGAATACACAAAGGGATGTAGCCGTTTACATTAAAGTGTGATGTAAAATGGGAAAATCTTTGTTCAATAAAACAAATTATCATCTTAAAAACTTCACATCACTAGCATTTTGGGGGCACTTAAATTGATAAGATATCGTAATCAATTGGGACAGTGACCAGGGGCGGATCCAGATTTCGCCAAGGGGGGGGGGTTCGAAAAAATTACCAATGTTTTCCCCGATTGGCCTCTCAAAAATTATTTGCATTTGTTTAATTGAAGGAGTAGTCCTAACAGTCACTTTTTACATTTATTCTCACAAACAGATAAATAATAATCTCGTATAAGCCCTAATTGAAAAGTTAGAGGGCGAAGAACGATCTGATTTTTTTTAGGAACTATGATCTAAAAAATTGAACATTCTGAACAATGATTGTGATCGTGAACAAGATGTGTATTTAACTAAATAATTACTCCGAGCAGATTTCTTTTTATCGGAAAGGGACCAGTTATTGACTGCTTGCAATTACCCATGAAAACGATACACATTTCAACAATAAAGAAATGCATTGTGATATTTAAAAAAATACATTCTAAAGCACTTTTTCTAATCATGAATAAAATAGGCATATGAATAAATAATGAGAGCAGGAACCACATAAAGAGATGTTTAGACCTAGAAAAGGGACACGCTATTCATGCTTTGTAAACCATGAAAAGGATAACTATTTGGGTGTCTTCCTACATGAATAATGCGAACACGAAGCGCGAGATTTTTTTTTAAATTCTGATATGAATCTGGATAATTTAAGCACGTTTTGAATAAAAAACAAACTACATATCGCAATAAACAAGTGTGCGCGCTTTTTTTCGGGTGTGGGGTGGGGGGTTGAATCTGGGCATTCTAAATACATTTCTTTTTATATGAAATTCAATAATGCACGAGCGCGAGCTGATAAAAAATGATATAACGATCTGAAAAAAGGGCCAAATTAAGCACTATTTCAAGCATCGTAGGAGAATTGTGAAGTAGATATGGATCATACTTAACAAACAATACAAGAGCGAAATGCTAGCCGATATTTTTAATTGTCCTCCTGTGATATTTGTAAGGACATTTTTCCATCGTATGAATATGACTATCTTCCTTATTACTCTTCCTAACCGCGAGGTGAAACTTGTCGATATTCCATTCTGCAAAGAGAGACAATTTCATTATTAGGAATTCATAAAACTGTTATCTTTCTCATGTTTCTTATCTGTTGATATTAAGTCCTGAAGACCGGACATTTTAAGCATTTCTTTTTAAATATTGTTGTAATGCCTACTTATGCACATATGGTAAACAACATGTGCAGAGCTACTCGGCCGTCGATGGACCCTGAGTGCAAGAAACCCATGTGCAGTAGAATGTCTTTCATTGATGCGCACTCAGTTGCGGTAGCGTGGTTTGCGTATATGTGAACTAACATAAAGCGGTGTCACTGCGAGTAAGTCTATGGGGGTCAGGTCGGTCATTACATGGCCGTAAATTAAACATAGATATAATACCCCTTTCGTCATTTTCGTACTTTTTTTTGGTTCTTTTTTTCAGCTTTTCTCTCAATTTAAAAAGGACACCTTTTTTTGGTTGCCAAAAAATAAGGGGCGAGGCCGGAGAAATGCTATTGGGGGGGGGGGGGGGTGGTTAAGCTAAACTAGAGGTACGCTTCCATTTTAATTTGTTTCTTTTATTTAACAAAATTATCACTCGGTATTTGTTCAAAATTAATCCTCTGAATTAATACATTTTGTTTAAATGTCTAAATAATATCTAATATTAAAAATTACCTTTGATTTATGTACTATCGTGTTTTTTCGGGGGGGGATATTTTTGTTTTCACGACATGCATGAAAGGTGTGAAGAATAATCTTATCCCAAAATTATCCGTCTTTTCTATTTATATTTTCATTCAGATAACCAAATGTCGTCTGTCTTCTGAGATGACTTCTAGAATGTGGCCATGTCTCAGATCATTCACCTCACTGAAGCATCTCACCATCTCAGACTCATCTCTCATTTTCTCTTCATCACCTCCTTCGCTACCATCGGTCACAAAACTATCAGCCGAGAGAGTGACGTCACAGTGCTATGAAGGTCTGATATCATCGCTCACTGGTTTAGTAGATATTGATATCACTGTCGATGTTGCAGAGGAAGACATATCCCATATCACTGCTGGTCTTCATCGGACAGGAGAGCAGAAACTAAAAAGCATCTATCTTCATGGTCCATCTTCACTTTCACCAGAGAGGAGCCGTGTATCGAGCAAGACAATGATAGGACTGGGTCTGGTCATCAAAGAACATACACAGAACCTGAACCGCCTCCATCTACGATGGGTGAAGTGTACAAACGAGGATGACTTAGTTTACCTAATAGAGTGTTGCAGACGTGTGAAGATGATGCAAAACGTTTTGTAAGTTCTTGCTTATGAAAAAAAATATTTTGTTGATATAATTTAATTATTAATCCAATGCGATGGTTCAATTCCTACAGGGTTCATATTACATCCAAAATATTTCCTGTAAATATTCGGATACATCCAGAGAAGAAACGGTTCCATTCTTTTTTTAGCCATTAATAGTGTCAGGTACTCTTAGAATTGCCATGAATATGTCAGGTCCTCAAATACACTTTTTTACTAAAAAATTGGAGTTTGATAGCATTACCTTGTCATTAAATGTTACTCTTAGATAATAGCACAAGCATGCACATTTTAATTTTACTGCTAGTTCGATCGTAACTCTTGTATAAGCTCCAGTAGCCTACTATCAATAGTATTTCATACCTGACTCGTACTCAATGTGAAATAATCGATTTGTTTATTGTATTAAAAATGTCCTTTTAAATATTTATCAATATTTCGTATGTACTAATTTTCTTTTATTACTTTAATAGATGTTACTTCAGTCATAATATTTTGTTATAAAGATTACGTTCCCGATCATCATAAATCCCAAATGTACCCTGCATTTCAATTTGATTCAAATTTTAAATCATCCCCACCGCAATATATATCACAGGTACATTATTGTAATAATAAATTGCAAAAATTTCTGACATTTTGGGGAAGATAAGCCAAACTTATTTGATACTCTCACCTAATATCCTGCATTTTTCATACGTCAAAGTCAAAGTAAAGATATTCAAAAAACTCTTATATCATGATATATGAATTTTCATTTCGGGAGAAAAAACAAAAAAGTATTCAATCAAACGAAAGTGTTACATACTACTAGCGTTTTAACCTGAAACATACAATACACACAGACACGCAAACACTTCTTATACACATTCCCCATCTTCTTATAATTTATTACACCCATCAGTTTGTTTCATGATTGCAGGTTCTTTTACTGTGGGACGACGAGGAATGGCAGGCTGCAGTCTCACCTCGAGCAACTTCACCGTGGATCTTCCCACGGTCTCAATGTGCATGTTTATTATGTAAGATATACTGC
This sequence comes from Lytechinus pictus, assembly GCF_037042905.1. Lineage (NCBI taxonomy): Eukaryota > Metazoa > Echinodermata > Echinoidea > Temnopleuroida > Toxopneustidae > Lytechinus > Lytechinus pictus. The sequence continues at coordinate 6,504,625 of NC_087250.1, forward strand.
TATGCTTCTACACTGTGTAATTTCAATGTCACAATATTATGCATACCAGCAATATAATTTATGGTTAAAAAGACGTATAACGTGTGAGTCTATTAGAATATTATTGTTTATCATTCACATTGAAAGCAAGCACAAGGATGCAATATAAAACACTATAGGCCTATGTATTATTGTATTTATTTTAAAATTCAACAATACAATAAAATGGATCCCACTATGTTTTATAGTAGATTTCTACATCTTTACTTAGGATTAAAGAAATGAATCCACATTATTCTTTTTGTAATTCATGTTTTACTGAACCTTTTCATCAAAGTTTACATAACAAAACATTCATGAAACAATGGATCACATATAAAAGTTAAGATGACATTGGCATATAAAATAACATGTCTAATATACAAAAGTAGTATAACATAAAAAAAACTAAACATATATCCACATTATTCTCTTTTAACCTTAGTATACATAAATTTTCCCACAAATTTTGTGATATTGAATAATATGACAACGTTTAGATCAATTCAGACGACCAAAAAAAAAACAGCAAGTGTTATAAACGATGAAAGAGAGGACGTGGTATAATTTCTAGTGTGCAATTTTTATTTCTTTAAAGTGCACAAAACGTAAATACGTTTTTGTTTTGTTTTGCTTAAATGTAGCTTCTGTTGTCGGTCTTCGAAAAGAGGGGTGGGGGGGAGCAGATACAAAATCAATCATAACGTCGCCGTCTTGAGTCCGGTGACGTCACGGTTAATTTTGTTTTTCCTCTTTTCCAATAACACATTTTAATTTCTTCACTTTATCCCTTGGAGATATCATACATATATTTTCTAAAAGCTTGAATTGATGCACTATAAAGCTTTTGTCAATTTTTTTTCCCGCATATTTGGCGTAGCTTTACCATTCTATATGCATTCAAATTATATAAACCAATTTTTTCCGAACATCAATTTAGGCCCAATGAGAGCCCCAAGCCAGGCAATCACCCCCCCCCCCTTAAAACAACATAGGTTGGCTATTTTGGGGGACAAAGTTTCCTATTGCACAACCTTTCAATCAGATCTTCCCCTTTTAGTGATTTGATTGAAAGACGCACTTATCAAGCGACATACATGCAATAGTAGCCTCGTTCAGATTTGGATACTTCCCAGTCGGGTAAAATTCTATTGTGCATGGATTAAAATTCTAAAAATATATTTATTATCTCATCACTACCCAGACGTAGTTGGTCAGTGGAATCCCAAATGGAGGAAAGGTCGAAGTAGTGTCCGTCTGGACAGAATTACTGCAGCCATCCTCTGACCAAGATACACCTTCCACTGACCAAGACAGTAGCCATTGTTCTGTCTAGTTTGTAAAGCAAGATGTAGCTGGTTTTAAACGTAGTCTTATTCAATCTGCAGTAATGTACATCCCCTAATCTGATGAAAAGTACTTTGCAAGGGTTGTTTATTCGTAACTGCGAAAGTTTTAATATAGAAATTCATATCAATATTTTTTCATTGGATAATTACTCTCTCCTGTCTGTACAATGGTTATAAAAATAAAGAAAAAAAATTACACGATACAGTGCGTATAAAAAAGGTTTTTATCTTGCAAAAGTTATGATCAAATAAAATATGTGTAATATTGTTAGAGATATTCCGCATGTATGTATTGGTACAAGGCTCATTAAGGAAATGATAGTGTTAGTGTCGACATAAGTTTCATCCGAGTGAGCACCACTATGAAGTTCGTAAAAAAAGCTTGTAATTAAGAATTTTATGGATTAAATTGGACGTTAATAATGAAGAGCACACGCACTTTAGATAAGGAATCAATTCATATATTTTCCCATTCTACCATTCTCACACGCCCATGCCCCCCCCCCCCCCATCCCATATACACACCATCATAGACAGATAGACCACGCCAAGACCATTACGAAATCTTCTTGCACATGTAGTTGGGAAAGGCATGGAACTGGCCTTACTCTTCATTTTATTTCTTGAATTCGTGATTGGGAACATGTACTTGTGGGAAAGATGAAATGAAATGAATGATAAAAAATAATGTAGATTACCCATCATCAAAGGACAGAATATGGTAATGACAAAGGCAGGAGATGTCAGAAATTTCTTGTTTCATTTTTCATATCATTAAATCCAGCTGGCATAAAAATATAAATGTTTACCTAGGGTTATAGTGTTGGTTTTTTTGTAGCAAAGGAGTTCAGCTAGTTTCAATGACTCTGTTTGATTTACATGAACGAAGAAAGAAAAATAAAAGTAAACTTTTTATTGATATGCACTGTAAATCGTTCGATAGCGATAAATAATATGCGAACATTAAATCGTAGCACGTCTCCATCTACGATGTTTCCTAAAGTGATAGAAAAATATCCATCATACGATGATCGGAGAAAATTTAAACCATGCAGACGAAACAAAAGTAGCCAACCAATGACAAATCATGGCGTTGAAAACTTATGTCTAACTTGTAAATCGAGGCAAATTTCGTAATTTCACAGAATCTGAGTATTAATGTAAAGCCATTTCTATATATGTTTACATTTCTTGTCATTTTTAGGAAAATGTTCATCGGAGTAATTATCGCATCCCCCTCATCGATCATGTCAATTGAGCAATTGCCACATCAGCGGATCCTCATCTCACGGAGTCACAATGAGTGCACAGCAGGATGAGGTTAACCTGAAAGCACTATGGTGTAGTCTAAATTAATTTCTTTTTTTCATCCCGGATCTAAATGTTGGATGTAGGGAGAAGGTCTACTTTGCTTCAGCGAATAGCACATTGAACAAGAATTCTGGAGCCTTGCTAAATTGAATACAACACCAACGGAACCGATCCGCGAAATAACGTAATATCGGTCTGGAGTCAACCTCATCGATGTGACATTGACAGAGTTAAGCTGACTAAAGCTTTTATTTCGATCTGTTATGAATCATCGAGAAAAGGGATGTCAAATTTAAATAATAAGGTCGTTGCCAGTGCCTTAGGAACGATTTGTTGGGTTCGGGTGCTGAAGTAAACTCGACAAGCAAAAAAAAGGTTTCACTCGAAATACGCAAAGGTCGTTTTGGTCCCAAGAAAATTGAAAATAAAAAAGAAAAAGAGGGGGATTAACACAAAAAGTTTGTCTTTCTACACACATTTCTCAAATTTTACCCACCTACCAGAATTATAAAAAAATAATACTCGCAACATCCCCAGCATCCCCGCTTCCCAGGGCCATGATCATCGTATCCTTCTAAAAATAATTATAAGGAAAAAATACAGATAATTATAGTAGTCTTCTTGGGAGGGTATACCGAACTAAAAGCAAAAGAAAAGATGTGTTGCATATAAATAATATCACTTTGTTGAATAAGGATATACTTTGAGTAATAAGCGATATAAAGGCAGTCACACTATTTTCTTGTATATTGCTAATGAATTGAAAGGTTGTTCCGTTAGAAATCAATTACACTCGCGTCAATTTACTTGGAAAGATTGAACGTTATGAATTTATGTATTTGAGCTCATCACAGTGGACTATTGTGAAATTATAGGGAGGAGTCCTCTATGAAATCAAGTTGGTTAGTATACAGGTAGAGAGAAGGTGAGCGATATTGATATAAAGTGGTTATTACTGCCCTCATATTTCAAGCACATGTTAGGCCTGTATGAATTCTAATATCCAACTTTGAGCGGATGATAGCAATGCTTTCCCAAAATAATCTTGAGTGTGGATATGCATAGGAACATAGTTTATTGTGTTTGTATAATAACCTCTTATTTATCTACCTTTTCTGTCATGACATTAAAACATATATACTAATTACATGTACCTTATTGACAGAAAGCCACGCCTATTATTAAGGAAACGTTAATTTTGTTAGAAAATGGTCAAAAATAAGGTAAGATGTGCCCAAAATCACTGACTACTCTGGGGCCGAACGAAATGTTGCCTGAAAAGCCCCCATATGACTACTTTCAGCATCAAATGGTTTTCGCCAACCTCAAGTGTGTAGGCGAACTAAGCCTTATAATTCGTTAAACTTTTCAGACGTGTTCATTAGAAGTATAGTTTGTCCATTTTACAAAAAAATGCAGCAGGTTGTCAGATTAATTATTGTCATATAAAAACACACAAAGTAAATATATATTAGTAGATGTAATGATGGTAGTAGTAGTAGTAGTAGTAGTAGTAGTAGCAATATTTGTACTAATAGCAGCAGAAGCAGTATAGTAATAGAAAAAGAAGTAAAATCAGAAGTAATGGTGTAACTAGTAGTAGTAGTATTAGTTGTTGTTGTAGTAACGGATGTCGTAATTGTTGTAATATCAGCAGTAGTTGTTGTTGTAGTAGTGTTTCATAATAGTGATCATAGCTGCCTGTAGGCTAAATAGCATTCAGTTCACTCTCTAATATTCTTACAATGAAAAAGATTGCGATCAGGAACGAATCAAATGTTGCATTCACGTTTTCAATCTTGTGGAATTAGAATTCAGTCTTATTCGATTGAAATGTTCGATCCAACATTCAATTGGTCCCTGGCCACAAACTGTTATATTGACTTTCAATCTACGGAAGTTAAAGAGTGCACGAGAATTGCGATCAGGGACCAATCCAAAGTTGGATTGAAGTTTCCAATCTGATTTAGAATTCAATCTTATTTAATTAAAACGTTTGATCTAACATTGGATTGGTCCCTGACTACAATCTATTAGATTGACTTTCGATCTACGAAAGTTAGATAGTGCACAAGGTATAGAATAAATAGCAATCAATGATATAGGCCCTAATAAACATGATTAACAAAATACATAACTAACTACTATATATTTACGATAGTGATCGCGGAACAGGCATGTAAATACCCTGTACCGTACTGAATGAACCGATCACGTGATCCACTCAATATTTTTTTTATCGCAATAATTATATTGCCTAGTCTTGCTCATTCTGCTCATGCTTCTTGCCAAACAAGGAAAATAACAAAACTTCCTAAAACTATCATGGTGCAATTTGTAAATACAACGTTTTGTCGTGGCGAATACCAATGTACAAAAGTGGAGAGATGAAATTACATGCATGTGAAGTGGCTAAAAACTAGAATAGATAAGCTGTCAGATATGCCAGGTTTTGTAAAGAAGTATTATATTTATGCACTATTTATCCGTGTGTTTCACGCAAATAAAGTAATTTCAACAATTAAACTGTCATAAATCGAGACTGGTCGATAGAGTTGATGAATCTTATCGTATATTTTTTATATTATTTACAATGACGTCAGATCGTAAATTGTAACATATTGTGTGTAGGTCGTCATGATCATAAACATGGCTATTGCAACGAGATAAACTGTCATATACATGTATATTTACACATACTTTCAAGTTTTTACTTGATGTATCCAATTGGGAATTTTTAGAATGTTAAAAATTGAATATTTCAATGTTTCAATGTATTATAGTAGGCTCCTATAGAAAATAATATATATACTATAGAATGATATGTAACAGTAAATTGTTAAAAAGATATAATGGAATAGAACGTGCTTCGTAAAATAACGTATATATTTCCTGAAAATGATAGCTCTTCTCTTAATGCTGAATTGTCTTTTGTGTATGGAATTGAATTATGATGGCAATCATTTTCTCACTCATGAATATGTCTACATTCTCCCAACTGGAATTCTAATTTAAGCTGTATGCATTAAATGCTGATATTGTTGTCTTTAAATAAAAGCCTGTTTTTTTTTCTATATGTACTTTTAAATTCCCACGATGACGTATTATGTGAAGTTTGTTATCTAAGATAAATTAAAAAGCAATATTTGAAACTGAATTACATTTTCGTAGCCATTCTTAAATAGTTTTTCGTGGGTTAATACGTGTTACAGTGCTACATGTAGGTGCCATGGCCGAATGCCAAGTGGTCTTACGTGTACGCCCAGCGCACGTAACACGATCCGTTTCGATCAGTAAATTATAAAAGCATTTGATATAAACCTTTCAAGCTATGAAGTCTGAACGATCAAAGTTGCAAAAAGTTGAATGAATAAATTTCAGTCTATTTCGAGCCTCTTTGAAAAAGATAAATCACTGTTTAAAAGGACAAGACGCCCTCATCGGCTGCGACCACAAGGCTCATTCCGCACTTTACACCAAATTATTTTGTTTTAATTTCAAAGAGAAAATTTTCCATGTTCTATGTAAAGTTTTATTATTTTAGTCATTGCCATGAAATGTTTGTTCATTTTTGTGTAATGTTAAAAACACTTGCTGTAAGCATAAATGACCATGTGTATACTTTTGTTATTCAAATGTGTAAATTAACTCATATCAATACAAATAAATCATGTCAGATCAAAAATACTCGTTTTGATCATTGGTAACACAATTATTGAGGTACGAATGAATCGAGTAGAGAATTAGAGAAATGTAACATTTTCATATTCAACTGTAACCCAGGGAGCTCCCGCCCGCGCGGGCGGGAGCCCAGGGGCTTTCCGTGTATTTGACCATACTCACGGGACTAGCGTGATTTATGGTCTAAATATTTCTCCAAATGAATTGTGAAAATAGAAATTATGCACTTACCACGATTATATGGATGAAGGTCTAACGAGTGGCAGTTTCCTGACATCTGGGCACAAACTGGAACCTCAAAAAAACGAAAAGTTCTCTCCTTCTACCCCAGTGTCGATCGGCCATTTTGTTACGATTCATAACAAAAATGGCCGATCGAGACGGGGGCCACTTACATTGACGAGTGGATATCATGCGCGACCAAAAAAAAAACACGCAAAAAGGATGTCTTTTTCACGATAGGGCACGATACGTACGTAACGTGATAAGGGTGTCAAAAACACAAAAATAATGAAAAAAGGGTATCTATTTTGCTAGGAAAGCTATGTGTTTGGGGTCAAATTTGCAGGGATTATAAAACAAAATTAAAAAGGTTTTATAAAGGATGTCCTTTTTGCCCCAACACTACGTGTTTAGAGTCCGGTTTGCGCGAGGTGTAAAAGGTGGGGCCCGACTAAACCAAGTGGTGTGTAAATTCGGTAAAACCTTCGACCGACGGACCCGTGACATAAAATATCGCTGTTCTTGTTTAGGGGTTCATTTCAGGGAATACTTGAGTATCGTTTTGTTTCCAATACTTGTTAAGGGTAGGGTTTCACACGCGCATTTTCAGAATATGGAAAATACGTGTTTATGGTGCTTTTCGAGACCCCATGGTCGCGCATGGTATCCACTCGTCAATGGAAGTGCCCCCCCCCCCCGGGGGTAGAAGGAGAGAACTTTTCGGTTTTTGAGGTTCCAGTCTGTGCCCAGATGTCAGGAAACTGCCACTCATTATACCTTCATCCATATAATCGTGGTAAGTGCATAATTTCTATTTTCACAATTCATTTGGAGAAATATTTATACCATAAATCACGCTAGTCCCGTGAGTATGGTCAAATACACGGTAAGCCCCTGGGCTGGAACTCCCTGGGTTAATTCAACTGGTACATAATCGACAGGAACAGTGTCCTGTATTATATCGAACTATAGATTTCCTACACTTGAGACGCTTTGCCTAATTTATAATCGCTCACTCGTAAATAGGCCATACTGTAATGTGCTTTGTTACTTCGTAATAAATTGCCAATTTAGTAGGCATAGTAATTAACTTCTTTTAGACATTTCTTATTCAGGAATTACACAAATGACCTCACTGAAAATAATAACAAATTTCTTCAGAACATAAAAATAAATAATTTTAATCATATTCCTTTGTGTGATTGTTATCAATCATGATGAATAAAACAACAATGTGTCTAAAAAAGGAGGCATTGTCATCTAAACCTGAGAAGCTGTATTGTTCACATGAAGAGTGTTGAACCTACTACGTTTAGTCGGTTTCGTTCATTTCATCTATAGGCCCTATATTTAATTCTTATTGATTTATTTATCTTATTATTCATTAATTTATTTGTTTGTTGCAAATCGTTATCCGAAGAAGCTTGTTCAGTTCAAAATTATATTCATGAATATTTGCATGTATTATGTTTAGGCCCAGGACATCTATTCTAACATAACCTGTCGTCTGATAATCAGTTGAATGAAAGTTGAAAGATTATGTCTCTTTACGGCGTTTTTTTTTTTTCTTAAGTCTTCATTCAACTTCAGAAGAGGAAAATTTGAATATAGAGGGGAGATAGGGAGAGAAAACAAGATAAATGAGAGAGAGAGGGGGAGAGATTAGAAAGATTAAGAGAAAGGGAATATTAGGAAAACAGAGAGACCCTAAAAGAGATAGAGGAGCTTGAAAGAGAAAGAGGGTAGATAAGGGTAAAGAGATGCAGTAATAACGACAGAGAGTTAGGGGAAGAAAGAGACAAGAGACAAAGAGAGAGAAAGGGGGGAGATTAGAAAGATTAAGAGAAAGGGAATATTAGGAAAACAGAGAGACCCTAAAAGAGATAGAGGAGCTTGAGAGAGAAAGAGGATAGATAAGGATAGAGAGATACAGTAATAAAGACAGAAAGAGAGTTGGGGAAGATGGAGATAAGAGACAGACAGATAGGGGAAGAAAGAGATAGAGACAAAAAGAGAGAGGGGAAGAAATAGATAAGAGACACAAAAATATAATGGATAGAGATCGAAAAGGAATCGGAAACAAAATAGAAGAGCCACAAACAGGACATAGCAAGCTAGATAAATTTGGAGAGGACTAAAGAAGATGGGAGACAAAAAGGAAGATAGGGAGAGATATGTCTTATATATATATATATATATATATATATATATGAAGAAATAGAATGAGAGTGGGGAAAGCAAAAAGGAGATGACGGAATATAACTTTGGAACAGAAACAAGGTATTGCCGCCATCTGGAGTCAATGCAAAGAGAGGGCTATAGGGAGAGAGACAAGGATAAATGATAAGAAATAGATGATGATGACTAGAGGAATTTAGGTTGTCAAAGAAATGGCTGACAATGAAGCGTTAGACAAACAAACGTCAAACCAAGGCAGGTTTTTCATAAGATTATTACAAAGTATAAAAGAGACAATAACAAATGATAAGGTTAATTTACTTGTAGAAATTAATGATAAAAAATCACAATTTGAATCATACCGTTTGAAAATTATTGATGGTATTAATATGACATCCAAGATAAAGTGGATGGAATTTGGTGAAAAGCCATCGCAATATTTCCAGAATTTAGACAAACAAAATAAAGTTAATAAGATTTAGATTTGTAGATTTAATTTTTATTCATTTTCCGTTCACAAAGCACAACAAAATCAAACAATACATAGTCAAATTTAAAGAACAACGTCAATCGGAATAAGGTATAAACAATGAGAACTAATGCAAACTAAAGTAACTTTGACTATAATAACTATATAAAACAGAACGGAGGGGCTTGTCAAGAAAAGCGAAGCTTGTATGGGAGGCAAGCCCCCGTAACTTAGTTTCAATACGTATATTACAAAACTATATAAAGGAGAGACGGAAGACAGTTTAAAAGGAGGATATACAAAATATTGAAGGTATATAACAACGAAAGAGTGAACCAAATTAGAAAAAAATGATAATAGTAATAACAATAATAATAATGAAAAAATAACATTATGGTTAAATAATTGTGATTTTGAGGGAGGAACAGAGAGGCAAATGTAGGGAGAGAGAGTGGGTGCAGGTACAATTGGAGGTGCAAAGAGGAGCATGGCAGGTGCGAAAACAGGTCGGCAGGCAAGTTGTATGCTGAAGAAATAAAGAAATAAGACAACTGTCTACAGGAAATGGAGAAGTTATCACTGGACAAGATGAATTATCCAATGAAATTTATTGATTTTATTCAAGACTTTATGAAAAAAAGGAACAATAAAGATGTTGATTTGGCAATACTGAATTTTGCGGATATTCCTAAGTTAACTCCAACAGTGTCAAACATACTAGAAGAACCTTTAGAAGAAAATATAGTGTAGAACCTGTTAAAAAGTATGAAAATAATAAATCTACTGGGCAAGATGGATTTTCTTTTGAATTTTTTTTTTTTTTTTTTTTAAATATCTAAAACTATTCATGGTCAGATCTTTGAATTTCGCGTGTACAACAGATTCTTTGTCTCAATCACAAAACTTAGGGGTGATTACTTTGATTCCCAAGAAAAATAAGCCAAGACATTTATTACTAAATTGGCGACCAATTTCACTTTTAAATGTTATATATAAAATTGCAACTGGGTGTAGGGTTAGCTTGCATTATGATATTCTCCTTTACACTGAACTCAACGATAAACCTGGTATGTTGTTAATGATTGCTTTTGAAAAAGCATTCTATTGTGTATCCCATAAATTTCTACTCAATGTCCTTGACTTTTTTTCAATTTGGTCCGTCATTTAAGAAATGGATTCATGTATTTTATTCAAAGGCTTCTTCTTGTGTAACAGTGAATTGTTTTTGTACAAAAAGATTTACCATAGGGAGAGGATGTCGCCAAGGAGATCCCTTATCACCCTATCTCTTTTTACTTGCTAGTGCAATATTAGGACTTTTAGTTAGAAATTCCAATGATATGATTGGTCTACATGTAGACTGAAAATATAGTAAACTACAGCAATATGCTGACGACACAATTTTTAAACTTAACGGTTCAAAAGAAGATTTAATAGGTGCACTTGAGATATTAGGTCATTTTGAAAAAAAAAATTCTGGCCTCAAGGTTAATATATAAAAACTTATGCAATATGGATATAGAAAAATAGATTTTGTAAAAAGCAACTTCTTCCTGAGTATAAATTGAATTAGGTATCAGAGGGCTACTCTAGGTACTTGGTTATAGATTTTTCTGTTAATCTAGTAGAAATGGTCGACCATAACTATACTGAAAAAAGTAAGGAGATAAAACGTCTAATTGTCTCATGGTCTAAACGAACTTTAACCGTTCCGGGAAGAATTACTGTAGAAAAATCTTTGTTGGTACCGAAACTGAATTATTTATTGCTTTCACTTCCAGAACCAAGTCAGGCAATAATAAAAGATACAACTCGTTCACTTTATGCATTTATATGGGGAAACAAACATGATAAAATAAGTAGAAGGCAAATGTGTCAACTGTATGATAAAGACGGGGTTAAAATGATAGATATTTTCATACATGCTAAATCTCTGAAGATTTCATGGATGAGACGATTTTTAAATGATTCTCAAAACAGTTTTACTTTTCATATGTTCAATGTTTTAGTAGATCCAACACACAAGTTTCACGTGTACATGGGCTCACATTATTACAGAGCATTGGCAGACACGAATTACAATCCATTTTGGAAAGACGTTTTACTTGCTTGGTCAGACTTGCTTGAATTGTTTCCTGATAATATATAGCCTGTCAGCCCCTCTGGAATAACCATCGAATAAAAATAAATAACAAACCAGTCTATATATTTCAGGTCTTCGGATTTACGAGGAATACATTTTGTTAATGGCATTCTTAGAACAGATGGTACCTTCTTTCCATACTTTGAATTCAAACGTGCTTATGGTATACAAACCAATTTTCTACAGCATTACGGTCTTTGTGACGTGATTAGGTCTGGTTTTCCCACAGATTAGCATATAATGATTAATTCATTGAACCAATCATTCCCAAAGCTCTGCACCTTGTTGTGAAAACACGTGTAGGTTGCTTAAATATATATCGCTCTTTTCTTAACTTTAAAGTTGAAGAATTTAAGGCTCTTGTCAGCTAAAAAGGTCTGCTAGGTTTTCGAGATGACCTTTGGGTTGCTTTTTGTTTGATTCCTTTGCAGACAACAATGGATATAAACTTAACATTGATTCAAATTAAAATTTTAAACAAAATATTGTATATAAAAGATTATTTATTGAAATTTGATATGGTAACAAACTTTATGAAATGTACTTTTTGTATTGATAATGATGAAATAATTATGCATATATTTTACCTTTGTACTCATTCTAATGTAATATGGTCGGGAATAGAATCATGGATATTTCAAAATACTCGAGAGGTGATCGTATTAACGAATGAAAACAAATTGTTTGGATTTTGTGGTACGAATAATAATGCTCTTATCTGTGTCAGGATGATCGTAAGAAAAGAGATATACATAGCCAAATTGAAAAGAGAGCTGCCTTCATTTACCTCAATTATGTCGACTTTAAAACTTTATTATGAAATGGATAAATATATTTATGAAACAAATTTCAGAGCAAATAAGTTCCAAAGGAAATGGTTTCATTTCAGAAACTTTTTTTCGAACAAGCTGGCAATCTGTCACATTAACAAACACAATTATTACCAGGTCTAGTTATATGTATCAGACCTCTTTTTTTTCTTGCCAAATTTGCTTTGGCTGTGACAAGTTGATTGTATAATAAGTCAGTTTGACTACATATGTATGTATTATGAATAATGTACATACCATGTTTATTTAATGTTTGTCGGGAAAATTGTAAATGTTCATACAATGTAACTATGCTTTTTGAAAAAAATAGAACTCTGTGGAAGGGGAGGGGAGGCAAAGTTTTTCATACGTACCGTTGTCTCAACGTTGGTGGTCATCATTCTTCGTTGGACCAACAAACGTTAAGATCGACTTTGCAAAGGCAAAGTTTTTCACGACGTTGGCAGACACCATTGCTACCCTGCATTGTAGCAACGAAATTGTTCGACCCCCTGTTACACCCACAAATGTAATAATCGCCCACAAATGTAATAACGCCCACAAATGTAATAACACTTTACCCACAAATGTAATAACGCCCACAAATGTAATAACACTTTACCCACAAATGTAATAATTTCACCCACAAATGTAATATGCACTTTACCCACAAATGTAATAATTTTTGATCGCCCACAAATGTAATAATGACTTTACCCACAAATGTAATACATTTGAAGGGATTTTTGGCGAATCTGTTCTAAACTAAAATCCTATAGTAATGCGTTCATATAGCACAAAAGTGCAAAGTCTTTTTCCAGACCCGGTTAATAAAACATTATAGTACAATTCCAAAGTCTTTTTCCAGACCCGGTTGTTTCAAAATTATAATATACGTCCAAAGTCTTTTTTCCAGACCCGGTTAATTAAAAAATTATAATGCAAGTCCAAAGTCTTTTTTCCAGACCCGGTTGTTTCAAAAATTATAATATACGTCCAAAGTCTTTTTTCCAGACCCGATTGTTTCAAAAATTATAATATAAGTCCAAAGTCTTTTTTCCAGACCCGGTTGTTAAAAAAATTATAATATACGTCAAAAGCCTTTTTTCCAGACCCGGTTAATTCAAAAATTATAATATACGTCCAAAGTCTTTTTTCCAGACCCGGTTAATTCAAAAATTATAATATACGTCCAAAGTCTTTTTTCCAGACCCGATTGTTTCAAAAATTATAATATAATTCCAAAGTCTTTTTTCCAGACCCGGTTGTTTCAAAAATTATATTATACGTCCAAAGTCTTTTTTCCAGACCCGGTTAATTCAAAAATGATAATAAACGTCCAAAGTCTTTTTCCCAGACCTGGTTAATTCAAAAATTAAAATATAAGTGCAAAGTCTTTTTTCCAGACCCGGTTGTTTCAAAAATTATAATATACATCCAAAGTCTTTTTTCCAGACCCGGTAGTTTCAAAATTATTATAAGTCCAAACTAAGATAATGATATTCTAGTGGAATAAAATGAGAATCGAGCTTAGTCTTTTCTCCAGACCCAGTTAATTAAAATTGGTGGAAAAGTAACAAAGACCCCAACTCTCTTGTAAATGTTAAATAACGTGGAAATATAGCATAGTCTTTCATCCAGGCCCAGATCTTTCAAATAACAAATGATGAATAATAATAATAAATGAGTAATAATTAAAAAAAGCAAACAAAGACACACGATCCTCTTTATGTTGAAAAACATGGAAATATAGTGTAGTCTTTCCTCCAGACCCAGTTATAAAAGTCATTTAAAACACAACAACAACAACAAAGACCCTGCAATCTTATCAACATTGAATAACATGGCAATATGGTGTAGTCTTTCCTCCAGACCCAATTATTTCAAAATAACCAAAATCATTACAAAAGAATAACAGAATCTAAGGCCCAACTATCCTTCAAACTAAGAACCTTCAATGAATAAAAGTTCAGAGAGTTTTCTTTATTCCAGACCTTGTCATTTCAAAAATAAGATAAATGAAATCCTCATAACTAAGACTCAATCATATTCTTGTGCCTGTTCAACATAGATTGGGGGAGTATTTCATCAACATTTATGTCCGACAAGTTGTCAGATCTGACAACTGTTCTTGATGTTGATTGGTTAAGAAGCAGTGCTACCAGTGTCGGATAAAACGTCAGACAACTCCTTTCATGAAATGCTCCCCGGGCTCTAAGTTTTGATGTTGTTTTTTTAATTATAAATTCCTTTGCCTGGAAGAAAAAATGAATGTTTAATTGCATCATTTATTACAGAATGTTAGGCTGGAAGAGGGTTAATTTTTTTTTGTTCTGTTTTTTTTAATAAACTGGTCTGGTCAAATTAAGTATGCGTTATCACAAGGGTTTTATAGCTTGGAAGATGCTGGGGTCTAAGTTTTAAGATTAATGTTTCGCTTAATTTGTATTTTAAAGAAAACTGGGTGAGGGGTAAAGACAACACTCTAAGCCCAAGCATTTTAAGTGGGTTTAATTTTGAAGATTGGTCTTAGCTGTGATTTTTTTTTCAATATTTGTTTATATTTTAAATAACCGGGTCTAGACGAAAGACTAAGCATAATACTCGTGTTATTCCACAAGAATAAGAATGTGACAAAGTCTTTTGTTTTTAAGATTGTTTAAATCATTTTTAAATTACTGGGTCTGGAATAAAGACAACGCTCTAAACATGTGCTTTTCTACATGCATGGTCTTAATTTTGAGGATTGTTGGTTCTAAGATTCGTTTTGGGGGTTGGGTTTTATTGGGTTTTTTTCTTGAAATAATTGTGTCTGGAGAATTTTAGAATATTTGTAAAAACTATTTTATTTTTTTCAAATAATAACCGAGTCTGGAGAAAGGATGTTTGCTTTACCCATGCATTATTACAATGTTTTGTAGGGGTCGTAGTATTATTTAAAAAAACTGGGCGTGGGGTAAAGACATATTTTTTTACTGGGTGAAACTTTGGAAAATTGGTCTTAGATATGAAGTTTTTTAATTCATTTTTTAATTGCCGGGTCTGGAGGAAAGACTTTGGACTTATATTGTAATTGTTTAATTATTCGGGTCTGGAAAAAAGACTTTGCACTTTTGTGCTATATGAATGCATTGCTATAGGGTTTAGTTTTAAGTAACCGGGTCTGGAGAAAAGACTATGCTTGATTCTCAATTTACTCTTAGCGCATATATTCACAATATACGCCGTATAAGTTGAAACAACAACAAATACATTAATTCCACCAGTTTTAATTAACTTGGTCTGGAGAAAAGACTAAGCTCGATTCTCATTTTTATTCCACTGGAATATCATTAACGTAACTTAGTTTGTACTTATATTATAATATTTGAAATAACCAGGTCTGGAAAAAGACTTTGGACTTATATTTTTTTAAACAACCGGGTCTGGAAAAAAGACTTTGGACTTATATTGTAATTGTTTAATTATGCGGGTCTGAAAAAAAGACTTTGCACTTTTGGGCTATATGAACGCATTGCTATAGGGTTTAGTTTTTAGTTTTAAGTAACCAGGTCTAGAGAAAAGACTACGCTTGATTCTCAATTTACTCTTAGCACATATATTCACAATATACGCCATATAAGTTGAAACAACAACAAAGACATTAATTCCACTAGTTTTAATTTACTGGGTCTGGAGAAAAGACTAAGCTCGATTCTCATTTTTATTCCACTGGAATATTATTATCGTATCTTAGTATGGACTTATATTATAATTTTTTTAATAAACGGGTCTGGAAAAAGACTGGACTTATATTAAAATTTTTGAAACACACCGGGTCTGGAAAAAAGACTTTGCACTTGCATTATAATTCTTTAATTAACCGGGTCTGAAAAAAGACTTTGGACTTATATTATAATTTTTGAAACAACCGGGTCTGGAAAAAAGACTTTGCACTTATATTATAATTTTTTAAACAACCGGGTCTGAAAAAAAGACTTTGGACTTGCATGATAATTTTTTAATTAACCGGGTCTGGAAAAAGACTTTGGACGTATATTATAACTTTGAAACAACCGGGTCTGGAAAGAGACTTTGGACTTGTACTATAATGTTTAATTAACTGGGTCTGGAAAAAAGACTTTGCACTTTTGTGCTATATGAACGCATTACTATAGGATTTTAGTTTAGAACGGATTCGCCAAAAATCCCTTCAAATTTATTACATTTGTGGGTAAAGTCATTATTACATTTGTGGGCGATCAAAAATTATTACATTTGTGGGTAAAGTGCATTATTACATTTGTGGGTGAAATTGTTACATTTGTGGGTAAAGTGTTATTACATTTGTGGGCGTTATTACATTTGTGGGTAAAGTGTTATTACATTTGTGGGCGTTATTACATTTGTGGGCGTTATTACATTTGTGGGTGCAACACCCCCCCCCCCCCCTAATTTGAATAAGATGACGTCACGGATTTACGTCACTTGGCCTGAATAGAGAGTTTTCGATTTTACTACGGGAAAACTGTTTACAACGCATCGATTCCTTTAAAAATGTAAGTAAAATCACAATGGAGAGCTGAGGGGATTTTGTCGAAAATTGGTGGACCGGGACAGCAGATCATCTAAAGGTTTGCACCGAACGTAAAATTGCAAATATGTTGTTGTCCAGAGTCAGAATATTTCGATCCTGTCCCGGTCAATCAACTTTCGACAATAGCCTCTTAGAGCTCTCCATTGTGATTCGAGTTGCATTTTCATAGAAATTGGTGTGTTGTAGAGAGTTTACACGTTGTAAATGCGAAAAGTCCGGAATATCCCCTTGAAGGGAAATGAAATATTTGGAACAAGTGAGCTTGTATGGAAAGAGAAAACTCATAAAATAAGATCAAAGAAAGTTTGAGAAAAAATGGACTAATAATGAGAAATTTATGAGCATTTGAATATTGCGAACACTGATTCTATGGAGATCCTCCCATTGGTAATGCGACAAAGATGTTTAATGTCACATGTGATCAAATTTTCTTGTGAGGGACTTTAAAATACCCATAAAATGTCCTCTCTTTTTTTGCTTTTTGTTATGGTGATACAAACTCTTCATTTCTAATGTATTCTTTAAAAATCCGTATTACATGCCTTCTTATAGAAAGAATACAGGATCTACTGATAGATGTGATAACAGAGGCAGTTTACGTGAAATATATAGAAAAGCAATAAGAAAGTTGTTCACAAGTCTCATCACACATCTTTGTCGATTTGCCAACTGGGGGGATATACACTAAGGGAGCTTGTCAAAAGTCCATGCACCGTTCTATAGCGTCTTTACCGCATCCGGGTTTTCGCTTCAGCTTTCCCGCCCAACGTTCCCTTGTCTTCAAAGGAACGGCCGCCATCAAAGGCCCATTGACGCCACCGTTCTTTTGTTCGTCTTTCCTGCATGTCTTAAGTTCTGTCGAAAGACCGAAGAAACTATTCTAAATAGCTCCCTCTACGACCAAAACAAATGCGTGCCTTCATATTGACTGTCGGATCGGAGAGTTCGGGTTACTGTTCTGAACTGTGGTTCGCATCTATAATGGAAGTTCGGGTGCATTCATAAAGCCACGGTGGCTTAATCAAAAATCACGCACGTGTCACAAATCGTTGCTGATCTTTCGAATTTACTGCAATAACCATGAAAACCTCTTTTTTGCAATTGGAAGAGAGTCAATTCATGATGTTTTAGGTGGGAAAATAAGATTCCATACATTTTCCTTTCGTAGGCCCAAGCCATTCGTAGAATTCACGTCAACTTGGAATATTCATTATTACTCACATCTGAAACAAGTGTCGGGAGCCCCCCCCCCCCCCCCTTCACCCCCCCCCCCCCCCTAAAAAAATAGAAGGAAATAGAATGATAAAAATAAATATGACCGGAACAGCTCGACACTATTAGGCATAGATAGATAAAAGATTTATTAGAAGCTGTTTTAAACAGTTTGTTCAATTTTTGGACGGGCAACCATTTCCCCAGGATAACATATTGTCTCTTAATTTTCTTTATCTCCTTGTTTTAAAGAAGCGGGACCGAAAGGTAAGGTGACAAGAGGAAGAAGAAAACTAAGAATTCATAGGGAGAGTAAAGGAAGGGGGAACAGAGAGAAAATAAGAAAATAATATTGCGATGGAAGAAGAGGAAGGGTGAAAAAAATATGGAGGAAAAACAGTTGAAAGAGAAAAAAAATAGGAAATTTGAGAGGGGAAGAAATTTAGGATCGAGAATCAACGGTAGAGGGGGGGGGAATTGGAATATGGAAATGGATAGAGACAGAAAATAAGGGGAAAGAAGAAGAGAGAGCTGGTGGACGATGAGGGGAGATATAAAGGGGGTGGGGGAAGAGTGAAAGGGGAACAGAGGGAAGGACATGCAATGGCCATGCTGAAACGGTTCTTTATTTTTTGTTCATTGTTCAAATGTTCATTCAGGTAACAACAAGAGAATGAAGAAAAAATGAAACCCCAAAACTCGGAGTTAAATTGGCCGCAACTTTAATCTGATTGCGAACCCCTTCTACCAATATTTCATTAAAAGATATACAGAGCAAAATAAGTGAATAAAAAAGGAAAGATGACCTTTGAAGGTTTCCATGGTGGAGAGAATATTGAAAGGTTTTACGGTAAAACCTTTCAATAAAAAAGGAAAGATAGAAGGAAAATGAGTGAAAAGAAATTGAGAGAAAACGAAATAAATAACTAGAAGATTTCAGAAAAATCATGAGAAAGAGAAAGGGAAAATCGTGTATCGAAGAAATGTATTTATACCACATCAGTAATTATCAGGATAGGAAAGATAACAAAAGCAAAATGATTATAGGTGTTGAATGGGCTCCTATTTGCGGCGAAAAAATGGATTAAGGATTAAAAGATAAAAGGCAGAAGAATTAATACAAGGAAACATGACAAGGGGAAGGGATAAAGAAATGAGGAGGTGAAAAGATTAAAAAGAAAGACAGGTGACAAAAATGGAGATGGAGAATTGCAAATAGGAAACCCAGTTTCATGTGCAGATCGCTTCCCTAGCTCTGCCATTGCTCATGAGATCTCAGACCTACAAATGTATGATATATTTACCCGTTCCGCCTGATTGGAATGACTGTGGGAGAACCAACCCGTCGATTTCATTTCACACGAAACAGAAGACCATGCCGTTGCCACCAGAAGGCGGTGCTTCATAGCGTTTCGCCAATTGAAAAGATGTTCTCCAATGAATGCCCCTGTCTGAAGAGGGATAATTTCAAATTCCTCAATCTTTTCCCATTTTTTGACGCTCATAATTTTTTTTCCGAAAAACCATGTTTTGCCTCCACAATTTTCTGACTTGGCCCCCCCCCCCCCCTCTGCTTTTGAAAATACTGGTTGTTATAAAATGTCGTTGAACTGTATGTATTATTGTGTACATGTATTTACCCTGTTACTTCGATTATATCATTTGTTGAACGAAAATAAATGAATCTAAATGTTAAAACTCTGCGATTAACTTTAGTTTGTAGTAAATAATGTGAATTTTGTAGAGTATTAACTTAATTTTGAATATCGCTCAAGTTTCTTTAATCATACAATAGGAAGCTCTTAATATTAGCAAATTCGAATATTCACCCCCACCCCACAAAAAAATAATAAAACAGATGATTCTGTCCTTTCCTTGTACATCAGAAAAATCTGATTAATTAGAGCAGGTTAAGGTTTCAGAATAATTTCGAAAATTCAGAGATCCAACATTGTTTGCAGGAAGGAGTGTTTTTTCTGCATACATGCACACGTTTTCAACTCTGTTTTGCGAGTTAAAGATTATTAATAAGGCTAAATTATTTTGATATAAAATCTGATCCGCCCAAGATTGGCATTTTATACCACTCAATGAATTCCATTTCCTGAAGAGGGATTATTTCAAATTACTCAATCTTTTCCAATTTTTTGACGCTCATACTTTCTTCCTAAATACATTTTTGTCACCCCACCCCAAAATGTTCTAATTGTCATGTTAAAACTTTTCGATTAACTTTGGTAAATAATACGTAATTTTGTCTTTTGAATTTTGTCGAGTATTAACAAGCATTCTTAATTGTTTACAACAGTGCAGTGGTCATCGGATTTTTTTTCAGATGTCATGAATGAAGCACCATTTCTCGATGATGTTCTATTTTAGAAATAACCTTTTGAGCACCAAACGAAGTATGTTGCAATGTTAGTCTGTCCCGATAGATGGTTTCCAATACAAAATACGCGTAAATTTTGATCGGTCGCCAAATCGCTGGAAAAAAGGATGTGTAAAAGGGCTAAATTTTCCAATAAAACACATTTGATTTCATACCTATCACATCATATTCATTTTAGGGCCATGCTCATATAATATAGTAATCTGGAATGGAATGGTGACATGAACTTTTCTGACCGGGATTTACCAATATAATTCTAAACTTAAAAGCTGTAAATCATACAAATGAATATAAGCGGACACACTGCAGTTCAGAAAATAAGAATAAATTAAATAGGAGACCTACAAGAAGCATAAAGTGTGTGTGAATTTTATTTCATCAAAAAGTATGTTTCTTGGTATTATTCACTGAATGTGTGACTTTCGTAACTTTCAGTATTTTCATTTATTATAATCATCAAGGCTACCGCTACCACATTCACTACCACCACCACCATCATCATCAGTGTTAATTTTCGTCAATATCATCAGTAGGATCATTATAGTCAATCATGTCAACCAGTGGCGTACCTAGGATTTTCCACAGGGGGGGCAAAACCGTCCGCCAAAAAAAAAAAAAAGGTCTTCGATCACAAATAAAGGATTTTGTACCAGAAAAATATTGACAAGCAAAAAAGAAGGTCTTAAAGGTCGTCAGGGGGGCAAAAAGGGTTTTTCAAGCCCGTCAGGGGGGGGGGGGCAAAGATACGTTTTTGCATGGGTTTTGACTCGTCAGGGGGGACAGAGTGCCCACCCTGCCCCCCCCCCCCCCCCCCCCCCCCGTAGGTACGCTAGTGATGTCAGCAGAACCATCTATGTCATTATCGTAGTTATTGAAATTTTGATAATTTTGGTAAGGAAATAATGAAAATGAGAGAAAGGTTGTAGCGGGAAGGGGTGGGGTGTGAGTTTGTTCTAAAGTAAAATCAATATGAGTAGATTTAAATTAATGTTTTTATCTACATTGCAGTGATGGTAAACATCATTACAATACTAGGATGCCAAGATGTTCAATAATTTAAGCTTCAAAATTCAGTATCGATCACGGGTGAAGATATGGGGCCGTAAGCTGCAGGGAGATATGTATAATAATATTAACATTAGATCATTACTCTAAAATAGATGGAATGTAATAATTATTTATTATCTATGTTAGTTTATACACTTACTGGCCTAAAAGCAAAAGCAAATAGGGCCATGATATAGTCTCCTCTATCAAGAGAATTGAACATTATTGACCTTTCAGGATTGCTTGGCATTGATACTCATCGAACTGTTCTTAGTCATTGCCCAGGCCTATGATCATGAAAAAGCAAGATCACTCACCCGTATAGTAGAGAATCATTCACAATAGCATGTGCCACAGAAAGACGCTCACAGACTTTAATTCCCCGCATATCCGCTGTCGTGATTATTGTCGTAATTTCAATAGATGAACCTACTTCAAAAGACCGTTGGCCCGTCCGATGGGGAATCTTTTGTAATATATAGTGTATTAAAGTACGTGTATGCAGAACTACCGTCCCGACTTCTTTTGTGCTATTTAAAAGATTTCTTTCACCATCATCAAATAGCGATTAGCGTGTAAAATCGCATTAATTATCTCACATAACGGATCTAATGTTCATGATTACCAGCATCACCATGATCATTACCATTATCTTTCATATATTTTTAATTGTATAGAATATAAAATTAATACTGGAGAACGACTGGAAATAGATAATGAATGATGGTGATGATGAAAGTGATAATCATAACTTTGAAGTGATATTAACGGACATGATAATACGAATAATAATATCAGTGATAATGTTGATGATTTAATATCAACAAATGAAGATGATTTGTATATTTGCGGCAATGAACCATGTATAACTTGAGACGCGTTTTTCCTTTATCATGTTTGTTTTAAAGGGTTTTCATATCATGATCCTGAAATACAAAGATTATATTAAAATTAAAAAGAGAGAGAATGGATGGCCATCTAATTTTGGAAAAGATTTTGCGAGTTGTCAAGTCCGATGCAGTATAAAAAATGATTGCATGTCGAGGTCGATGTGAATTTTATATCAACGACATCATCCCCAGAGTCTATCACGTTGTGAGTTTGTGTGCATTTTTAGCAAGATTAACATTTGTAATACGAGATTATTCTTAGTTAGAGTCTGTAACATCCGAACTACATGCCATTCCGGCTACGTACGTTTTGAATTCATCGGATATTTCGATTTCTGGATGCATGTTACCTTGCAGTTAAACCGGTGTACGCCTGAATCATATTGATTGTCATTTGTATTAACTTTATAATAACGTCGACATACAAAAACAGAATTCATCAGGTTCTTTATCATTACACCAATGATATGAACGTATGCGCATATAGGCCTACGTCTTTTGCTTGATAGAACACTGACCCCCCCCCCCCCTCCATTAGAGCGAGAACAATATCGTGCTTTCAGCTCATTAATATTGATTTCGATAAGGAGATCGGGAACGCACGCGATTAATAGTAATTTACATTATTTGTATACCACTTACAAGTGAAGCGCAAAATATGTATCTAAACGCTAAGGAAAAAATAGAAAGTGAGAAGGAATTTCACCCAAAATTGAAATAGTTGCACAGTTCACAGTAGGCTGTAAATAATAGAGGGGCTTCACATGCGGCGTATTATTACAGCGCTTTACTGCAAGTCTAAACTTTTTAGAAATCTAAACCGTAAGCGCTGCGCGCTCGCATACCAGTGCCAAACGGGTCATGCCAACGATCATGCCAATAAAAGAAAATTATGTATACGCATATCTTTTTTTTCACAAACTCACTTTGAAATATAGTTTAATTTCCAGAGCCCAAAAAAGGAAACTTCCAAACATTTTCACTGTTTGGACTCCCCCTTGAGGAAACCAACAAAAATAAGCTTAGGGGGGGATTTTGCGTCCTCTCTCTGTATTGACGAAAGCTGGATCCGCCCTGATAAAAATGATCCCTTTTCAAGCTCGTCATTCACGCTTGCATTATTTAGTCTGATACTTACCCTCTCGATGACTTTGAAATATTTGGGCTGTAACTAAATCGAGTGTAACATCTGTTCTATGAAACTTGATTTTGTAACATTTATTATAAAGATGCTTATGAACAAATCATATTGGTTTACATATTATAAAGCGCCTTCTCATATTCCAATTTTACCTTAAACGTAAATATCTTATTTTCAAAAGAAATCTATAAAAAGGGTACAGTTCGGCTTTCATTTTGATGCCAAATAGTCTCATAATTGGGATTAGTTGCAAACACGGTTTTCGATTAGAAGACACATCGGGGAACATCAAAGTATCAAGACAGTCATCAGCGCTGACAAAGTGATAATCTCCCATTGAAATACCCCACCAATCAAGAGTTCATCTTTCTATTGTAATCCGCCACCAGTCAGACCACCTCTATGTTCAAGAATAATGGGTAATCTCCCCAATCAAGAATGGGGTCTACCTTGACAATGGGTTAAGCCGTTAAATACAGCTTGCAATGCGCTGGCCCATGTCATTTTCAACGTCCGGCTTTCGGGGAATTAAAATAAGCATCAAATGGGTAGTTTTCTTGTTCTCGTTTTGTCCCCATACTAGAACCTTGATTTTGTTTCTTTTCGTAATGTGCATTTTAATATGGTTTCCATTATATTTCTCAACATTTCGACATTTAATGTAGTTTAATTAATACTTGCCTTTATAAAGAGCAATATTACATAAAACCTGTTTGGCGAAGCAGATTATAACATAACATTCGACTGATATTTTATCAACACATTTTTAATTAACCATGTAACTTCCCTCTATATAGGTCTCCTCTTAATATGAACATTCGAGTTATATTCTTTGCCTACCATCTCTCTGTGCATTTTAATAACCAAATATATTTGGAAAAGGGGTGTTTATCAGGCTAAAGTGAAGGTCCTCACCTGTCTATGAACGACATATTCTCATTAAAATACATGCTGTGAGTTTTATAGGGGGCACACTTGTGTAAAAATGGCATATTTATATCAACAAAATTGATAATGGCTCTCATAGGGGGGGGGGGGCGGGATTCACTACATAACTGTACCCTCCAGGTGCAGAATATACAACCACTGACTTTTTTTAGTAGAGGTCACAAAATAGACCACAATACTTTTGAGAGCCCAACTATTGTTCAAAATAAATACGGCGCCTATTGGATTGTATTGTGTTACTCCGGCAGGATCCGCACCAGCATGCACCCCATCCTTGTTGATCTAGTATGCCAAATACCTCGGTCACATTTGTTTTAAGGCGAGTCGAAAACAGTCGTTTTAACAGTTTTTGTACCAGCTAAATATAGGAGGTTTGAATAAAATGAATAAAACGGCTGTTTTCGACTCGCCGTATGGCGGCCGTATAGAGCAAATGTGACCGAGTTATTACCATTTCCTGTACGTTTATTGATTTTTTGTGCATATTCAAACATGCAAGCTTTACAGAATGCAGCTATACGATTAAGAGGTGAAGTACAAAGTTGGAAGGGAAACTAGGCCAAAGAGGCTTTCGTATTACTATGTTTACCTTAGACACTGGGAATCTAATTTGCAATAATTTGACATACACACATTGCAGATTAATTCAGATATTTGATAGGAAGAAGAAATCAACGGCAATATACACGTATTGTACAAGTCAAACGTGAAGGTTAAAAAAAGAATAGGTATAGAAAAGATTTAGAAAAATTCAAGGAAGAAATGAAGTTGGATGAAAAAAGGAACCATTAGAATTAAGTTGACAAAATTGGATATTGTAAGTAGAACTGGAAAATTAAAAGAAATAATTAAGTTCCCCCCCCCCCAGCGGACTGGTTTGAGGGGGGTGGGGGTCACCATGCATAAAATCATGGTACTTGTGGAGGCCTCAGCCCCAGACCCCCTTCGGTTCTGTGGCTCCTGGGTGGTAATCAAGAACACTAGGTCACATAATACTCTAGATCACAGGGGAAATTCATATAAGAGAATAAAGACGGATCCCAGGTAAAAAGATAATATAGGTTTTCCTGTCCAATATCATGTCGGAGTCACTTAAATGTGTTAATTTGCATTTTAATTCACGCGACATTTTTCATCGGTCATTCAAAGTTTAGAAGACGCTGTAATTCCTTTATAAACACTCAACTCAATTCATGGTCAAGACTACCTCAACTTCTTTGATAATTTCAATATTTATTTTTTAAGTGCTTTTGATTTCGTTCGAAGGCAAAGATGTTTGTAATGGTCCTTCAAAGTAACGAAAGTACTTTTTGTTCTGAATTTCGGGCAATGAAATTCAAGAATTGTGCATTTAAGCTACAATGACCGATATGACTGCTTGAGCATCCAATTAAATTTTTAAAGTTCAAATTAATGATACTTTATTCGTTTGTTTTGCACGGCATCTGTATTATGTGTGAATATATAAGTTTCCAACATGTCAATGTTTAAACATGTGTATAATAAGAGTAAAATTGATGTGCACTTTGGCTAAATTAGACATAGGCCTTTGTTTAGCTCAAATTTGAATTTAAACGATGGCCTTAGTTTTCATCCTTTTTTCCACAAAAAACGCTTGCATTTTGTGGATGTATTGTTTTTTTTTGTCACAGTAGCTTTTCAATGTATAAATTTAAATGCCATCATTTTTGGACCCAGGTATGATTTATATTGCATCATTTACGAGGGGATTTGCATTTCGTTTACAAAGATGAAGGACAATTTTTCCACCCGACAATGTTAACAGTGTGGGCTCAGGGTGATTTAAAAAAATCTTACCCGCGCCTGAATACTTACTTTTAGAAAGTCAATATCTAACGGTATATTCTTCAAAATAAGGCAACATACTCGTGCTAAAGGGCTAAAGCTTTATTGTTCTATTAAAGAAATGAAATCTAAATTTAATTGAACTTTGTCATATACTGAAACCCGAAACGAAAAATCATCAAAAGAAATTGTGAAAGCGTAACTTTGGAAAATATATACCCCACTGCGACTAGGCACACCGACACAAGGACACAACGATATTCAGATCAGTGACTAGAGATCGGGCGTTCAATAGTTTGCCTAAAACGCCGATATCGTGGACATAGAGGGCGCTCATGCAAAAACATCTTATCGGAGAGCCAACCGGGGGCGTCAAAAGAAAAGATAAAAGCGAACGCTTCCGTTTTCGCTGCAAGGGCACGCTGGCGTCTTGAATGGCAAGAGCACTGACCCGTAGGTAAGATAAAAGGACAATGTCACGCTCAGCGGTTTCGCTGTGGAATATAAAGGAAAAGACGCACACACACTTTTGACAACACGCCTAAGATAATGATCTAAACTTCAAATGCTTATAATTTTCTTACTATTCATTCAATTTTTCTCAAAATTTTGTTGATCTGTTTCTTTCATGATTTTGATCTTGTTTCAAATGTTTAAGTTTCCTTTAAACGACGGCAGTCTGAAAATAGGTCCTTGCGATATGAAATATTGTTGTGTTCTTAGATGAAAATTATTTGTTCTAATTTATTTACTCACCGACACATGAGCCATGACCAAGCTTCAACTTTGTCCACAATGTGCCCACAAAAATCGAAGACAAAACTCCACTTCAGATCAGAGAAAATATTCAACAATTATTAAACTTAGCGTGGGAGTCGCCGAGGGTGCTATAAGGATCGTGACACGAAGCGTGAATTACTTCGAGCTCTTTTATGAACTCGCGGTTGGCCTTACCAAGGGTATTGCACGAATCCCGAAAATCATAAAATAATTTCTAATTAAACAAGCGAAGGTCATTGAACGAATAAAATTATTCATGAAATATAAAAATCCATTAAGGTTACATGTAAATCGAAATAAAAAATCAAAGAAAATGGTTCAAGTAAATCTGTATAGTAAAACCATGAGGTTGCGCAACTATCTAATAAAGTTCGTGTGCAATCAGCCTTTCACGAAGTTGACTCCTCGAGAAAAAAAAAGAAGTGAAGACAAAAATATTTCCACACAAAAAGTTCCGATCAAGCCAGGCATTGAAATAAAAACGATTGGTTGAACGTCAGTTTGTTGACCATAAACAAAAGCTGTCATTCATCCGTAGTTTGAAAACAAAACTGGAGTGGTTGGTCACAAAATCGATAAGGCGTGAAAGCTTAAGAATGCGCGTAGTACATGTTGAAGTAATACAAAACAGGAAATGTCTGTACGATTAGAAATATGTGGCACAAACATGCAATTTATAACGGTGAATGGACGAGAAGATACATGCAATGTGAATCTAATACTACAAGTACATTCGCCTTGATCATGTTGATTGTCCGTCTAAAAATGCGCTCGTGATTGGCGCTGGCCAAAGTTTCCTCTCACAAATAGCTTTCCATAACATCGCTACCATATGCTACATGACACAAATCTAGGAAGATAAACATCCAACTCGACTCAGTCGGGATCACCTTCCATTTCCCCGATTAGACATCGTCAGAAATAATTAATTTGCCTTTTATTGATTTATGAAAACCATCGGAGATAATTGCTGGTAATTTCATTTCACAGCAGACCCGTTACGTTCATTCACAATTTCTATTTATTGAGGGGAAAAAAAGACATTAATTTTGAATATATGTTTTGTGTAGGCCCTCTAATGGCAAAAAGTAAAGTTGGTCTGAATTGTCATAAAATAATCTCTATTTTCTATTTAGAAAAAAAATGATGAAAAAAGTTCAGCTTATTTTAGAGCCAAGTTATTGATTGAATTGATTGAAAATCACATTTATTTCCTTCAAACAGATACAAAATAATATTTGACATAGTAACGAATACAGTATATATTTCGACACAATTTTGAAGGAGGCGAAAACCCGGAAAGCAGAGCTTGAGTTGGGGTCGCCAGATACAAATAAATAACAAGTTACGTACTGTAATGATATCATATGTAATTGCATATAAATAAGAAAGTTAAGAGTAGAAAAAGAAACACAGATGGAGAAGAGGGAGAAGAAATGTAGGCATTAGAAGATAAGTTCATTTGAATAACAGAGTACACTGGTCGCAATTACGTAACATTGGTACATGTATAAAGAGCTTTTATAGAATGGATGGGAAAATCCCTGCAATCTGATTGGTTGAGAGCTATGCAATAATTTTTACTGGGCTGCATGAACGATATCCCGATAATCAAAACTACATCCACTGTAAACAAGCTATCGTCCGAAAAGGTCATTGTGATGTCATCGCGCATGTACTGTTACGCTTGTTTACGTCAAAATTTTGAATTTTCGATCAAGGCAGAATGAATCAAATAAAGGATGCAAAATGATCTGTAAGTACAAATACATTACCGTAATTGTCATAGGGATTAAAACTGCCTGCATACTCGTTAGTTGAGAAGTCCAGACATACGATCTAACGTTTATAGATCTACTGCCCTGGGCTGGCTGTGCACAGCCAAATCTCCACTGCGGGCCCAGGCAGCCGTAGGCACTGGCCACCGGCGCGGCCCGGGCATACACACACAGCTATTGGAGGTCTGAGGCTGCCTCATAGATCTAGGCAATGCAAAGCTGTATCTGGCATTTTGGGTATAATCATGCCTTTGTGCCAACATATTATCAAGTTAGGCATACATATTTATGTTTTCCAGGGTTATCAAAGGGTCTGCATTACATTTTGGAATTTTCATGCATCCGGTAAAAAATCATGCGTCCGGTAAAAAAAATCATGCGTCCAGTAAATTTTTTTCATGCGTCCAGTAAATTGAATTTACTGGACGCATGAAATTATCATGCATCCGGTAAATCATTAATTTTTGTGGTTTATTCAATAAAATTTTTCCATTCTATAAAACAGATGATGCATGGGTTTCTTTCGTGGGTCAGTGGAACTGTGTGCACGCGGTAACTTTGGCATTATGGTCTAAACACACTCGGCTGCACCTCGTGGGTTAAACCATGCCAAAGTTACCTTGTGCACACAGTTCCTACTGACCCACTCTAACCCATGCACCATTTGTATAGAGTGACATTTGTCTAGCAGAGCAACAGGTAATGCATGTGCATTAATTATCATTAGAAATGGGAGGTAGTTCAAGCATGTCAACATGTCAATGATCTCTGTCAGTGCAAGCATTTAAATAAAGTTTCATTTTATAAGAGAAAGATTGCAAAGAACGAGAGTTTTGTAGGCGGGCTGGTAAACTGTTCCAAAATTTTGGCCCAGAGTAGCGAATATCGTAT
The DNA here is from genome assembly GCF_037042905.1 of Lytechinus pictus. Classification (NCBI taxonomy): domain Eukaryota; kingdom Metazoa; phylum Echinodermata; class Echinoidea; order Temnopleuroida; family Toxopneustidae; genus Lytechinus; species Lytechinus pictus. The sequence goes on from NC_087250.1 coordinate 6,534,263, forward strand.
TGAAATCTTCGGGTTCTATGTTTTGGTAAATGAATTTGGGTAGCGCTTCTCGTGCTATACTTATTGTAAGATTAGAAAGTGTATTTTTTCTTTGAAATATTTAACATGACGTCAGAGACGTTAATTGAGTTGTAGCATCATTTATCTGGGTCGATAGAGGGCGTTGGAAATTTGCCTTGCCAAGATCGACAAAGATTTAAAGTTCAGCCCGTCGTGACTTTACAGTAGAATTCAAGATAATCGGTACAAGTCCAATGTTGTAAGTAAAAGGACCTTTATATTTCCGTAATGTAATGTTTAACTGAATATATGGAACCAAAATTAACTCGAGACGATAATTAATTTGTTGTTAATTTAGCTCATAACTTTGGTGAAAGTGTTTGGAGTTTACGTATAGAATACACGTGTGATAAACGTATATTGACATTGTACATTGATAGGTAATTGGACATGCACATGAAGAGTGTTGCGTAATAGCATATCGGTACGGTACTGTGTGGTAATCTCGCACACAGTGCATAGTAGGCTATTCATGTTCAGAGTTGTAAACGAAATGGAATGTCAAATAAACAAATGTTGTTCTTTGTTAGCTACATTTGGTTCTAGTTGTTGAAAAGGATACAGTATATGTATGAGTTTGGAAATAAGGCATTAAAGCCAGTTTTTGGTGCATTTTAAAGCCCTGATAATCTGATAATTACAAATAACACATACAGTGAAGGTGAAATGAAAGCCTAGTTATTGGTTTGAGTAAAGTTATTGCTAGTCAATAATGCCTCAGAGTATAAAGTTTAGAGGCAAGGTAATATTTAAGTATCGTAGTTGATATAAAGGACAAATGAGACAAAGTAAAGGTTTTGTTTATTTAACCGCATATCGCAAAGTTTATTCAAGGTCATTTGAATACATTGACAGAATTTGATAGGTAAATTTGTTACAGGAAACCAGAATATTTATTTATGCAAGATTCAAACGTCACAAATAATTTGTGCAATACATAGACTATTTATTTTATATCATGCAAGTACATAAATGTAACTGCATATACAGATGCTTATTATTGTTTGTTTATATTTTTATGCTACAGATTGAACATGCTCGATGGTATGATCGATGGTATACTAGATGGTATGCCCAGATGGTATGCTTGATGGTATACTTGATGCATCGTATGATAACTGGAAATTCTGCGTCACCGAGTCTTTTGTTTGAGTACTGTCTACTGTCAAGTCACTCGTAGTTATACGTCACATAAAGTTCAATAACAATCGTCACCGTAAGAACAGTCGTCACCGTCAAGAACAGTCGCCATGAGTGGATCATCTGAAAGTATCAAGTCCGAGGACTCGGCCAGCCAAGGTGGTAAGAGTTCAACAGCGTCATCGAGGATAAAGACGAAGGCCAAGAAGGCAGCCCTGGCAGCAGAGCTAGCATCCTTGAAGGAACAGCATGAGTTAGAGCTTCAAGAATTTCATCTACAGCAAAAGAAGGCACAGTTCATGTTAGAAACTAAGCTCAAAGTTGCAGCAGCAGAAGAGGCTGTATATGAACAATTTGATCAGCATCCCAGTCAACTCGACATTAAGATAGAACCCACAAGTGAAGAACTTGGTCAACAGCAGCAGCCCATTCAGCCACAGATTCAGGCCAGCGAGCATGGCAACAATGTACGTCAGGAGAATTTGGAAGACACAATGCCATACCTGCAGCACAACCAAGATTTGTATCAGTATCAGCAAATACAGCATCGTTTGTTGGAAGCAATAAGCCTGTCAAGTGTGGAAATCATGAAGTTTAACGGTAACCCTTTACACTATCATGAGTTCATGGCATGTTTTGATAATTTGATAGGCTCGTCTACACTAGACAGAGGGACAAAGCTTATGAAGTTGTATCAGTGCTGTGAAGGTGATGTCAAGAACATCATACAGTGTTGTATGGTAATGGATCCAGTTCTAGGATATCAACGCGCCAGAGAATTGCTGAGAGAACGCTTTGGCAGTAGATTTAAGATAGGAGAAGCATGGATCGAACAGATAACTAATGGTTCAGCACTTCATGCAAATGATAGAACTGGACTACGCAAGTTTGCTGACGAATTACAGGTATGTCTTGAGACTCTTAAGGCATTGAATCTGACAAAGGAAATCAGCAGTAACAGAGAGCTGGTCAAACTGGCTGAAAGACTACCATTTCATCTCAAAGCTAGATGGTTGAAAGTAGTGAGAGACATTAGGCAAAGAGGTCGATCTCCAGATATCACTGACATGGTGAAGTTTGTATTTGATGCCGCCGAAGAAGTTAACGATCCAGTCTTCGGTGAGCTGACTGCGACTTCTCCAAGATCAGCATCTAAACCAAGCTTCAACAAGCAACATTCAAAGAGCAGCTACTCTACAGCAGTCACTGATAATTCAAGCTTTCCTAAGCCCAAGAAGTGCTTCAAGTGTTATCAAGACCATACCTTGTTTGGTTGTGACAGCTTTAAGTCTCTGACACCTGATGAGAGATTTAAATTTGCACAAGAGAACAGACTATGTTTCAATTGCTTGCAACAAGGTCATACCAGCAGAATTTGTAAGTTGAACCGAACATGCTCAGTACCAGGATGTCAGAGAAAACATACAAAGTTTCTCCACTTATTTCGGGAAAGCTTGTCACCTGAAAGAGGTACTCCGCATCAAGAGATAGAGAATCAGCCTCAACCAAATAAACATTTGATATCATCTTCCACTCAAACGCCATTTGATGAAATCCAAACAGCTCAGAATAGCTTCATTGATAAGTCGGTCACAGGGGCCGGTAGGTGTGTACTTCCCATCGTTCCAGTTAGGGTAAGGGCTCACAACGAGAGCAAGTCTGTTGAAACTTATGCTCTCCTAGACACTGGTTCTACCAGCACGTTTTGTACAGCAGCCCTATCCAGACAACTTAATGCAGTGGAAAGGAAGCAAAGTCTAAATCTATCAACACTTGGAAGATCTAACAGCACAGTAGATACATCAGTTGTTAGCCTCATAGTAGACACAGGCAAAGATACAGAGATAGTGAAGTTACCACGTGTATATACAAGAGAGTCAATCAACGTCAAAGAATCTCACATCGCCAAGATGGAAGACATCAGAGGATGGAACCACCTAGAAGGAATCAACATTCCTATCGTCACACAACATGAAGTTGGACTTTTGATCGGACAAGATGTGCCTGGAGCATTGATACCTATAGAAATTAGAGCATCCGAGGATGGACCTTATGCTGTAAGAACCAAATTAGGATGGGCAGTAAGTGGTCCTGTCCAGCCCAAGATGCCAGAAGACATACACACAGCTACTACAAGCTTTGTTGGTAGCGACATCAAACTGGAGGATGGCAGACTTCAGAGATTCAGGAAGAATGAAAGCTCAGAAGTTCTTCAGAAGGACAAGGTTTCGTCCGTCAATGTTAGTAATGCGTCAGCTTTCCGGGAGAGTAGTGGTAAAAAGGATGGAGTTCACAACCTATCGCCAACGTCATTTGAGAAGAAAACGCCAAAACTACCAGACGACATTTTGACTGCAGAACAGCGTTTGCAGTCGTCACCCAAGAGATTACTGATAGATGATACACTTCAGAAGAAACACCAAGTGGACGTAGAACATATGCTAAGTAACTACTCTATAATGAAAGTTAATAAGACAGAACAATTAGAAGATATAACCTCATTGTACTTACCTCACCATTTATTCATAAGTCCACAAGTTATTAGTGATTGTGTGGCAAAGCATAATGAAGAAGCATTACCTGACAAGGTTCCACAGGGGCCGGACCTGGCCAATCTGCCCAGAGTGTCACCTGGTAAACCTTTATTTGGCTACATGTATTTTGGAGTTGACAGTTTCACACCGTACATTGTAAAACAAAGAAATTCAGAAAAGGGATACGGTTGAATCTGTACATGTACATGTTTGGTCATAAAAATTATCTGATACATATGTATTTTGTTAGAGAAAATATTTGAATTTAAGGCACTACAAAGATATATTTCTCATTGTGGTGAAAGTGTAAAATGTAGCAGTGAGATCCAAAAGGGACCAGTATAGAAATCGTATTTTTGGAAATAGCAGAAAGTTTAAAATTAGTGAGCGAGGTAAAATAGCAGTGTCTAAGCTCCCTCCTCCCTGGTCTAAGTGCATTTAACAAGCAAGTTGTGCGGAATATGGATTTGATAAAAGGATAAGGAGTAAATTCATATCTGAGATTTATTTGTCAAATCTGTTTAAAATTTTCTTTATATTGAATTTGCTCTTATAGAACAATACAAGAAGATTAGTGTGGTACCAGGTCGATTGAAAATTGATAATTTGATAGCACAGCAAAAGCAGGAATTGCTAATCAAGGAAAAGGAATTTGCATCAGTTATCAAGAATTGTTTTGAAATGCTCAAAGGAATGTTCAAAAATTTGAAACCAATCATTCTCATTGTTTCGAGATGAATGACTGTTAGAGTGGAGGACATTTTCAAGCAGTTTATCACGACAACATTCAGCCAAGCAGCAAATCATTCTTAAAGAATGGAAAGTTTAGAAACATTCAAGACTTAAAACAAGACTATAATGAATCATGAGTTACAACATGAACAGTTTGTAATTGACGACAACATGAAGAACTTTGAATTTCAAGATGATGGACATAATAAGTTCCGAAATTCATTAAAACGTTTATTAAATTGTGGATTGAAGAAAGACTATATAAAATGGATATTTCAACTTGATAAGAGACTAGTTGATCTAGTAAATGTATCTCATCCTCAGGATGTATTTTTTGTGTATTTTGTGATCTAAAAGGCATATTTGATGATCACAGTTGATAAAGTATGTTATTCAAACAAGACTATTCTTACAAAGGTGTCAGATTTGATGCAGAGAGTTTGATATTGTCATTGCTGATTAAGAGGAGACAAAAAACAGGTTCACTTTTGAGTTTAAACACCGACTCAATTCAAGTGTTTTTGCAAGAAAAGAATAGTTGGAAATATTCAAAGAGTTGTAAGGATTGAAGATACATAACGTTAGATTTATACTTTGTGTATATACTGTATGCTCAGCTAGAATTGGAATTTAATCTGTGAAGACCCAGAAAATTATATGATATTGTGTAATAGGGAACACAATGTTTGTAAAAATAATAGGACATGGATGTTAATTTATGTTTTAAAGGGACAATGTTTTATAGATGATTGCGGGAAAAAAGCAATTCATTATTTTTCTTGAGCATAACTGAATGTCTCTAGGTCACAAGCATTTAAAGTTTATATCAAATTATTTTCTAGACTGCCATATTGGAAAGGGTTGTCGATTTCAATTGTTGTCAAAGCCTATTATGTGTACTAAAGCAAATAGTGCATGTTATTATTTATATACAGGTACATGCAATTTAAAGGTATTTGGAGTTCAGTGTATTCTTATTTACCAGTCAGTTCAAATGATTAAAGGGAAGCAAGATACAGTGTAAATTTTAATCGTGAAAGAAAAAATTGATAAATGCTCCGTTGTGTCTATGCATTTAAGGGGCCGGAGTGTAAGATTAGAAAGTGTATTTTTTCTTTGAAATATTTAACATGACGTCAGAGACGTTAATTGAGTTGTAGCATCATTTATCTGGGTCGATAGAGGGCGTTGGAAATTTGCCTTGCCAAGATCGACAAAGATTTAAAGTTCAGCCCGTCGTGACTTTACAGTAGAATTCAAGATAATCGGTACAAGTCCAATGTTGTAAGTAAAAGGACCTTTATATTTCCGTAATGTAATGTTTAACTGAATATATGGAACCAAAATTAACTCGAGACGATAATTAATTTGTTGTTAATTTAGCTCATAACTTTGGTGAAAGTGTTTGGAGTTTACGTATAGAATACACGTGTGATAAACGTATATTGACATTGTACATTGATAGGTAATTGGACATGCACATGAAGAGTGTTGCGTAATAGCATATCGGTACGGTACTGTGTGGTAATCTCGCACACAGTGCATAGTAGGCTATTCATGTTCAGAGTTGTAAACGAAATGGAATGTCAAATAAACAAATGTTGTTCTTTGTTAGCTACATTTGGTTCTAGTTGTTGAAAAGGATACAGTATATGTATGAGTTTGGAAATAAGGCATTAAAGCCAGTTTTTGGTGCATTTTAAAGCCCTGATAATCTGATAATTACAAATAACACATACAGTGAAGGTGAAATGAAAGCCTAGTTATTGGTTTGAGTAAAGTTATTGCTAGTCAATAATGCCTCAGAGTATAAAGTTTAGAGGCAAGGTAATATTTAAGTATCGTAGTTGATATAAAGGACAAATGAGACAAAGTAAAGGTTTTGTTTATTTAACCGCATATCGCAAAGTTTATTCAAGGTCATTTGAATACATTGACAGAATTTGATAGGTAAATTTGTTACAGGAAACCAGAATATTTATTTATGCAAGATTCAAACGTCACAAATAATTTGTGCAATACATAGACTATTTATTTTATATCATGCAAGTACATAAATGTAACTGCATATACAGATGCTTATTATTGTTTGTTTATATTTTTATGCTACAGATTGAACATGCTCGATGGTATGATCGATGGTATACTAGATGGTATGCCCAGATGGTATGCTTGATGGTATACTTGATGCATCGTATGATAACTGGAAATTCTGCGTCACCGAGTCTTTTGTTTGAGTACTGTCTACTGTCAAGTCACTCGTAGTTATACGTCACACTTATGAATATCCGAATTGCAGTTAAAATGACAGAGATTACTAAATTGAGAGGGGAAAATGTTGTTTATGCTTTTGTACATAAAAATACTTTGCTGATGCAAATTAATATCGCTAAATTTCAATAATTTTAACTCTTTAAATACAGGATTTGTGTGAGATTGAAAATGTAATCCAGATATAATACGAACAATCCTCTTTTGCAGTATTATAAGCTTTAGGATGCTAGACTTACAGGAATTGGCCCAAATAATATTACAATACGAGAAATATGGAAGTATCAGAGCACCATATAACATACGTAGAATGTGACCTGGCAAGAGATATTTAATTCTAGATATAATACCAATTTTTTTGGATACTTTACTTTCGACATCATGTATATGATCTTTCCATGTCATAAAACTATCTAAATAAATTCCAAGGAACTTGGCCTTGTCTACCCGTGGTAATATTACGTTGTCGAGTATAACACATGCATCATTCAAATCGACATTCTTTCTATTATGAAAAACCATGTAGTTACATTTCTTGACATTTACAGATAATTTGTTAGCCTTAAACCATTCACATACATGTACAAGATTTGCATTCACAATATCACAAAGGGAGTTCAAGTTTGAATTGCTATGAAATATATTTGTATCATCGGCGTATAATATAAAGGATAGCTCATTTGCTGATTTATAAAGATCATTAATATATAATATAAATAACAATGGGCCGAGGAGACTGCCCTGGGGAATTCCACAGGTTATTGTCTTAAAGTCTGACACACACGATTTGTATTTAGTACATTGTAAACGATTATTAAGATAGCTAGTGAACCAATTATAAGTAATACCACGTATGCCGTAACGATATAATTTAGATAGTAATATGTTATGGTTAAGTGTATCAAAGGCTTTGGATAGGTCGATGAAAACTCCAATAGCGAACTCATTATTTTCAAAAGCATCTATTATTTTACTAGAGAGACTTGTAAGAGCCATGCTTGTGGAATAATCTTTACGAAACCCAAATTGATTATCATAAAGAATAGAACATTTATCAAGAAATTCGAAAGTCCTCTTGTAAACAATACGCTCTAATAACTTAGAAAAAACAGATAAAACAGAAATAGGTCTGTAGTTCGTAAATTCACCTTTGTCCCCAGATTTAAAAATTGGTGTCACTTTGGCCTTTTTTAATTCATGAGGAAATATTCCTTTTGATAAAGACAAATTAAATATATGACACAAAGGTCCACAAATATATGGTACGACTTGTTTGATGACTCTTAGACTATATTCATCCAAACCAGCCGCTTTATTGTTTTTAAATGTTTTAACAATGTTACAAATCTCATTCTCCGAGGTGGGATACAGATACAAGGAGTCAGTTGGTGGATCATTGATAAACTTCAAATAGTCCGTTTGAGTTTCAGGGATTCTGTTCGCCAAAGATGGACCGATATTAGTAAAAAAGTTATTAAACGAATTTGATATAGTGCTCGGTTCTGTAACAGTTTTCCCGTTATGTTTAAACACAGAATTTTCACTTGGTTTACTTTTATTAAGTAGTAAATTAATTGTTTTCCAAGTGCGATTAATATTGGATTTATTGAGTAAAAATTCATTATGAAAATATTGTGATTTTGTTTTACGAATTAGCGCTGTGAGTAAATTACGATAATTTTTATAAACGGAAGCATTTTCATCTGACGGATTACGTATATTTATATAATTTATTATTATGTCGAATAGACTGTAACAGTCCTTTCGTCATCCAGCATTTCAATTTTTTATTCCTAGGCTATTTTTTCAACTACGACAGGGAGATTTTTATCATATAGTTTACGAAATTTCGCCTGAAAAAGATTATAACTTTCATTTGGATCGTCATTATTATATACTTCTCCCCAGTCGACTTCTTGTAAATCCCTATATAAAACTTCAATATTTCTCTCATGTATCATTCTACAGCTAGCCTTTGCATTTGGTGATTTTACATTGCTAGTGCCGAATTGTGATATATGAAAGACTGGCAAGTGATCAGAGATCACAATACAATAAACCAGAATCAATAGATGAATGTATGTTGTTTGTGAATATGTTATCGATTAACGTGGCAGACGACTTCGTAATACGTGAGGGTTTGTTAATTAAAGGGTAGCATGAATTACTAAATATCATATTAATAAAGTTGTTAACAGAATTGTTTTGATCATGTTGTAATAGGTCAATATTGAAATCACCCATTAAAAAACTTAATTTGTTTTCGCTGGTGAGTTGGGCAAACACAGCGTCCATTGCTTCTGAAAAATCGTCAATTGGAACGTTTGGGGGTTTATATATGACACCTACAATAATATTCTGTCTTTTTTCTTGAATTATTTCTATAAAAATAGAGTCGCATATATTTGCATCGAGCATCAGGTCATCTCTTTGAAAATAAGTATATGAGTTTGCAATGTACATTCCGACACCTCCGCCATGTTTATGATGCCTATTCCTACAAACAAATGTGTATTCATCGATGTTCAATAAAGGACTATCGTCTGTTAACCAAGTCTCTGAAATACCAACTATATCAAACTGAAAATTTAAGAGGCTCAAAAAATGTTTAAGGGAATCAAAGTTTTTAAGAATACTCCTTGTGTTAAAATGAATATTGGAAAAAGATTCATTAACATTTATGCTTCTAAATGTTTTAGCAAAGTTTTCCGCTTCATAATAATTTGAACTGGACGTCGCATAGTCCGCAAAATAATTGATGTCGGGGTCTATATTTACATTATTATTATGCATGTCCCTCTCAATCATAAATGGGTTAAACCTGAAGTTTAAATTGGCAACTTCGGTGGGGCCCGATATAGCCGATTCCAAATCATCTACGGAATGAAACGGGAACACATGGGATGAACAATGGATACACATGAGCAGGCTCTCATTCCATTCATTATATACAACGTTACATTTGCATGATTGACAGTAGATTTGATTACGTAATGGGACCTGATTATCATTAGGCATCAATACAGTACTACTCATTTAAATACAAGGTTGACAACAAATATCGCGGGCATAACTGAACCTGAGTGAGATGTACGCTGCCTGGATAAGGTACGACAATGCCTTCGTATGACAATACCGATATTGTGTTTAAAAATAATGTACCCAGAGAACAAACAGTTCGAGAGTTTGCGATACAATGTACAAGAAATCTAAGCATGCCAGAGAAAATGGTATAGGTACAGGGATAGAGATGAAAAGAAGGGTAGAAGAACATAGAACAACAACAAGTTAAACAAAAAACAGCTGCAGACACAGATTGTGCTGTGAGTGCACAAGAAGAAACAAAATTACAATCAAAGATGGTGTAGGTACCTCTCCGTGTTACAACAAAAATGAAAATAACAAACTCGCCGTATATACATTGTACTGTACACACGAAATATCCTAAATGAATCAACTTACCATGTACTCGAGAGGCCTCAGAGCCCAACAATTTTCATTAGCAAAAAAGAAAGATTAATATTATCTAGAAATCTAGAATTATGTAAAACATTCGACAATGGAAGATGCATTTGATTTTACAGAGTAAAGAATGATAAAAAGTTTTTTGTTTTCCAGATCATGGCAATAAAGGAAAAACAAGTAGAAATAACTTCTGGTTAATTTATATCGACTAGATATATGTAAATATATATATTTGTTTTAAATTATACAAACAAAAGCCACTATATTTTTACTGTCAGACCAGTGTAAACATACGATTTCTTATATTCATTACATAATTGGTCACGAAAATCATTATCTCATTAACTTTTAGTCAGACTGAAAAATATATACAAAGAAATTTTTTAGTCAATTATCATGTGAACAAAATTATGAGAGATATATTTACAACTCGGCTACTGCTTGACACGTCTGCGTAAAGTCAAAAGTGGTTCCATTCCTATGTCGCCATTTCCTGGCCGTGAACTTTAGCTTAGTTCCCTGTTGGTAGAGTCGTTTTACTTCCTGAGAATATCTTCGCTTTTCTGCAAGGTCTTCCTTGGTAAGGTCATCGACTACGAAGTAGCTTTCGTTGGCCAGTGTGGATCGCGCCGACTTCATTATGGCTACTTTATCGCGGAAAGATAGGAGCTTAAATAATATGTGTCGGGGATGATCTGGGTCGGTTGATGGCTTACCGTCGCGATGAGCGCGTTCGATGCGTGGATTGATCCCGAATTTCTCGCTAATGATGTTCTGTACGATGCCGATGCAGTCCTCATCGGCGGTTTCGGGTTTTCCTACGAGGCGCACGTTGTTTCGGCGGGAGAAGCGCTCTGCCTTGTTGATGCCTGCCTTCTGCTCAGCCTTCTGCTATATCACGAAGAGCTGTAATGAAACTGAGCACTGGTGGGTCCAGGGGGCACATCCGGCCCGTGCCCCACCCCCTCTCGAGAGGCGCAATTAGCATTTGTAATGTAGATATGCCGATCTAAGCAAAGCGTGCACACCCCCCCCTGAAAGTGTGGACCCTTTTTCTTTCCTCTTTTTTTTTTTGTTTGTCAAATTTTCCTTGGGAAAATTTGCCCCCCACACCCTTTTGAAAAAAAATCCTGGATCTGCCCCTGAAACTGACAGTGTCAAAAATCAAGTATTTATCCCGAAGAAGGAGAGAAAATATGCCAAAATTGCCAACCTTATTTCACCACACATAGAGACAGTCCTAACAGAGGACTAACCATGTACGTAGGATGAGGGCACCTCATTCAATGTACAGGGTTATGATATAACCTTGTCCTCTGCGACCGGTGTGTTGGCTCAGTGCGACCGATGTGTTGGCTTAGTTGGTAGAGCGTCTGTCTCACAACCGGGAGTTCGGGGGTTCAAACCCCGGCCGCGTCAGACCAAAAGACGTTAAAAGAGTTGCTGCTACACTGTTTGGCGTTCAACGGTTAAAGGGATAGAGCCTTGTCGATCTGGCGCTGCACAGCGGCTGCCGGGCCCATGATCAATTGGGCAAAGCAAATTATCGGAGTATTTCATTTCATATCTATTTCGAACGAACAATAAATTATGGATTTTCATTTTCATTTTCATTACTATTATTGTTATTCAAGAAAATAAGACCATATTCAGGGGAGCGTTTCAAGAAAGAACATGTTGGACGTTTTATCAGACAAGCCCTGTTTTATCCGACAGGTACCATAGGAACTGTGCTCCTCAGCCAATCAAAACTTCAAGGAGAGATGTCCAATCAGACAAGTTGACGGACAAAAATGTTGAGGAAACGATCCCCTGAACTCACAAGACATCATAAACAAATGCATTGTACTGAAAAGCCTTTTGTGGGTCAAACAGACTATCTAATGGTACTGATAATATCAAAGCATGTTGAATATTAAATGCATACAGTTCAGAAGCACTGTGCAAAATATATTGTAATGGAATACTCCAGGATGAATACAATAAGATTATGAATATTTGAACAATTTGATTAAAATCACACAAACCAAACAGTGAAATTCTATCGAAATCAGACTTCGAATTGCCCCCCCCCCCCCCAAAAAAAAAAAAAAAAAAAAAAAGGAAAGAGAACAGGGTAAAAACATGGTGTTATTTTTTGAATATTATATAAGAATCTATCACAAAATTTGATTTTTCTAATAAAATGTTGAAATATTGGTTTGATCGCTTCGCTCGCGTGAAGCATTTGATACATCATGCCTGATATGTCATGTCTGGCCCTTTCAAATCTTTAGCTCATTCATGAATATGCATTGAGGAAGCCAATGTTGCCTTAGCCCATTATTCTTTTGTGTTTTATTATTGTACATATTTTATTCAATTTATTCGTCAAAGAATGTATAAACAGAGTTGACTACTAGTCTAATTAATGTGTAATTATCAAAACTGCCAATTGTTTTGTAACGTATAACGTGGAAGACTTGCTTTAAACACACGTGTCGGAATATGCCATAATCAAGATTTTATGAAATAAAAAGTTAATAAAATGGAAATGAGGTTATGACATTATCAGCCAACCTAGATTGCACATTTAGGTTTTCACCAGTTATCGCTTAAAGGAAAATTAAACTTTTGTTTAGATCATTTTTGTAACGTAGATCCTCTAATTGGCAATGCGACAAAGATGTGTACCGTCCACTGTATACTATCTGAATGGTATTTATATCAGTGGTAATGACACTCGTGAACATCTCTCCCATTAATTTTGTATATATTTGTACATATTATCACATTTATCAGTAGATCTTATATTTTTAATGGAGGGCATGAAATACAGATTTTCAAAGAATACATTGTGAATATAGAGTATGTTTCACAATAAGAAAGAGAAAAACCGATACATTTTTGGGTTTTTTAAGTCCAATAAAGGGCTCGTTGTTCACGTCTGACATCACGCATCTTTGTCTCATTGCCAAAAGGGGGATCTCTATAGTGATCGCAATATTCAAATACTCATAACTTTCTCATTGTTTGTCTGCTCTTTCTCAAACTTACTTTGATCTTATTCTTTGATTTTTCTGTTTCCACACAAGCCCACTTGTTCCAAAGTTTTCATTCCCCTTTAACTTTAAATTCAATGACTTCAATTTTCAGATTTTGATCAAATTTTGTTGTTGAATCTTACTCATTTTATTCAGATATTAATTATTTTCCGCCTGGAGTTCCACTTTAAAAGACCTAAATGAATATTTATTATTGTATCATTATTATTATAACACGTAGTAATTAAGAAATGTTTAAATATGACGTTTTCCTGCAACAAACTCCCCGACGAAGCAAAGTTGTAACAGTTGCAACTCTTTATGCAACGGTCCCCTGAGGCGTTTAAGGGGATTCTCCGGCCTGAAAATATTTATATCTAAATAATTAGAGTAAAATTCACAAAGCAAAATGCTGAAAATTCATCGAAATCAGATAACAAAACCAAATTATTGAATGTTAAAGATTTGCACTATGTCTGTGAAAATGTTCTAGGCATGTCTCTGTGAATATTAATTAGGTGGGCTGATGATGTCAGATATAATACTTCGAGAAACAGATGATGAAAGAGAAAGAGATGAATGAAAGTACGATAGAGGAGAGAAGAATGATAGTATGTCTGTCAAGTCATATCATTCTGATTGGATAGATGATATTATCATAGACACGATAGAGGAACAGTTCTAATACAGCTCTATCGGGTAACACAGACTTTCTCGGAAAATTTCAGAAATTAAATAAAATTAAGTCTTTTCACGAAAGGACCCTGCAGCTCAGATGTTTGATTACACTCAAATCTATTTCGATTGCAATCCCCATGCAGTGAGTGGTCAGCGTTAAACCAATAATATTTTGAATGTCTCGGAATAAAAAAAAAAAAGGTGAAACCATCTTTGATCTGTATAAAAAACTCAATACAAATATAATGTAGCGTTGCCGCTCTGCATGGAGGGGGGGGGGGAGCAGTACAACATCTTTGCATGAATTCGGAAGTGATGGAGGGAACAACGGCGCTTGTCATTCGGGCGCTTTTGCATTTTCTAGCTAAATTAAACAATTCAATGCACATATGTAGTGAATTTGTGACAATTCTTGGTAAAATGTAATTTTTTTTCAAAATTTCTCAATGCAACGTACTGCTCACCCCCGCTACGTACGGCCAGTCGGTCATGCAAGGAAATGAGGATTCCACTTTCTTAAAAGGCGATATTACACATCAAATATATTTTATTTACACAGTTATTTCAAATCGACGAACTTTGAATTTGATAAAGGTGATAATTAAGGGCGCCAACTACGATGGCACCCTGCTTCTTCAACTGAATAATAACAGTTAATGGGTCAATGCAAGGAGGGGAGTGGGAGTTTTTTGAAAGGACGTATTTTAGGTTGCTTTTCCGACATTTTTTTTTATCCGAAAAAAACATAGTAACAATGATTCACAGTCAATCAAAATCACGGAAACGGAAAATTGTCAGATTTGACATTTCATTGGATACAATGTTGATGAAACGGTCCCGGATATCAACCCAGTTAACACAAAAACTTTCTATGAATATTATACAAATATTTTTTCAAACATCATGAAAATAATTTAAGGAGATGTTGAAATAATATGATAATGTTAGGTTTTCTCATTGCCATAAAACATTTTCCTAACGTTAAGCTGCAACATCAACAAATAATTAAACTTATATTCATAATGTATTTTAATGATATCAATAAAATGTTGCAATAATATCTTTCTGATGTTTTAGGTTAACGTTCTAAAAACGTTTTTAATCACTTCGGAGACCATCAATTTTAATATGATTTAAAGAAACAAGAAATCATAATGTTGTTTACGTTTAATGTTTTAAATTTGTTATTTTAATAATGTTAAGAAAATGTCGCAAAGATGATATCTCACTGATGTTTCAAGTGAATGTTTTCAAAATATAATTTTGTTTCAAGTTCAAGTTCATTTTTACAACTCCATCCCACAACCCATATTATCTTATCCTATATATACTACCATGATAGCGGAAACGGTCGTAATGATGTCGCTAACTGGTAATACTGGTCATACGTCGTATATACGACGTCTTTATGACGTCCATTTGACCACTTTCAACGACAAGTTCATCTTGCATTTGTTATATGACCAGATAATGACGTGATTATACATTGAGACAAAAAAAGTCAAATTTGATGAAAAATGGACATAACCCCATTTTCAAGTGAGCTCTTCATATATAAGTTCTGTAGGTCCTCATCGAAAACGCACGTGTAAAAAAAATGCATACAAAACAGGACATGGCGCATCTAATTTTGAGATGATATTGGGCTAGTGTGCAAGCTAGCACAAACTCATGTTTGACATTCAACCAAAACAGGTATCGAGTGAAGACTAGTCGCCAAAGGTTTGTGTCGCCTCGCCAGCCAGCACGTGATCTGTGTATTTGCATGCAACAAACCGTTATACTGAAATCGAGTGTGCTGGACCCCCGCCAATATACTTCCTTAAGTGACTGCTTTTTTTTTTACTTGTCAAGACACTTCAGGGTAAGCATGATTACTAATATTTATCATCAATTAAGTAAAGAATCCATGCCTAAATTGGCTAAAATTTCAGTATAATATTAGAATCACCAATCACTGATGAGGGTAAATCTAATCCTAAGAAATTCTGGTAGTATGCAAAATTCAAGACTAACGTTAAGATTGAAATACCACCTCTATTACAAGAATATACTGTAAATAGCAATTCATTGACAAATCTGATGCAGAGATATCAAATGCACTCTTGTAATACTTTTCTCGTATATTTAACGACGATGCTATTTGGCCTATCCTTTCTATTCAACGCCATGATGTCCCTATTTTGGACAAAGTAATTATTACTGAAGAATGTGTCTTGAAGAAATACAAAAAATTGAATGTTTCAAAATCATCAGGTCCGGATGGGTTACATCCACGTGTTTTGCTTGAACTGACATCTATTCTTGCAAAACCTTTGAGGATTATCAACTCGAACTCACTTGCATCAGGCTTAGTCCCAAGTATGTGGAAGTTAGCCAATGTTAGTGCAGTATTCAAGAAGGGAGATCGTAAACTCCCGTCAAACTACAGATCTATAAGTCTATAATTGTATAATATGTGAAATCATTGAGTCTATTCTAAGGGACGAACTGTGTGAGTATGTGAAAAGCAGTGTAAACCAATTTGGATTTTTATCCGATCGATCAACAATGTTGCAGTTGCTCAGTGTTTTAGATGATCGGACATGTATGAAGGATATCGGCGGTGCAGTTGACGTCATATAACTAGACTTCATGAAGTTTTTTGATAATGTCCCACACCAGAGGCAAAGTCCCGAACCAGAGCCAAAGTAGAGGGATTTGGCATATCCAAGCCCATATGTGAGTGGGTCAGAACTTTTCTGGTCAGTAGGAAGCACCGTGTTTGTGTTAATGGTTCCTTCTCTGACTGGGCACACATCAAGTGTGTGTGTGTATTTCTCTTGACTTTTACTTTTATTAATGCGAACTAAGCCTCATCATCTGTGGAACTTTCCTTTTAATTTCTGAAAGCAACATTTCAAACGTTTTCATTACAAGTAATAGGCGTCTATCTTACAAAGAAAATAAGCGGAATGTCATATTGAGTACAATCATTTCAAATAAACGTACAAAGTAAACGTATAACTTACTCACACAGTTCGACCCTTATAATAGACTCAATGATTTCACATACTTTAATTTTTGCTTTGTATATTATTTAATGCCATTATTTTGGTAATTTATTATATGTTATATATTGTTCTTTGTATACCAACAGCCGGAATATGATTTTTGTGCCAATGTAATTTTTATTTTGAGCATGACAATAAATGTTGAATATCTGAATATTTAATGGTGGTAGAATTAGTAGCATCAGTGGCATGAACAGTAATAGCACCAGTAGTAGTAGTTGTAAAGAAATTGCAGTAGAAGTAAGAGTACACACTTAAAAATAGGTAGTCAAAATTTGACTAGTTTGGGTAGTCATTTCAAAATAACCCTGGATGTAGTCAAATTTGACTGCATATGGGGTCAACCTTTCACTGTTTACTTTGCCTTTTGGCTTTTTGACTGCGCCGGAAGTTAAAAATGACTAGGTGTATGAAGTGGAAAAATAACTTGCCTAAAGAGTCATCATCAAAATGACTGCAATGCAAGTTGAACGGCGGAGGGATATATTACTGTGTGCAGTGTTCAATAATCAATAGTTATTTTGCTAATACTTGTAATGTTGTAATAGCAAACAAATTTAATCAGTGTGAAAGAAACAACATTTTAAAACTTTCCATGTGTTTCACTTCATTTGCGTTGTGATATATATTATTTTTATCAAAGAACTATTTTACTTCAGGTCGAATCACTCAATGTATGGTGAGTATGATTTCGAATTTCCCGCCGCGTCTCAAGTAAATGCGAATTTTTTTACTGCAGTCTAGTCTGCATGCGACCGCTTAGTTGGTGTTGATGATGGAGAGGCTCCTAAATAAGTGGGGATTAGGTGGTTTAGTTGCTGTGTTTGAAGGTAAGAAATTTGTCTTGAGTGTCAAACATATTTGTGTCTTTACTATGTAAACTTACATGATTGTAGTATTTCGTTAAGCTTAAGTAATTTCACAAAATAACACGTTGACATTGACATTGCCATTGCAGTGCATGGCATACTGTAACCCAGAGAGCTCCCGCCCGCGCAGCGGGCGCACGTACGTGCATAGCGCCAACTTAATGTGTTCCGCCATCTTGCTTGTTGGTTGCCGATAAAATGCGCATTTTCAGATTTTTTAACGCTCAGTTATTATCCATGACTGAAACATTGACCAATCAAAAACTAAGATTCTACAAGAAATATGAATATTCATATACGAAAGTATAAACATAGATAATTCAGTTTTATGTGAAATTTAAACCCAATACTTCAAAATATGGTTAGTTTTATGTCTCTAAAATGACCCTTAAAACCAGAATTTTATTAGTAAAAAATAAAGGTTTTCCCAAGTTGCCATGGTAACGCAGTCTGAGATATAAAAGCTTAGCAAACACTTCATTTCAGTGATCGAGGATGTATTTGTTTACGGTATACGTCTACATAAATTATAACATTTTTTTCCAGACCATGGATGAACTTTCAAAAAGAGACATTTTAGGCAAGTTTTTACGATTTCCGGCAATTTTCTGACACAGGCACTTTGAAGAGGTAATTTTTACAGAATTAGAAGAAGACATCATGGATTTTCCTAATTATCACGACGGATATGCAACTTACTTGTAAACAAATCAAACAAAGTCTATGATACATTTTCGATAATGCAAAAAGAGACATTCAAGTCTCTGATTGAGAGCCGCAGATTGAACATTCGCACGGCGCAATGGTAGCGTTTTCGCCGAATTCGTCGGGGCGAAAACTCCAAGAGAGCCGTACCACTCACCAGTCCCGAACGCTGCGCTGTATGTTTGATGATTTATCTGGTGCCATTTCGTGCTTATAAATTTGTTTTTTCTACAATGCCACTATCTCATTAAAATTGTTTGTCATGATAACATTGGAAATATTATCGTTTAATGGCCCAAAGGATCGACTGTAATAAAAGATACTTTGAAATATTGTCAGAGAGTGATTAGTTAGGTGATGTTTATGGTCAAAATTTAGTCATGGCTTCGGGTGAACTTACGCGAACGCGGTCACTTGCTCACGGGGCGAGTCGGCCTGGCCCTTTGGTGGAAGGCCGTTAGGCAACGTGCAGTGCAGCTAGAGCAGAGTTGGGGAGTTATAGGTATAAAAATACTTTGAAATAAGTAATCTGCAAATATTTTTGTCTTATCCCTTTGGATTACTTAGATAAGAAATTCAAATTCTCAAAGTTTAAATCAAATTTTAGACAGTGACAACAAAGAGTGGTGCTGTATGGGGGGGGGGGGTGGGGTCTTGCATGCCCCCAATTCACGAACAAGAAAAAAAAGGAAAAGGTAAGAGAATCTTGCGAAATTGTTCAATTGGATTTTTGTAACCAAAAGTGAAAATTATGCTTATGTCGCTTGCTTGCAACTATATATTTTATAAATTTTGCCTGATACGCCATATCGTAGTACCCTCATGCAATTATTTTCACTTGTTACGCCACTGACATGACTGATATAACATCTACTAGTTTATGATAACATTATTTGGTTGCGGGATCAAAGCATCAGCTATATAGCTAAACATTTATACTTTATGCCTGTTCAACTTCTAATACAGGTTTAGGCCTGTATTTATGAGATGTTAAGATCTATGGGTGCCTTTATTATTTTCATTTTCAATTAAAACAATTATTAATTATGTATTAATTTAGTATTAACCTCGATGATACATTTTATTGTATTAAATCGTACAATTTATGTTGTATTGTATTAAGCCCCTTATTAAGCCCTTTTAAAAACATGCTCAGTAGCAGACCCCCCCATATATAAAGACAATAGAAGTGTATATATAGAATTAATTGAACCCCCCCCCCTTATTGAGGACAAAATGAAAAAAAATACTCAAAATAATCGACCGCCCCCCCCCCCCCTTTGACGAGGCAGCTGTCGGTGGCCTGATGTCTTCATTGACTTCTTTTTGCTTGTAAAAATAATATTAAAGGAATAGGGGCTACTCTAAGTGTCCCCTGTGAAAATTGATTTGGATCTGCAAGTGCATGAGGCTGCGCCCCCTCCAACGTCATAGCTACCCCATATCTTTAGGTTCTAGCTCTCATATTTTTCAGCTCCCGTGTTTTTTGGAAGAAAAAAAAACGAGGCGAAAGAAAAGAGTGAAATAAATGAAATACGATTAATCAAAATTTGAGTTGTTTGAAAGAATTATACTTATCAGAGAAACTAAATTAAATTCTACAACCATGAAGAATAACAGCAATCTTGATAAATTCTGTTTTTTTTTTCAAAATCAGAACCAATCAACCTTTTTCTGATTATTCTGTCACTTTCCATATTTTGGAGAAAAAAATAAAAGTGTTCATCGACGCCCTGTACTATACTGCATGATGAAACTGTATCCCCACTCGGCCCTCGTAACCCCCCCCCCCCCCTCTCTCCCTCTCCTCCTCCCCCACCACAATGCCCCTTGCTCATTTCTCTTATCTCACCTTGACCTTAATTAATTAATCTTAACTATTTGGCGGTACAGTCAAACGTGACTGGTCGCCATCATAGTTTCATCCCCAACAAACAAGGAACAAACTAACAATTCTGTTTTTCGACCCAACATCATTCCTTTCAATACGCGTAAGGCTATACGTGGGCATGCACAAACAACGTGGGTTAACAAAAACTGACCCGCGTTTGGACTAAAATTGTGATTAAAATAAAAATGTTATAAATATGAAAAAAATATGTGTATAATGAAGGATATCTGATAAACGGAAAAACATCAATCGCTATTTCATAAAAATGCTGGAAAAGATTTGACAGAGGTTTTTAACAACGGTAATCAAGGGGAATTAGTGTATGGGTGAATGGCGTTCGAGCTTTAACCGAGCGTTAGCCGGAGAGGGCGCGGGCCAAATCTGCCTGAATCTGGCAATATGGCGTCGTCCATTAAGCTGACGTTAGCCAGCGGCGACTGCACGTACGTGGGCGGGAGCCCAGAATCTAAGACTAAGACAAGTAACACTTAACATAACAGACATTAATGCTAAGTCAATCGTATTTCAACACTGATTATTCTGAAGTAAAGCGTTCCTGAATAAAAGAAACTGCTGAGAATTATACTTATTCATATGAAGATGAAATAGAGGGGATGGACTAGGCCTAAACTTCAACTTTCAAGCTTGAAGTTTGGGCCTAGTCCGTCCCCGCTATTTTCATACCCCATGACTACATCGACAATCTCGCTAGCCGGCTAGCACCGGCGATATCAAAGGCCGGATCCCGCTCTGACCATATCCCTACATTGACCTAAATTTGAATAGGCCTAAAATCGACAGTTTGTCGTTACTAAAAAACAGGAGGTCGGAAACAAGTCCACATCTACCCCTGATAATTGTCTAATCACAATAAAACTGAAATAAAATTAAAGGTTTACTTTGGACCTACATGAAGCATTCCGATGAATGTCTAGATCTACGATAAACTATATAGACCCCTAGATATAGTATTTTTTGAGAAACTCAATGATCACACTTATTTGGAAGTCGGGCAAAAGAAATATTGAAATTGAGGTTTACATAGTGCGTAATACCGTATGGGTACTAGTATTCAACCCGGCATAATTCAAAGATTTTGACATATTCCCCAATATATTTAGAAATGGGGAATTTATCTTAATTTCACACCTTTGTTATTTCCAGGGTATTCTGTTGTCGATATTTTCTTTGTCAATCTGTCGACTGTATGCGCGGAGGGTCGAATTATGCGGCGATGGCCTTTTGCACTGAATGGTACTAGTATTCAACCTAGTGAGGATTGATAGCAAATCTCAAAAGGGTTTAGATTGCTAAATTAGATCTAGATCTATGTAAGTCTCTGGCTTTGATTAATTCCCTGTTTGGTCTCATCTCAAATGGTCTAGTCCATAGTCGGATGGGACAAGTGCAGATTGAGAGACAGGGCCATCTTTCATCGCCAGGTTGAATACTAGTACCGACGGGTTGAATACTAGTACCAAAATCCGTCGCCGTATAATTCGATCGCCCGCGCACACAGTCAACTGGTTGAAGAAAAAAATAACGGAAAAAGAATAACCAGCATTTGCTCTTGGAAATAAGACGGGTCTGAAATTCAGGTAAATTCTATATTTCTATATATTTGAGGAAACTCTCCAAACGGGTTGAATACTAGTAGTGCCCCTTACGGTACAGGATGAGCCCCGAACCCCGGCAAACACATTACAATTTGCAAGTGAGATCAAAACATGAAAATGAGCCGCGTAACTTATTTTTATTCCTATGGAATGTCATTAGAATAGTATTGATGTTCCCTCCAAGATTTTCCGCTCCAATGAAGTTCACTCAGAAACCATGATTTCGAACATCAATTCTATAAACAGATAATTAGTCTAGCTATTTCGTTTCAGAAACTTCAAATTTGCAGAGTCCAAAAGAACGACACTTCGCACAGATATCGTAGGGAATTGTGGGACAGAAAAAAATGTTTAATGCATGAGTACATGAATAAAACATTAGCGTTTAATCCAATCATACAAGTGCATTATGCGTATTTTGACGTCATTCTCATGAATAAAACATTGACCCTCCAAAATCATCCTTCAAATTGTCCGCCGGCAGCCATGTTGGCTATGTGCAAAACCTATGGGAAATAAAACACGCGGAAAGAGTTCCCTCTCTAGCTCCCTTTGGGAGCTTACGTATACGTAAGATCGTATCTCTGTGCCTACAACACACAGTACAATGTCCCATGCAATGTCTATGCGCTTGTGTGCTTTACGCATACACACAACCCAGTGTGTAAGCACTGCGCGCATATCATATGCAAATAGGTAGACAGGCCAGTCTATTCTCAAGCAGGGTAGAGTAAGTTACTTACAAAGATAATCAAAGAGTTGCCTAAATTTTAGCAATATCAGTTTTAGGAAGAAAACAAACTGAATAATCATGCCTTTAGAATCTATTATAATGCAATGAAAATGATATTTAGCCACTGTATCTTCTGTTTGACATATTTCCCCATTATGTTGATACCCCTATTCCGAAATTGATGAACCTATATGGTATGATAAGTTTATTGAACTTTATTGAACCCTGTATGTCTAGACTATTCCATTTTCAGTTAGGTATGTGGTGCATCATAAATGACTTGGAAGTACTAACAATTGTTTTTCTCACAAGTAAAATGTATTCTTATAACTGCAGGAATTTATTTTTTCATAAAGATGTTATTTCTTAAGATTTATGTCTATCATTCATCCCATGTAAAGCTCCTACAGGTTGCATAGGGCCAATGTCTTATTACTCTGAAATCATATATCCCCATAAGTAAGAGCTGTGTTCCACACTAAGTATTGATTAGACTCTCAAGTTGCCAATGGGAAGAGTGGTCATTGAAATCCTCTCTGACAGGCCCTCTGTCGCGAATGAGTTAAATCGTAAGCACAGCTTACATCGCAAAATTGGATGTTCAGTTGAATTTTTGGACAGTTGAAAATTAACGCAAAAAATTGCATTTTGAAAATGAATAGAGTTTTGGGTCTGATATGAAGACAAATATTGGATTTTGGACCCTGAAATTGTTTTTTGATGTTAAGCCGGCATGTACAATTTTGTACGCCAATGTTAGAAAAGACGCGCAAGCGTTGTTTTAAATCGTAAGTACAGCTTACATCGCAAAATTGGACGTTCGGTCAGATTTTTGGACAGTTGAAAATTAACGCAAAAAATTGCATTTTGAAAATGAATAGAGTTTTGACAAATAGACAAATATTGGATTTGGGACCCTGAAATTTTTAGAATTGGATGTTTAGAATTGCAAAATTGGACGTTCATTTAAATTTTTGAAAATGAATAGAGTTTTGTGTCTGGTATAAAGACAAATATTGGATTTTGGACCCTGAATTTTTTTTTCGGATGTTTAGCCGGCATGTACAAAAACCCAAATAAAATTCCTCATTGATCTTTTTTGCCTGCCAGGACCAGTAACAAAAGTCTACCAAATTCTGCCTGTTTTTATTTGGTACTACTGATAATAATATACTTCCCTACATGTATCTTTTGCCAGGTGTCATTAACATAATCAAGGCCTAGCTCCTTGGTTGCTGGATATTCATTTTGCAATTAGACATTATAAATAAATTGACCTCTAGATGACCTTCGACCTGTCGGGTCACTTCAAAACCCCAAGCAATGTAATACTAGTCAGTCAAGGATCCCGTTGACCAAATTTGGTGGCCAACTTTTTGTGATAAAACAAATTTCACCTAAGTAATCTGCTTAATATGGCCTTTTATCGTGCATAAAAATCTCACTTTTGATGAAAAAATTTCAGGGATGATTTTTGGGATCATAACATGCACCTTTAACGGTTAACCTATAGATAGTTAACAAAATAATGGTTCATTTTTTAGTAAATCGCAGAATGCCCCTGCCTTTAATTTAACTTCCATGAATTGCCAAAGGAAACCAAAAGTGGTTGTGACAATGAATGATTTCAAGTGCTGTAACTTCTGTCACTATTTATGTGTGCAGGTAAAAAAGTCATGTTTTTGACACTTTTTGACATGTTTTATAATGCTGAACCATCAGAAAATTTGGTACCAGTAACCAAAAAAAAAACGAGAGATCATGGCGTAGATGTATTTTGAATGACTGAATGTTCATATTTTGTTTTTTCATGTCCGTCTTTTCAGAGAATGGTATAGATGATCATGCCTTTAAACATTTGGAGGAGGATAAAGATGCCATAAAGTTGTTGATTCCGAAGTTAGGAGAGAGGATAAAATTTCTTCTGCACTACAGACCATACATAAAACAACTTCAGGTACATGTAGTACATTGACCATATACATGTATACTATATATTGACCATGGGATTTGTGTGTTATAAGTGCCAAAACACTATATATTTTGGGTTTCGTTACTACTTAAAGCATCTGAGAGTTGTTCATGACATTATCCAAGGAAACCAGTTTAGATGCCCTGTACCTTGTTATCAGGATGGATGTATGAGGACATTTCAATATACTTGGTCTTTAAAGAGACATTTTAAAAGTGAACATGCACAACTTGAACATGTTGATGATGATCAGCAAAATGAAGAAGCTTTTCAGGAGCAGGACCCTCAGGCTCAGCAACTTGATTTGGATCTAAATCAAGACATAGCTGATGAAGAAGATGAGGAAAATGAACCAGAAACTGACATTTTCATAAAAAGTGCACAATTTCTTTGCAAGCTTAAATCTACACGACATGTCACTGGTACCACTGTGTCCCTAGTTCAGCAGTCAACCACAGATCTTATTTCTGACATAGTTGGGTGTATAGGCGAGAAAGTGAAGACACTTGTTGCAAATTTAGGTGTTGATGAAGAAAATCCGGAATGGCAAGAATTATCCAACTGTCTGAATAATCTTGAACAGCCATTTTCTGAAGTAAACACAGATTACAAACTGAAGAAATACTTACGAAAATTACAGGGCTTTGTCGAGCCAAAGTCAATTAATTTTATGAATGGAAATCAATTAGCTGTCGAGTATGTACAAAGAACAGATAGAAAAACCGGAGAAGTGCAGCAAACAGAAATCAACAAAGATTTCCAGTATGTACCATTGAAACTACTCCTTCGACAGATACTGATGAGTAAAGGTTTGATGGAAGCTATAATAGAACATCAACAAAATGTTAAGGATGACATTCTTCAGGATTTCCAAGATGGTGAACTGTGCAAAAGCCACCTGAATATCTACGGCCATAAAGTCCTCTTGTTGATATATGGTGATGACGTTGAGGTTTGCAATCCACTTGGATCGAGGAAGCATAAAATCGGTTTAATGTACTTCACGATCAAGAGTCTACCAAGAAAGTACACATCCGCACTCGAGCATATTTACCTTTTGGCTGTTTATAACAATAATGATGCAAAAGCCTATGGAATGGATCAAATCTTACGTCCCATAATCAATGATTTGAAGAGTCTGGAGAGTGATGGGATTGACATTGAAACTGATGTGTTTTCAGGCAACATTCGCTTTGGAGTGGCACAAGTTGTTGGTGATAATCTGGGTGTCCATGGTCTCCTTGGATTTGTGGAATCTTTTTCAGCAAACTTCCCTTGTCGTCATTGCAAAATCTCCAGAGATGAAATTCAGACACAATATATTGCAAGTTCTGTTCTTAGGAATGAACATAACTATATGGAGGATGTTGCTATAAATGACGTATCAGCAACTGGCATCAGACGGAACAGCATTTTCAATGAGCTTCAGACATTTCACGTAACTAGGAACTATGCCCCAGACATCATGCATGATGTTTTGGAAGGGGTGTGCATGTGGGAACTTAAGATTGTGATACGAGAACTTATACGAAGCGGTAAATTTACACTGGAACTTCTGAATGGCAGGATAACCAGCTATGATTATGGATTCACTGACAAGTGCAACAAACCAACCTGCTTCACAGAAAAAGATCTCAGATCTCCAAATGCTGCAGGACAAACAGCTGCACAGATGTGGTGCATAATGAGGCATTTCTGTCTTATGATGGGCGACTGTGTTGAAGAAGATAATCAATACTGGGAGGTCATACTTCTCCTGATTGAGTGCATGGACATCATTTTCTCCCCTGTCAATACTGTAGGAGAAACTCGCTATCTCACGCAACTCATAAGAGATCATCATCAAATGTATGTTGAAGTGTTTGAAGCTCATCTCAAACCCAAGCACCATTTTATGTTGCATTATGCAAAAGCTATCAGAGAGATTGGGCCATTGGGGCAATATTGGGCTATGAGGTTTGAAGCTAAGCATAACGACTCCAAACAGATGGGTCATGTCATTTGCAACTTCAAAAATATACCATTATCATTGGCAGTCAAGCATCAAATGCAGTTGTGCTATACATTGCATACTAGGAAATCATTGGAAGATTCAATGTTAGAAGTTGGACCAGGGGAAGCTACAGTACTCGCTTCATTGGATGATGCAGAAATCATCTCAAATCTGTTAGACAACTATCCATTGTTTGATGATGTTTTCATTGCGAAGTGGATTAAATTCTGTGGCACCATCTACAGAAAAGGTATGATTTTGGTTGTAGGGAAGTGTCCAGATGAGGATCCTAATTTTGGGAAAATACATGAGGTCCTTGTTCTGCCAGAATCAAAAGTTAAGTTCATCGTCCAGCCATGGTCAGTAGTAGGGTATTCTCGCCACTTGCATGCTTATGTTGTCCAGAAACCAAGCATACTTACTAGACTTGCTTCATGTGATGTAGAACAACTGGTAGATTTCCACCCACTTCATGCAACACAGGCTTATATGGAAGGAGACAACTGGTACATCAGCCCAAGATACTCACTTTAATGTGGTAAGAAAATAAAAGGTGAAAATGCCTTTACCAAATATGCATCAGTACAGAATGATCTTTTTGTTCTGTGCTTCTTTAAAATTTATCTGTAAAGTTTATGACCTGTGTAATAAAATAACATTTTGCACACCTTTTAATATACAATTCCAGTTTTAATTTAAGAAAACCGATTTTTTAATAAGTCAATTTAACAACAATGCTCAGTTGCTCACACGTTTAGAGGTTAATGTGACTGATACGATTGAGTTGGGAGTGCAAGCGACCTTTCATTTTTTCACAAGAACATTTTAAATCCCCACCGAATCTTCCTAGCGTGGGTCACACTTGAACGCATTTAACCACTTCAAAGCAAACCCAAGTATCTGAGTAAACAAAAGAACACTTGAACTTAGCTTTCCTGGTCCATGGGGATGTAATGTATGTGGTAGCTCATTATGTGTTTACTCTTCCAGAAAAGAATCGATTATTCAAAATGCCTTCAGCTACATTCTCTGAATCGCACATGAATACAATTAACATGCTGGTACTTATATTTTGTTGTTTTCTTCTTTTATATTGTCTTAGGGAGAAAATGCTGATGCAGAACTATCTGAAAAGGAACTAGAACCAGGGGAAGTGTGTGAATCTGTGGCAGAAAAGTCAACAAATAGATGGATAAGAAAGGAAGCTGTGAAGGTACCTGATAAGACAATAATGTCTGTGAGTATATAACCCTATAAGCCCATTCACATTAGAACCAAGCAACCCTTTGGCCTTTGAACCCTCAACCCTTGAGCGAAGATCTAAAAGAACAGTATGCCAAATTTGGATTTATGTTGTTCAAACTTGGACATGACTTGCTTAAGACTTTGACCTTTATGAAAACACAACTGTTTGCTATTTTCATGTACTTTTTTAACAAATTAGCATAATTTAAAGTAAAACAATAGAAATCGTGTTTTATTTTTTTCCTGAAGGCCTTGAACTGTAGTTAGCACAACATACTTGTACATGTACTGTACTTCCGGTGACCTGACCTAGAATGTCATCCGGGTACTTGTTCTTGTTTGGTGCTCAAAAGTTATTGTTATATGTCATGTTTGTAGCGGAAGGAGTTCTAGTCAAGGATAAGGCATTAAATTGTTTTCAAACTACATTGGACAGTGTTTGTTGTAGTTAACATAGGTTTTACTTAAACATGCTATGCACACAAATCACAAGAAATGAAGTAAATGAAAAGCCTCACAAATCTGTCGAGCCACTTTTTTTAATTTAGATACTTCAGAAGTGCCAAAAAAGCACAATGTTTGGGTTTCTCTCGGATCCGAGAGAAAATATTACACTATAGTCTATGGGGAAATGTAATGCACGTAATGATGCATAACTTGGCAATGCAAAGTTCAAATTGACTGAAATTTTGGAAATAGGGTTTTCTTGGGTGTATCTACTGATACATGTCATTAAAAGTGGGGGTCAAAATCAGGGAATGTCCCTTTAATTTGATACATTTTGATACACTGCTACTGCTAATAGGTAGGCCTATATTTTTACATAGTATTGATATTATCAAAACTGTATCAAATTTCGGCAAGGGAGATAAACAAAGTGAGCAACTTCATGTTTAAGTAATTTTCAAATTTGTCTAGTTTGGCCTTGATTGACCATATTACGGTGTTGCATATATAGTCATGAATTGCTTCTATAATTCCAGAGTGATGTAGCAATGCTTTCATCTGATAGTGACTCAGCCGAGGAAGAAATTAGTGCAGGACCAGCAAAGAAACAAAAAACAGAAATGAGTGGACCAGCAAAGAAACCAAAAACAGAAACGAGTGGACCAGCTAAGAAACCAAAAACAGAAATGAGTGGACCAGCAAAGAAGCCAATTGTGAAGATGTCCAAGACACCATATGAATTTGTGAGTTTACTAAATTAATATATACCACTTACCAGGTTTAGTGAGGACTGCCTTTCAATAAAAAAAAATACTAATCAATAATAAAAACCCAATATTTTGAGCAAAATAGGAGTCATGCTGAATAATAGGCCTACAAAATCAGATTGATGTAAACATTTTGTATTTCGTTATTCATTGCACTATACATAATTACATGTACATATCAACTCGTTAACAAAAACTTTTGATAACAAAAAGTATTTTTGTCAAATCTCAAGAAAATGCCTCACATGGTATAAATTTAAACAGTTCTGACAAGAAGTAAATTCTAATTCCCATGTACTTTAACGAGTAACAAATAATTTTTTTCTGGCCTAACTGAAAAAAAATACTGGTATAATAAAAATAACCGTTCAAATATTTGTTTTTTTCTTTACCAAATTCTAGGACATAAGTGCTATTCTGGAAAAGGCTGCTGGTGGCCAGTCCATTCTCGGTGAACTTGAAGAAGGTGGACCACAGAGTGCCTCTAACAGACGAAGAATGGTGAGAATAGTTGTATCCCACCTCATGGAGAAATATGGAAACAAGTAAGAAAATACTCAAAAATTTACAAACAACTAACAAAATCAATAGACCAGGGTTGGAGCTTAGACCAGTCAAAAGCTATTTTTCACAAAAGTGGTGAAATGCAGGTTTCTGGGGATATATGAGGGATGGATATAAGTTCTCAACCTTCAGGTAGAAGGAGAAAAGATAAATTGATGATTTTCATATCCCTGATATGATTCAACAACTCTTAAAATTGGGGGGGGGGAAGTTTCATTATAAAAATTAACTGAAATATTTGCTTTGTTACAAAACTTTGACTGTTTCAAGTTTCTGAAGATAACTTTTCAATAGAAAATGAAAAGACAGTTACAATCAATATTCATCTCCAAACTTGTTCAGATGCATGAGGGTCATGGTGCAGTGACATCACTGGAAGATGATTGCCCTTGCTGTGCTGCTAAAAAGTATGCAGCATAGTTTAAAGGCAGCAGGGAGCATCTGGAAGATGAATGAGTGCAAAATCTATTTACTAATAAAAGACAAATTTGTTCTTATATTATCTTATAGGTATCTGTAGTAGATCATTATTTTTTTCCTTTCTTCTTGGATCTTTATAATAATAGACCATCTGCTGAACAGAAGGTGGGCATGGCAATATCCATGATTCAACAATTTCCAGCACTGAAAGATGTTGAAGGACCTGGTTATGTAAGTATAAGTTTAATCATGTTAAAAGAACATCATTTGAAGCAGAAAATTGTGTTGTTATCAACAAGTTGTTTTTGTCCCATTGTACCATATGGCTTTCCCCATGAACAATAACTTTGAACAGAAGAGAAAATACCGGACTCATCTAACGCTTATTGGTGGCATTTCGGTTTCTCTCGTGCCATATTCTTTCTGTTGTTCAATAACAACAATATGCGTTGTCAACTATTTTGCACCATCATAAGTGTTTAAATACTGAATTGAACAAAACTTTTACACTTAAATGTTACACTTTTTTAGGTTGTACTGTAAAGTAGGTGCTGTACAGTGCGTCCCAAAAAAAACTATACACTTTTGAAATAGCTGCCAAATAAAAAATGTAGCTCTTTGGGGTAAAAGACTTACATAAATGGAAAGCCAATAAAGTCAACTTTAAAATGACACCAAAAATTGGAAAACTATTCATGCTTGAGCGAGCACTGCCCACTGAAACAAAGGGTATGAAAATTAGGGTGGGCTGGAATTAGCCTTCCAATTTATGTAAGTTTTTGAGAGGCAAATCCTTTCGAACTTGCAAAGTTAAGGGCGATGTGATAAATTAATGATCAACCATGACCAGTTTTGGTTGCTTAAGCAAATTTTATAAATTATTAAATTGAACTTTAATGCATGAGTGAACACAAATTACACTTTTTGGGCAGAATTCCAACTTTATCATGTGGATCTCAGCAATGTGTTCATGGGAGTCTGGAGAATAGGGGGTGAGATAGGACTTAAGTGAGAGAAGTAGGTTGATGGAATAAGGGTCAACAGAACATTCAGCCCCCGCCCCTCCCTCTTTCCCGCCCTCCCCTCCTGTTGAGAGATTGATGGCTATTGTCATGTACGCGTGAAGTCCAGAGCAGAATGTTGATTTAATGATTAATTCTGGATTGGGACATCAACTTTTTCCTATCAATCATTTAATCAACAATTTATCAGTAAATCAACTTATTCAATGTGCAAAGTGATCAATCAAACATTCAGTTTTTTTTCAATAAATTATTTCATTAATCATCATAATCATTAAATTTCTTGGTAATCATTGAAAAATAAAACTGACCATCAGCCACCGGTCACTTGGCAGTTAGGTTTTGAATAGGCTACAATGCAGGAAGTGAGACAGAGAGAGGGGGGGCTGGGAAATGGAGGTGATCAGAGGGGAGGGTACATATGACTTTTAATTTGTAAAAGAAAAAAAAAAGAAGAGGAATGCCCTTTTAACCAAGTCTTAGCATATCTCGCCCTCTTGCTTGTAACGGGTACCATCACATTACTCTGACTCTCACGAACACACTTCTGAGGTTCACAAGATGAATATGCTACAATAAAATTACAATTCCTGTTCACTCATGCATTAAATTTCAATTTAGTAACTCATGAAATTTGCCTAAGAAACCAAAACTTATCTCACTCATTAATTTAGCTTAACAAGTTCCAAAGGACTAACCACTCAAAAAAACTGTAAGGCTAATTCCTGCCCAGTCTAGCTGAGCTTAGTCTCTCAGGAGGAGAGAAGCGGGGGGGGGGGGGTTGAGATTGAGAGAGGGGTTGCTAAATGTTCTGTTGACCTTTATCCCATCAACGTACGTCACCTACCTAAGTCATATTACCCCCCTCTTCTCCTGACTGTCGTGAACACATTATTGAGATCCACATGATAAGACATAATGCTGCACCCAATTCATGATCACTCATGCATTAAATTTCAATTTAATAACGCATTAAATTTTCACAAACAACAAACTGATCACAACTGATCTTTAATTCACCAAATAACCATCAACTTTGCAAGTACCAAACAAAGAAACCTGAAAGAAATTGGAAGGCTAATTCCAGCCCACCCTAATTTTCATACCCTTTGTTTCAGTGGGCAATGCTCGCTCAAGCATGAATAGTTTTCCAACTTGTTGGTGTCATTTGAAAGTTGAATTTATAGGCTTTCCATATCTATAAGTCTTTTCCCCCAAAGTGGTACATTTTTTATTTGGCAGCCATTTCAAAAGTGTATAGTTTTTTTTGGGACGCACTGTATATTCACTCATTGCTGTTACATGTATTTCTTTGTATAAATTTCGCACATAGGAAGCATGGTATACACCAGCAGTAGAGGGTGCACATGCAAAGGGCTTCATCGAAGAAAGGTTGAAAAATGTGAGAAAGAGAATGCCAAAGCAAGGGTGGACATCTTTGGAACCTTCAAGTTCAAGTGAGGAGAACCAGAAAGAACCATCAACCAAGGAAAAAATTGAAGAACTAAAATCTAAAGGTATGTTAATGTGCCTAGTTTAAGTTTTGTTGCATGCTTTGTGAACATTGAATGTTTAATTATTACTGGCTCATCTTCAAGTTCAAGTTGGGTTTGGTAGGCTTACTTGATTACAATCTTCAGAATTATCAGATGATTTATAATGTTCCACATTCCACAGGGACCAGTCTTTGGTCTACCAATTTTCACCTCATGATGCTCAGCAGATTGCTTGTGATCAAGTTAGCTCAATCGGTAGGGCATTGTACTCCAGATCTTAAGGTTGTGTGTTCAAGTCCCAGCGCAGCCATGATTTGTATGTTTGATTGAAATTCCCTTGGCCACGGAACTAATTGCTTATTGTCTCAGCTACCGGTATAATATTCGGGGACTCCGAGAGCTGGTCCCAGTTGCAATATTGTTCTTCTAGATGTAGGCTGAATAGGGTTCTGTGCCCAATAGCAGCTGCATCCCTGGATGATGCTAAATGGAGTGTCTTTTGGGTGAAAGTGATCAATGCCATTTCTCTCAAAGTGTGTTGAGGCTGTGAGTTTACGCTTTAAATTTGTAGAGCGCACTTTAAAATCATCTGCATGTTTTTTTTTTTGTTTTTTTTTTTGTTGCTTGTAACACTTAATCAACTTGCATCAAAGGCATGTTCCAACCTCTTACAAGAAACCTATAACTAGTTTAGATAAATTTTTACAGGAAGCTTAGTCTGATTCCTGCAGTGCATCTGGTCAGGAACTTACATCCCAGGGGGGGGGGGGGTCTGTCCTCATTGAAAGGGGGGGTATCATGCATGACCAAGGACTTGCCAAAAGCATCCTAAACAAGTATTTACAAATGCAAAAATATACACCCTAAATAAGTATGATTATCGGTAATTTGCTACCCTAAGTAAGTAATCCCCAAAGCAAGTAATAACTATTTTCAAACCAAGCAAATAGTGATATATGTTTTGCTTTCCGTGCATGAGGTCGGGCTAATTCAAGTGTTTGCGGGCATGTGCAAAGTGTTTTTGGCTGGGATTTGGGAATATTCCATCATTGTGATAAACTGTAGTGTTAAATGAACATGCAATTAGCCCTAAGTACACAGGTAAGGTGAATTTTTTTTAAAGACACTGAATACGTAACTCATCGGTTTAAAAAAAGTGACCCTTTTTCTTGATTTTTTTGTGATTTTGAGACCCTATTTAAGTTACGCACGTAACGTGCATGATTGTAAAAAACACCCTTTTTACGTGAATTCTTGGTCAAGCATGATACCCCCCCCCTTTCAATGAGGACAGACCCCCCCCCCCCCCCCGGGACTTACATCAGTGCACTAGATCTTAGGATTGATTGCCGTCAAATTTTAGAGCCTTAAACAGGTGTCACCGGCATGGTGGCCTAGTGGTTAGAGTGTCCGCCTCATGATCGGGGGGTTGTGGGTTTGAACCCCAGCCGGGCCATACCAAAGGCTTTAAAAATGGTACCTACTGCTTTCTTGTCAGGCACTCGACATTAGAAGAATGGAGTAGGGAAGTTAAACACATGGCTACCAGTGGACTAACCCCCTGCTGTAGTTTCTCTACTTTCCAGTAGACATGTGGCCTAGGTTTATTGAAATGGAGATAGGCGCCGCTCTATGGGCCGAAAGGCTTGAGAAGGACTTTAACTTTTTGTAAAAGGTAGTTTAGGGTTTGCTGTAGGTAGCCTACTATTGATTTTGTTTTTTATCACCTTGTCTTTTTCAGAAAAAGATATGGAGCCGGAGAACTTGGAAGAAATGAAGCAATGGCTTCAACATAATAATAGCCCTATCCCTAAAGTGGTGGAATTCATGAAGAAGACTGCACTGAAAAGACAAGAAGAAATTCACTCAGAGAAGAAATCTACCGTGCATGACATCGAGTTGCAATGGCCTCGACTCTTTGATGTCCCTAACATGGTATGGGTAACTTTTGTTTTCTTGGTTTATGTCAAAAGTACAGTAAAGCATTAATTCTTGAGGTGTGCTTCTCAAAAACCCAAATAAAATTCCTCATTGATCTTTTTTGCCTGCCAGGACCAGTAACAAAAGTCTACCAAATTCTGCCTGTTTTTATTTGGTACTACTGATAATAATATACTTCCCTACATGTATCTTTTGCCAGGTGTCATTATCATAATCAAGGCCTAGCTCCTTGGTTGCTGGATATTCATTTTGCAATTAGACATTACACATGTGCCCACCCCAAAATTACCATACTGAATCAAGGTTTTACAATCCTTCTTTATGCATTTTAATTTGCATCACAGATAGATGGTGATTTCAGAGCAGTTCATGGGGATGTGTCTGACAGATTAATCATGAAATGGACTCAAGAACTGGCAAAAAAACTACTGCAGTATGGAGAAAAGCAAAGTCCACAAGTGCAAGCCGGTACATATTTTCCCCGGGGGAGGGGCACTCAATATGAAAGTGACGTACGAGTAAGATCACACATCTCGAACATAGGGGTCTTTCGGTGATGCGTTCAAATGAAAAATAGGGGGTCTTTGGGTGACAAATGAAAAATAGGGGGTCTTTGGGTGACAAGTAAAAAAATAGGGTGTCTTTCAGTGACAGTCTAAAATCTGGGTTTTTCGGTGACACACCAAGCTAAAAAATTGGCTCTTTTTTAGTGTGATTAAATGGCATTTTTCTGAAAATCAAAAATTTGGGCAATTTTTGGGTCAGAGAGTGCAAAATTCATGGGTCTTTGGGTGACAGAAAAAAATTGGGTCATCAAATGGAAAAAACGGGGGTCTTTGGGTGACAGCAGTCCAAAAAAGGGGGTCTTTTTGATCGCACATGGTGCGAACTTCAATATTGAGTGCCCCCACCACCACCACCCCCACCCGGGGTATTTTCTGTAATATTTTGCTTTTCAATAATTTTGTATACTGTTGTAAAAAAGATGCGATTCAGTGTTAAAATATTTACCATGGAATTGCTCTATTTTAATTGAAGTTTGTTTTCCTTTCAGATATAGATGATCAAAGTGCACAGGATGCAGGTCTGACAGCACTGCCCTTGATACTGCCTACAGGAAAACTGTCAAACGCAAAGAAATCCAGGGCTACGGTGAAAGAAGCAATGGAGTCCTTCATTGATTTTCAGCCGGTAAGTATGGAGTAAATTTTAGTGCCTATACTAAATGAAATGTTTGGGTATAGAGGTGGGATGCAGATGGGATATATCCAATTGGAGGATGTTTTTGTATATCTTCTTGCACATAAAATGAAAGAAATGCCTCAAGTACTCCATTTGGTTGAAAGTGATATGTAAAGAATGGGACACGTTCATCAAGACAACAACAGTTTGGCTGATGTGATGCTCACACAGTTTGTATTGCATAGATCTGTCTTACTTAATTGTTATCATCGGAGATGCCAGACTTCAGGAAATTTTTTTCAGCATCTCCAGTACAAAACAAGATTAAAAATTCATATTTTCAAGAAATTTTATTAGCGTTTCAGGAAAATGTGACCAAAGTCACTGGCATCTCTGTATCATTTTGATTATGGTTCGATTAACTGCAGAATTTGCATGCTTGTCGCACTACATTTGTAGCACATCCCACATGCAGCCCAAACTTTCCATGTTTGCTAATTGAAGTTCAGCTGACAGGTCCCTAATAGAACTCGACTCTCACTCTACACCTAGATCTGTGATAGATCTTTAGAACTGTGATATAAAGAAAGGTTAAGTTTATATGACAACTTCTATCATGATCATGGTCAAGTTACAGTAGTTACCCTCACTATATAGATTTGACAGACTGACCCATGATGTCAAACGCCAGGCAGTATAGTCAAATATTGTTCCTCGACCAGCAAAGTGTGTGCACACAATGTACATCAGGACCATGCTAAAGCTATATCTATCTACAACCCACTTACCAGTAAGAATTAAGTACGCAGACAGAAAATATCTAGATTTATTTTTTAAATGTAAATTAATCAGTAGATTAATTTTCTCTTTTTACAGATAGGGACAAACCTCCCTCAATACTTGGATGGACTCATGTCAAAGAGGCGGCAACCATTTGTCCTGGCCCTTGGCCCACAGAAAGCGCCAGCACAATATTTTGCTGTGGTTGAGGGCCGTGCCCTTAAGCAAGACAGCCTTCTGAAGGCTGTTGATGTGTGTTTCAAGTTGTTTTATGTACTTGACCTGGAGTATCCATCTGCGTGCTATACTACATGGGAGTTTATTCAAAAAGTTCTGTACCAGGTAAATGCCAAAGACAGGAACACCTCCTCCTGTGTGAGGTCACTAAGGACATATGTCCTTCATACTTAATTTTCAACCATTTAATGGTCAATGTCAGTTCAATGTCTCCTAATTTGGATATGTCTGTATGCCATGTATGAAATTCAATACTAAAATGGATTTTACAAGTTCAGGTATCGAGGTACGTCAATTCCTCAAGGCAGCAGCTCCACGTGCGTACTTAAGCAGCATCTTCAATTGCTTGCGTGTGTACGCATGCACCTTTAGGGTTCCTTTGTGACATCAGATAAATGCGTATCAATTTCACTGCCTATCCTTTTCAAATCTATTTTAGTCATTCGTTTACAGGGGGGTACAAAGGGTATCCAAATTCCAATACCACATTTTGATTTTAAATTTTGCAAGCAACAAAACAAACAAAATTGCAAAGTGGCAAGTATGCCAACATTTTCATTTTGTCTGCTAAATACCTCTGCGTTTTAAATTGTATCTCTGCAAATTAATGCTAGTGGCTTTAGAAGATGGGTTTGTGACAAAAAGCTCAAACTTGTCATTTTTGTGGCAAATTATGGTTTTTCGATCAGTTAAATTTATAGACTAGGTTTAAGCCAAAATGTTTGCACAGATAACATTTAATGTACATAAGTTAATATATAGCAGACACATTAAGCAAGTTTTGACATAATTACCACTGTGTGATATTGTTTTCTTGACATTAATATTCTGGTAGCAGAATTCAAAGACCTTAGCCCTCATTCATTATACTATGCCATTCATTATACTATGCCATAACCAAGGCGCATATCCAAATTGTGATTCGTATTTTGAGTTCCGCGAGTTGATGTTATTTATACCACTGGATGTACTGAACTACATAGGCCCTTCAAACTAGAATTTAATGAAAATGAAAATAACATGCTGAACTGCATACTTATCAATGTTTAGCTTGGGATCATTGTACTAACCTTGGTGTGATTGTGAGATGAGAGGGTGGCCACTCATGTGTATACTTTCAAAAATGACCCCAAGCTAGGATTCACCAAAAGTGGTCAAATTTACCCCAAACAAGGATTTTAATTGACAAAAAACACCCCAAACAAGGGGTAAAATACCATGTGATCACAAGGTGTGATTGCGCCAGTGAAATGACTAGAATCTATGAATAAGTGATGTAATGTGTGGTAATTGAGTTGTATTGCCTTTTTACAATTGAAGTGTTACAAATAGCAAGTTTTACTTTTACTGATGGAATTATAATACACGGCAAGTTTAAATTTAACTGATATTACTGCAAATAGCAAGTTTGAATTTAACTGATACATTATTAGGATTTGATTAATTTCAACTTTGAATTTAACTGATAGAATGACAACTATTAACTGATTAAAAAAAATGATGTAACTGATAGAATTGTAAATTATAGCAAGTTTCAGTTTAAGAATTGGTGTGACCCTTGGTACATTGCTGTTTGCTGACAAAGCATTTTTCAGATGTTGGACTTGCAGCTACTGCTCCCGAGTTGCAATAGAGTTACATAGAATGTGTAGAAGTGTTTCTTTGAAATAGTTACAAATAGAATTTTATAGAGGGAATTTTCCAAAAGGTCCTTCCTGTTCAAAAACCCAATGTAAATACATTAATATGACTTTAAAATGGTACATGTGTAAAACCCATTGAAATGAGCCCGTTACATAGTGTTTATGGATCGATCAGCAATACAGCTTGATTGGTGGCGAACACTATGAGGCGCCGAATGTACCAATATTATATAGAACAATTATTTGTTATATAATCATTATTTATTAAATAATAACTATTATTTATATATAATTTACATTTTATTTGTAAATAACTACTATTATATAAAATATCATTTCTAATTATTTATATATAATTCCAAGTAATACTTCATTATTTGTAAATAATAATAGTTCGACATTCCATTATTTATAAATAATGATTATTTGTTTTTCATTATTTATAAATAATGATTATTTGTTTTTCATTATTTATAAATAATGATTATTTGTTTTTCATTATTTATAAATAATGATTATTTGTTTTTCATTATTTATATATATAATGATTATTTGTTTTTCATTATTTACAAATAATGATTATTTGTTTTTCATTATTTATAAATAATGATTATTTGTTTTTCATTATTTATAAATAATGATTATTTGTTTTTCATTATTTACAAATAATGATTATTTGTTTTTCATTATTTATAAATAATGATTATTTGTTTTTCATTATTTATAAATAATTTGTTGAGTTTTCCATTATTTATAAATAATGATTATTTGTTAAATAATGAAAACGTCTACTTCATTATTTATAAATAATTTTTTCGAGTGCACCATTATTCTCATTATTTATAAATAATCATTATTTAATGTTCGAGTTTTCCATTATTTATAAATAAAGATTATTTGTTAAATAATGAAATATCTACTTCATTATTTATAAATAATAATTTTGTTTCAATATCCCATTATTTATAAATAATCATTATTTATAAACAATTTTTACAGTTTGCCATTATATACAAATAATCATTATTTATATACAAATAACCATTATTTATTAAATAATGCCATTATTTATTAAATAATGGAAAACTCGCTATAACATGCAAATGTGGGACCGCCCATGATATGAATATTCATGATGCGATTTCCTTTTTCGTGATTTTTCTTCACAAATTTTTGTCCATTTCCTCTTCATAATGACATTTCTTGAAGCAATTTTCTAGGGATATGGTCTGATTGTAATATTCTTCATTTTCTATATAACTTCGTCTTCGTAGAAATATCAAAAAGTGTAATTTTATACGATTTTTCCTACAGTTCACAATCCCCATAGGCGCGCGTGTACGGTAGGGACAACCGGTGAATCGACGGAGTGCTCTTCATCGAAATACTACGTTGGTTGGTCCCCGGAAGTGGCGGGCGGAATTTAGCCCGAATCCTCGATGGAAGTCGATCAAGTGCATATGAGCTGAGAGAGTGAAATATCAGTGTACTTGTACAGGCCCTTCTACTTTTTATAAATATTTCTTGTTGCTTTTTTTGTTAAGTTAATTTTTCCTGGTGTAGAAATAAGTTTCAGTTCTAATAATGCACTTCAAATACATTTTGGAGTGTCTGTTTGAGGCGTTTGGGGCGATTTCACCCTGGCCCCAAAATGCTCGCAACGACAATACGGGGGCATGATGACCCCTAAATTTTTAAAAACTTATTTTTCTATTGAAAATTATCACAAAATTCACCAAAAGTGTGCACGAAAGCCTTCGTATTTCACTTTTAAAACTCCGAAAAGTGCCCAAATGACAAGCTTGGTCGCTTCGCTGTGTCGCTTTCAACTTGAGAACGTTTACGCGTCTGCTCCCCCCCCCCCCCTCCTCCGAAAGAAATTCTGTATACGGCCATGCTCTAAAGAGCCTGGCACATTGATTTATGTATACTTTCATTTTCATTATTTTTATCTCATTATCAACATGGCCTTACGCAGAATTTTTTCCAGGGGGGCCGGGGTCGGAGCATGACGCGCGTAAACTTTCTCATAAAAATCTTGAGAAAGCGAAGCGACCAAGCTTGTCATTTGAGCTAATAATGGTTATTTGTATATAAATAATGATTATTTGTATATAATGGCAAACTGTAAAAATTGTTTATAAATAATGATTATTTATAAATAATGGGATATTGAAACAAAATTATTATTTATAAATAATGAAGTAGATATTTCATTATTTAACAAATAATCTTTATTTATAAATAATGGAAAACTCGAACATTAAATAATGATTATTTATAAATAATGAGAATAATGGTGCACTCGAAAAAATTATTTATAAATAATGAAGTAGACGTTTTCATTATTTAACAAATAATCATTATTTATAAATAATGGAAAACTCAACAAATTATTTATAAATAATGAAAAACAAATAATCATTATTTATAAATAATGAAAAACAAATAATCATTATTTGTAAATAATGAAAAACAAATAATCATTATTTATAAATAATGAAAAACAAATAATCATTATTTATAAATAATGAAAAACAAATAATCATTATTTGTAAATAATGAAAAACAAATAATCATTATATATATAAATAATGAAAAACAAATAATCATTATTTATAAATAATGAAAAACAAATAATCATTATTTATAAATAATGAAAAACAAATAATCATTATTTATAAATAATGAAAAACAAATAATCATTATTTATAAATAATGGAATGTCGAACTATTATTATTTACAAATAATGAAGTATTACTTGGAATTATATATAAATAATTAGAAATGATATTTTATATAATAGTAGTTATTTACAAATAAAATGTAAATTATTTATAAATAACAGTTATTATTTAATAAATAATGATTATATAACAAATAATTGTTCTATATAATAATGGTACATTCGGCGCCTCATAGAACACAAGTGAAGAAATTCATGTTTTAATTCGTACTTTTTCGATATGAACTGAAATTGAATTTGTTTTAAATTAATTAAGCAAATTGACTTCCATGTTATCCTGTAACTTATTCAGTATTAATGTACATCAGTGTAAAAAAATTGGGTAAACAGGAATGCAGATGATATGCAGCTTTTCTTGGGACAATTCATGTAATAACATCTAGGTGTCAGATGTGGTGTATCATATGCGTGTGTAAATGCCATCATTCCATGTGAATCTGATGCAGACACTTTGTAGATGGCATACAGATCTTCAATAGAGAAGATTCATCTTGACAAAACCAATATCAATTACTGACCTGACAGTTTCGGCCATCCTGGTCGAAAGCCATCTTCTCTAGAGGGCGTTCCGACGAGAATTGGATCATAACTGTCAGGTCAGTAATTGATAATTGGTTTTGTCAAGATGAATCTTCTCTATTTATGATGTCAATGCAGTCAAACCAGATGAATTTATTCAAGAAAAAAGCATACAGATCAGATATTTGGCCTACTACCACATCATTGATCAATCAAGGTCAATTATTTGAAAAGCAAATTATAAAATCTGTAATGTCTTAATAATGTTAGAAAATGCTTCAGTGCTTT
The DNA here is from genome assembly GCF_037042905.1 of Lytechinus pictus. NCBI lineage: Eukaryota > Metazoa > Echinodermata > Echinoidea > Temnopleuroida > Toxopneustidae > Lytechinus > Lytechinus pictus. The sequence continues at coordinate 6,576,296 of NC_087250.1, forward strand.
TCAATTTGACAGTGTACTTTTTAGGATCAAATTTTAAATGTTACCACTCTTGTATTGCTATTTAGTGTTTTGGAAGCATCTAATATGTTCTTTATAAATAAATTATTTGTTTATGCACAATAATCTTTTAGTTTTTGTGTCTAATTAATGTGTTAAGCTTACAAGTAGTCGGATACAACTAACCACTGAAGTCAAAATCTGACTACATTGAAGTTGAAATTGACTACATTGAAGTGAAAGGATGGAGGAATGAAATGACCCTACTGTCTATTGCATTTGACCCCTTTTCATTTAAATGTAGTCAAATTTTGACCTTTTTGTAGTAATTTTTTACTTCATTTGGGTCATTTGTTGACTACCATTGTAGTCAAAATCATTTGACTACATCTAGTGGGTCATAAATGACCCCAATGGGTTCGGTGTATAGTTGACCCTGAGAATGGGGTCAAAAATGACTGTTATAGGGTCATTTTTGACTACCTATTTTTAAGTGTGTATATGCAGTTGTAGTAATACTAGTAGATATAGTAGTAGTAGTGGTAGTCGAAACAGAAGTACAGAAGTAGCAAAAGTAGCAGTAGTAGTAGTAGGAGCAGTAGTTGTTGTTGTAGAAGCAGAAACACAGAAACAACAAAATTAGCAGTAGTATTTAAGTAGTAGTAGTAGTAGTAGTTGTTGTTGTTGTTGTTGATGTTGTTGTTGAAGTGTTAGAAGCAGTAGTGATTTATGTACTGATCATTGCAAGCTGTATGCCGTATTGCAATCAGTTCAAAAGGTATTGTAAAATTGCAATAGATAATGCAGGCCCTTATGACCATAATCGTCAAAAAACATTGTGTACACTACTGTGCACGTATAGGCACTCAGGATAGTGATCGCAGAGCAGGCATCTGTACATCCTGCTCCGATCACTTCATCCACTCACTGTTTATTTTATCCCAATTATTATATTTCGATCATTATTGTTCATTGAGCTCGTTGCTTATTCTTGCCAGATAAGGAAAGTAGCAAAACTTCCAGAAATGATCATGGTGCAATTTGTAAATACACCAACATTTGTTTTGTGTGTGCCGAATACAATTGTACAGAAAGTTGGAGAAGTAAAATCACATGCATTTGTAGTGGTTAGAAATTAGAATAGACAAGCAGTCAGAAAGCCATGTTTGTCAATAGGTATGATATTTACGTACTATTTATTCATATATCTTATGCAAATTAAGCAATTTCACAAATTTTGTTACACTCTCATGCATTGAGGCGGTTCGATACATTTAATGAATCTTGTATATTGTTTTAATATTCTGTGTAATGGCGTCAGATCATATTGTAACGAATGGTGTCTATACCGTTTGAATGAAAAAAAAAAAGAGTTGATACCTTACAAATCCCTAATTTAAAGAATAAATATATATGTCATGAACGCATAATCATTATGTATGACTGAAAAGAGTATCTTCTCCCAAACAATTTAACACCATATTTATGTGGTTTGGCTTCATTCTTGTATAATTAGTAAGTATGCTTTGCAGGGATATACACATTGATTTACGTCAAAGAAAGATATGAATGTGGTGAATGAATCCAGATTTCAATGATGTTATAATCCTACATGAACTAGTAAGCATACATGCTAACCCCTTTTCAATGAACTTGATACTAAAAAGTGTTTATTAAACAATCATGATATAAATTATTGAAAAACTGTTTTGAAACGGATTTTAATGCAACCCTTACATGATTATGACATCATTGAGATCTTGATTTGTTCATTGCAGTGTCGCTTTACTATGGCGGAAATCAAAATTTGCATCACTGCAAAGAATATCTCCTAATCATCCAACCGTTAAGACATAACTTATAGGTATGGTATCGAATTATTTATCAGAAAATACTCTTTCAGGCCTTATGTAATAAGTATGTGTTTATGACATATTTTTCTTAAGATAGGGGAATTGTGAAGTGGGTTTGTTTGTTTTGTTTTGACTCACACGGTATAGCTCATCATGATCATAAACACTGTTTCGCATTATAAATTGTACAAACGTGTTTAAACTGTTAAATACATATCTATCAAGGCTTACATTCACGTTTCTGCATGGTGTGTCAAGTTGTATGGATAATTGTTGAATGACGAAAATGTAAAAAAAAAAATTGAAATATAATATAATATTATAGCATAGATAAATATCATATTTTAGAATATATCATAATAAAATTTAATAAAATGTTATTGATACGTCAAACAGGGTAAAGGTGTCATGGAAATTATAAGTCTTCTATTTATTCAGTACACTAAATGTTTCTTTTTGCATAGGGAATTTCGTTGAATTGTGATGGCGACAATTTTCTCACTTAATGAATGTGTGTACTTTATTCCAATTGAACTAATAGTTTCGGTTGCATTTAAACAATTCTGATATGATCGCACTTTAATGAAAGTAAGCCATTTTTCTTTATGTGCTTTTGGTGATTTAAAATCACTGCAATATAGTGGAATTAATAAAAACAATACTTTATTTGTTTCTTCAGAATTTATATGTATGGATCCAAACCCTTCTGAAACTAACGTCTATACTCTAAGGAATTTTAGATAATTTTTCATGAGTTTTTTTCTATGTGTATATAACTACATGCTAGGTGGCTGGCCAAGTCCTTAGTGATCTTAACGCCAGGCAGCATTTACACGAGCCCTTTTGATTCGACTTTCAAAGAAATTATAATAGCATTTGACATAAACATTTTAACTTATAAATTCTGAACGATCAAAGTTCCCTATAGTAAAACGAATATCAAAATCGAAATGCCTGTCTATTTCGAGCCTCCCTGTAGCAATTTCAATTCCAGATTGTACTGACGTCATCATAGGTTGCGACTAATTGAAGCTGTTTTGGACTTTACTCCGACCATAAGGCCCGTGCCGAACTTCAAATGACTGTACTTCTTGGAACTTTCAATTCTAATTGAAAATCAAAGCAAAAATTATTTTCAAAAGAAAAAGTTTTCCTTTTATCATTTATGTTTTACGTATGTTTTTATGTAAAATAGTATTAAGTTTATCATTATGTTGTGAAATGTTTGCTTATTGTTATGTAATGTTCAGTATTGACCTACGTGTCCATGTGTATACTTTTGTTATTGAAATGAGTAATAAACCAATATGAAATCGAATAAATTAAATGAAATCAAAATTACTTGTTTTGTTACTTGGTACCACCATTATTGCGTTATGATTTTTTTTTTTTAGAATTAGTGCAATAATTTGTACAATTTCATAATAAAAATGTACATAATTGGTAAGGACAGTGTTTATTGCGTATTTTACCCCTCCCCTATATAATGTAATAAATTGAATTGAACAATATAGATTTCCGCCCAGAGCATGATCGGGTAAGGGTTAACATCATGGTGATGGGAAGGGATCCGCGCGAAATTGCAGGAAAATGTCATGTAATGCCAAGGACATTGACTTGTCTTAATCTATCTAGCGCAATTGCTTTGGAACCGCGCCAAACGTATTGAAAATAACTACTGCAAGTGCAACGTGTAGGATTTCCCGCCATCAATGTTATTTGTCGGCATTCCTCAAAAGAGACGAGGCATATAATCTATTACCGTATGGCTAAACATAACGGCGCCAAACTGAATTTATATTGTGGTTTAAAGAATGATATTTAGTTTGACTAAGACGCAATTGAGCTGAAATTGCATTGGGTTGTGATTAGTCCGATCAACCACAACTATGGAAGGCCAGCAGTATAAACTTCTAAAGGTCAGTTTCGTTCAGAGTGTTTTGTACAGCGAAATCTGTCAATAGTGACCATCCAATGCAAACACAAAATATGGCCCTTTTAGGGAGGTTCTGCTACACAGAATCTGCCTCCATTGGAATCGGTTTTAGTGGTCACTACAGACAGATGGCTGCTATAGACAGGTCCTTATAATGCGCCTCCATTGGAATCGGTTTTAGTGGTCAATACCGACAGATGGCTGCTATAGACAGGTCCTTATAATGCGCCTCCATTGGAATCGGTTTTAGCGGTCAATACCGACAGATGGCTGCTATAGACAGGTCCTTATAATGCACCTTCCATTGGAATCGGTTTTAGCGGTCAATACCGACAGATGGCTGCTATAGACAGGTCCTTATAATGCGCCTCCATTGGAATATGTTTTAGTGGTGTAGACAGGTGGCCACTGACACAGGTTCACTCAGTACATGTCTCTTCGTCTTGACAAGTGATTCCTCTTTACACATAAACAACATTGAGCAAATTTTGTGTGTGAAAAAATAAAAACAATAATGAATATTCATGTATTTTTAATTGATCGTATTAAACTCAGCTCTTTGTAATCCGGCAATGCGGGCCCCTGGTCTACATAGATAATCAACCATTAGTTCCATGGCCCACACCAGCTTTGTTTACTTAGGTATCATCCGGTTTGTCTACAACCATTCGGTCTACCAACAACTTGGTCCACTGCCATTTACCCCAAACTTTATTTTCTAATTTAAATGTGAGGTAGTAGCTATACCGTCTAATAACCACGTGGTCTAGAACAGCTGTTTTTAAATATTTTTCATATAACAACTTGCATAACAATTGGTAGACTAAGCGGGTATTATACCATTTGTACATTATACTGCATGGAAATTTGGTATTGTTAGATGGACTGTAGTTGGACCAAGCTAGAATCATTTTATACCCAATGGGTACATCTTTTATATCAAGGCTACAGTAGACCAACTGCTTGGAAACCAATAATGTATTAATATATATACGTTGTAAATGCTTTCCTTTTTTTTTCGTCTGGAAATCTAGCATGATCAGACCAAATTTATTGCAATATCGCGCGTATACCTGTCTAAATTGTTATCTGTCATTTATTCCAAATTTTTTTATTATGGGTTGCAATCCCATTAAACCTGAACAATTATCTTTTTGGTCTGATAACCACATCTATGGTCTCACATATGTTGAATCCATTTTCAATCAAGCACCCCCCCCCCCCCCCTTTCACTCACCTGGGACAAAAATAACTCACCAGTAATAATATACAAAATGTTAGTTTTTTCACCATGATTGGTTATTTGTATTTTTAGACCTACCAGGATTTTTATTTATATTGACCATTTTCATCGGTCGGACAAATAATTTAAGAGTTTATGTAAGAGTCTAATGCAAACCATGATGGATAATAAATGATTTGAGAAAGAGGCTTAATAACGTTTGGTATGCTCCAAGGCACAAAGCCTTAAGTCATCCTTTCAATCGAGGTCTGATCAATGATTTTATTTATTTACTCATTTATTTATTTATTTACTCATTTATTCAAACCCATCAAAAACAGTTTAGAAACGTGAATTAATTTGGCCATTAATTTCTCCCAACTGCCAATTTTACACAATGCATGTTTTACATCATTCAAAATATCATTAACTTGCTTTAAAATGATTCCATGCTTGTTAAGATCATGCCATCATCAAAAGAGCAGGATTCAAAAGTGTTGAATGAGGTTTGAATTGAAAAGTTGCAAAAACGAGAAAAAAAAAGTTTGAAAATCTGAGTTTCGCCATTAATTTATATGAACTCCCAATTTTACACAATGCATATTTGATATCATTCAAAAGATCATTTAATTTTCTTTAAAATGATGCCATGCTTGTTATGAACATGCCATCAGGAAAAGAGCATGATTCAAAAGTGTTGGATGAGGTCTGAATTGAAAAGCTGCAAAACGAACATTGTCATGAAGGGTTAATACAGAACATGATTCTTTTGTCTGTGTCAATAGAGATGAAAATCCATTTAAATCAAGTCCCTGCTTCTTCATTTTTTTAATGTTTTGTTGTATTTTATGTATGGTTTGAATCGTGGTTTGAAATACCCATGCATGACTGCGTGCTTGTTATGTGTTTGCTTGTGCAGAGGTGTGTTTGATTTAATGCTCGTGTTGATGTTAAGGTGCATGAAAACAAAAGAAACCGCTGAGAAACTCACTCATCACCACGGAAAAAAGAACAGTGACTTCAATATGGTGTCATTTTGCAACTTTTGAATTTTGACTTTGCCCCACATTTAAAGGCACTGCACCTCGATGTGAACCATAATCATATCATGTAGGTTATCATTTTAAAGAGAATTAAATGATCTATTTATTGATATTAATAAGAGAGGGATTATGCATCAAAGTCAGATTTCCAAACTTTTTTGAGGAGTTTATTTAATCTCTATAGCGAAAAAGAGATATCATTGTGGCGAACTAGAGACTGACAAGTCAAGAAAATGATCCTACTGTTCCTATATCTACCTACTTTCCCGCACAAGTACAATATCCCGAAACAAGTAAAAAAATGTCAAAACAAACGCATCATTGTAGAAATAAGCAGAATATGAAACCCATCCAGGGTCTTTTTTCTAGTGCGTCTGTATTGAATAATCATCCAAGCGTAAGGCCTAGCAAACCGACCCTGGATCAAGCCGCCGCTCTGTATATCAGTCAATTATGATTGTTATTGAACACCATAGCGCGCGGTGCTCGCACCAGCGGACGCCAACCACCAGCGCGGACCCTGATTGGCCGGCGGCATCGGCCAATCACAGCACGGCTCACACCCTAGTCGAGCCAGACAATAACGGGCAGCCGGGCACGCCGGCCCCTTGGCGATATAACCCGTGCGCTGTGCTCAGCGTCTTTGCTCAGTGCCTGACGAAGTCTAGCAGCTTGCAGACAAAACGTCGCTTTCCTACTACGTTTGATACATCGTGAGACAACTGGTTATTTATTATCCTTCACCACGATGAACCTCTTCCACATCATACCAAAATCATCTTAGATCTAGTGGTAAAGGACAAGGGTCAAAGCATGGAACGATCATGTACATGTCGCTTTGAATGATATGGGTGCTGGATTGTAAAAAGTCAAAGATTCTCGATCAATAGAACATGGAAAGGGATTTTGTTAAAGATATACAGGGGGGAAATCATTTAAAAAAGGAGGGGACTTGGTTAGGAATAAGAGAAAAAAATACAAGCAAACAAAGAAGGGGTTTGTTCCAACAAAATAAAATTGATTTTGTTCAGAAAAAAATCAAAAGCATACACACACACACACAAACCCATCGGTCCCTAATTTATGGAGATTTTTTTCATTTCTTTACATTTTACCATACAAACCCCCGTTTCCCAGGGCATGGATAATCCAGGCGTGAAAAAAAAAAGATCGAGGCAAAATAAAATGATTGCTCTACCGAAGTAACTTAAAAATGCAATGCCGAACCTGGGAATATATGCTTATTGTCATTTAAGTATTCAAGTGTAAACGTTGATGCCAATATCACAATCGTTTCGTGACAGCATCGACTGCTAAGCTTACCCTTCCGTTCTCTCAAATGTATTTAACCCCCTCCAACCCCCCCCCCCTTCACTCCCCATATTTCTTCTCTCTCTCTCTCTCTCTTTATATCTCTTACTGTCTACTCCATTTTTAAAAGTAAATTAGGCAAAGCTTTTATCAAAAGACAGGAATGTTTTAAAAGAAAAATGAGAAAGGTGCGGTTGAATGACGAAAATATTTGCACCTCGATTTCATTTCAAAAGTCCCCACGATACGCCTGAAAATTCGTAAATAGCATTGTTAGGCAGATAAAGTAATAATAATATAACAAAACGCCTGACCGTGACGTGCAAACAGACATACAAACTCAATAACCATATACAAGGATGCAAGAATAGGACCTCAATGTGGGGCGCGGCTTGCGCGTCAAATTTCGGCACAAACATTTTTTTTGGCCAATGAAGAGGTTCCAAAAAAAAAAGTTGACAATATATTTTGACAATCCTCCCTCCCAATGATAATGTAGGGATAAGATCCCAGGGGCAAGTTATTTTGCAGAATCGTTTCATGTTGAGTATTACATATGTCCCCTCCAATTTTTTTTTGTTTTCAGGGGTGGGGGTCACATCATTTATATTTGAAGATCAAACCAAGGGTATCAGTTTTTGTATTGGTGTGCTTATATTGTTATTAAGCATTGCAATGATTAAACAGCTCAGGGGCCCGTTGAAGGAAGATTTGCAATCAATCGCAACTTGATTTTCAACCAATCAACAGCGCGCATTCGGGACTTGCGATTGATTTTTTGACTTGCATTTATACGCAACTCTTTCTGCAACGGACCCCAGATCCCTAATTGTCAGTTATGTTTCTGATATTTCATTAATATTTGCTTCAATAACCAACGAGTCTGAAGGCTTACTCTATAGTCATTTATCAAAATATAACCCTGTTAACTCATGATGCATTAACAATGCCATAGCCAAGTAAAAGATGTAATAAAGATACATAAATCAAGTAGACTTCCAATATTAATAGTCTTTACTTTGGGAACAATGACTGACTGAAACTAATCATACGATGAATATGATTCATGGATTTAATGAATAATATTATTTATTCATCTGTATGTTGTGTTATAATAGAATATAAGTTATAATTGCCAGAATATGACACAATGTATGACAAAATAGTATTATGAAGATTTATACCCCTTTCATAAACCCAATTATGTGGCTAATATCAGCATAATTTGGTCGTGAAATCGGAGGAGGACCAGAGTTATCCGCATTATTTTGATGCTGCAATTATCCGCATAATAGCGGCATCGGGACCGGATTTTGACTTTATGAACGCATTTCAAAAATAATGCGGATAATTGCCATGGTGCGGTCACAAGGTCACCCTTTTCCAACACAACCGCATCGGAGGGGGTGTGTGCGGTTGCCATAACGATTATCCGCCTTTTTCAGGACGGGCGCTCGTAAAAATAATGCGGATAATTTTTGGAGTTTGTGAACGCATTTTTTATTGAATTATCCGCATTACTTTTAGGCGGCTAATTGGAGGATGGGTTTGTGAAAGACAACCTACCGCATACAAGTTTATTTAGAAAAAAAGAGAATATTACATAATTACATAAGGTGATAAGTCGGTGTAGCGTTACATCTTACAAAGAAGTTGTCAGCACTACGTGCTGCCTCCTCACATTATCTACATTTGCACAGGTTGAGATATTAAGCATTTTATGTGTTTTTTTTCAAATCCTTTCAAAACTCAAAGCTATTCAGTATTACCTTATCATCGAATTGTAGAGTATGTTTTTACCAATTTCAATCTCTCTCCCCAACCAATATTGTTGCTGCTTTTTTTTAGATATTGGGAACAAAATATATACTTAGGGGAAAGTCGAAGCGAATGTTCGGTTTACCCATGACAAAAAAAACGAAGTATCTACAGATGAAAGATAATTCCATTCAGTTGTCATGGTTCTATCGTTCGTTATCAATTGCGCAATATTGGCTTCATAAGAACATATCTCACTCGCTCAGCAACAGAGAAACTGGTACATTCACTCATTTTTTTTCTGCACGATTCGAATTAAGCATTGAATAAAAATAAATCAATAACACTTGCTCATTGGCAAAATATTGTCAAATGTTGTCATTTTAGCATGCCAACCTTATTTCCAGAAGTCGTTGCTTACACTGTAAAAATGAAGTGCTAATGTAGCACTTACAGTGCTTGTATAGTGACTGCACTACGAATGCTGATTTTCTAGTTCAAATTTAAACTAGAAAATAAGCACTCGTAGTGTAGTCACTATACAAGCACTTCATTTTATACAGAGTATGGTGTACAACATACCCACCATTACACCCACTTCCCAGGGCAATGATAACCCTGGCGTAATGTCCACAAACCAGACACTAGATTAAGGCAAAAAAAAAATTATGATATATAGATTTACGTTAGTTATCAATGTAGTGCCGAACCTGGAGATAGGTGCTTATTGTTATTTAAATATTCAAGTACAACAAAAGTACAAAATACGGGAAAAATATCTAACCACAATCGTTCGTGACATCATTACTCGCTATGCTTTTCCCTCTCTTCTATCTGTATTTCCCGCCGCCCGGGCGCCCCCTTCTCTCTCTCTCTCTCTCTCTCTCTCTCTCTCTCTCCACTTCTCTCATTTTCTACTCCCTCTTCTATATCGGAAAATTAACAAAGCTTTTTATCAAGAGATAGGAGTAAGAAGGTTGCAGCTAGTTTTTTTCTTGCCTTGATTTTGAATAAAGAACACATTTTTTCTTTTCAATTCATTTTAAAAGTCGCCACGGTGCAACGTTGCCAAATTCGTAAACATCATTGTCAATCAGGTGAAAAAATAGTGATATGATAAAACGCCTAACCGTGACATGCGCCGTCGGCAATTTGAATACTCAAAGGAAGCAGGAATTTGACTTTATTTTGGTGATTTGTTTATACATATATTTTTTTCTTTTGGGGTGGGGGACTGAAACTGTGTTGAAAAAAATCACATAAGTCAGCAAGATGGACAATAGAATATTAGTGGAATGGTAGTTACAATTACTGTTGATATAGATGTATGCTATACATTATTTGGTTTATTGTCTTATCGCCGACCTCAAATTAGAAGCTCGTGTGAACGCACTTTAGGGACTAGTCGATCAAACATTTCGAGCGTGGCGATGTTGTCATTATTCCAAAACTGATGCCTCACCACATTATTTGAAGATATGTGATCATCATTACTTCGTGAAGGCAATCACATTAGAATATTCAGACTCGTTTGAAGATGGATTGTAAAGAAAGAACGTTCCAAATATAATTATATTCAAATGTATTTTGTTTAAGTCTACATCTACATCTACATCATCCTTTACCCTTCTAAACATATTTCACTTTACAAATATCTTTTAGCTTGATGAAACTGTAATGAGCTCATGCACGCGAACCCATTTCACGAATATTACTATGAAACATTATAACGCATATTTAAGTTCACGAAGACCTGTTACAACCGATAACGTCGCAGCGACGCATACAAGAGAGTTTTCCAAATCAGGACGCGACCGCTCTCTTACAATGCACCAATTCCTTTTAAAACGCAAGTCAAATCACAACGGAGAGCTGAGAGGCTTCAGTCGAAAGTTAGTGGTTCGGGACTGCAGATTATCCGAAGATTTGGACTGGCCGAATAATCGCAAATATGTCTTGGTCAAATCACGAGACGGTGCTGCTGTCCACCTAAAAAAAGCCTCTCAGATATGTCTTTGATTTTACTCACATTCTCAAGGACTTTGTGCGTTGTAGAGAGCGGTCACGTCATGATTGCGACAACTCTCTATTGTCGCACCAACGCATTATGTCGCAAAGTGTGTCATTATTCAATGATCGTCTACTCATGCCACAGCCAGCCCATAATGTCGCAAAGTGTGACATTATGCGATGATCGTCCCATGCATGTCCCAGCCAACGCATAATGTTGCAAAGTGTGACAGGATACGATGATCGTCCTACGCATGTCACAGCCAACGCATAATGTCGCAAAGTGTGACATGATGCAAAGATCGCCCACGCATGTAACAGCCAACGCATAGTGTTGTTAATTTACTAACGCATAATGCCTTATGTCCTCACGAATAATGTCGCAGGACGTCAAATGTCTTAACTGCGGTAGGACATTGGTTAATATAGCAGTGTTATTTTTTGATAAGGAATCTTAATTTTTACAATAATCATCTGCCGGGGGAACATGGAACATGGGGAAATAGGGAGAAGGATGGCATGAAAGCATAGGTAGGACGGTTAAAGCAGTTACATGGGCCTAAATATTATGTCAATGGAAGTCGTATTTAGCTGAGCGAGTGAACGTGTTGCGAAGCTAAAATATTCTTCTTTCAAAATGATCTGCCTAGATTGTGTAAACTGTTAAGGTTTAGGTCGGATATTTTGCTACCACGACGGACCCATTTTTTATTGATAATGATTTGGGGGTCGATTTCTAGATCTATGACCTCATTTTCCAGCTGAACATGTGTAATGCTGATGACTTATTGTTTGTTTCTCTTTTGTATAAGCGCCTCTTTTTGGACGGCGGCAGCGGCATTAAAATCTGAACTAAGGTTTAGTTTTGGAAATATCATCATAACTTTAAAGTACATTGAACCTGGTTCATGAAACCTGAGCGTATTGGTAATTAAGTATTAGTAAACATCCTGTCTGGGTTTCAGGTCACATGTCCAAGGTCGAAAGTTAATTAGGGTCAACAAACTTAGATCATGTTGGGGAATCAACAGCAACATCTTACCCAAGGTTAAGCTTTTGAAAATGTTGTCACAACAATAAAAAAAATGTGGATCTAGTTTATGAAACTTGGATTAAAGAGCAATCAATTACCACATTACATCCAGCGTCAGTTTCAAATCACAAGCCCAAGGTTAAAAGTCATAATAAGGGTCAACAAATTTTTGCCATGTTAGGGTAATTGTTAAATTATCTTCGCAAGTATATGAAGCTAGTTCATGAAACTTTGATACTGACTTTCACACGGTAAAATAAATCGTAATTGGAATGATGATTCCAGTGAAAAAATAGCTTAATGACAGATTTAACAGGTGTAAAACCAAACTAAACATGATTAGAGTCACGAACGCCAATCACTGTCACAATTACACTAGTAATCTCATTACAATTCACTTGTGTAAAGGCCCTTAGACATGGCCAACGAATTGTGACTATTAGTGAATTGTCATCATAACATTAAACATTTGTGGATCTAGTTCATGAAACGTAGATATAAGGGTAATCCAGTACCACTGATTGATTTGCACTATGATTAGGTCACATAAACGAGGTCAAAGGTTATTTACGGCCAATGAACATAGTGCATGTATTTTGTTATCATATGAATGGTGTTTTTTTTTTCTTTTAAATAATTATTCAATAGTTGTTTTCAAAGTCAGCACTGCTGCTATATTGAATCGCGTAATGCAAGCGAGACTTCCAAGGCCTTATTATTATTATTATTATTTTTTGGTTTGGCAGAAATTCAATACCGAGTTTGAACTGTGTATCTATGTTGATAACAATAATTCCAATTGGCAAGCCAGCTTATGAGCGACATCAGAAATACATAAAAAGACACGTTTCTCTTAGTATCAGTAGGTAATGAATCATTTCGCCGTTGGGGGTACAAGCGTGTTCGTGGAAAATGTTAACAACCTGATAAAATATGTTATGAGGAAAAGGAAAGAGGTGAATTTGCGTGCGTTTTTTTTATATATTTTTTGGGGAAATGGGGCAGGTGTCGAGGATTACTGCTGAACGTGCAAAAAAAAATCGTTTGGTTACTTTACCCACACTCAGATGTAGTCTGAATTCCGATAACGTTCTGACTTTGAATAATCTAAGAGCACTTGACGAGATAATTGGGTACTGCATTACTCAATAATTATGTAAATTGTGTATTATTTTTGTTATTTGTTGTTATACCTGTTTTTTTTCTTAAGGTTTAGGTAGGGCATCAAAGCATCCTACTACATGTACATATACCGCGCCTGTATTGAGGCATACCCGGCCTGACACACTGCAACAATCACCAAATTTAAGTCGTTTCATCAAAATGTGAATATTTCATAGCTCGCTCGACACGTACACTCGCTCAGCTGAATAAAATTAACATCGCCATACCGTTGTAAAGTTAGCTGTCCGACATCTGTCGCTTAGACCCGTCCCTAAATCCTCCCCTGGCGTAATGCCATGTTTACATTATGCCTACGCGAACAGCGTGGAGCGTTGTGGCCTAGTGGATTAGTCTTCGGACTTTGAAACAGAGGGTCGTGGGTTCGAATCCCAGCCATGGCGTAATTTCCTTCGGCAAGAAATTTATCCACATTGTGCTGCACTCGACCCAGGTTTGGTGAATGGGTACCCGGTAGGATTTATTCCTTGAATGCTTTAGCGCCTATATGGCCGCTCAGCAACAGCCGGGGTAATAATAATATACCAAGTATATTTCAGCGCCTTGAGCACATAATCAATTTGGATTTGGCGCTTTATAAATACTCTATATTATTATTATTATTGTTATTATTTCAATATTGGACGCCCCCACTTTTTTCTTCTCCTGTCTTATCTTCTTTGTCCATGTTCATTATTTAAAATATAATAAAAGAATTAAGACGTTCTTGTTCCTAGTTGAGGTAAAATCACTACAGGGGGTGTGCGAGTCCTTTGGGTAAATGTATGTACATGTAACTGCGTCCCAGCTCAACCACTAGCATTGACAATTTGACGTCGAAATTGTAAATTGTCATTATCATTGCTGTTACTATTATCATCGTCATCATTAGCATCTGTAGTATCACTGTTACTAATAGTATTATTGCTACTGTTGTGAGGATATTGATTGTTATCAAGATTATTATTATTACGATCATGATGATGATTGGTATTTTTCACTGTCTGGCTATGGGGGCGTTTTTTTAGGGGGGGGTGGGTCATTCTCGGTCTCTACTTAATTCACCAGAATAGTATGCTTTGGGAAAATGAATACAGAGCGAAATGTGAAGGTTGCGGTTTTATGTTTGGTTGCCTTTAGAAATATGAAAACATCTACCCTTGGACTTTTCACAATAGAATTGTTTTTCCGAAATTTCAGTTCCGCCAAAAACACAAATATAATGGATATTTTAAAACCCGACAAAAAACCGCCAACACAATCAACCGAGTCATTCAACCATGTATTTTCATTACTGGAGTTCCTTATTATCCCTCAATTTAAAGACTTTATTTTAAGAGAAAAAAAATAAACTGACACGTTTTACACTAAATGAAACCTGATAAGTTAAATACAAAATACAACAAAGCCAGTCTCACACATTCTTACATATTAAAGCAAAGTTTTTCTTGTTTATATATATATATATAGCATTTATGAGACGCCGATACATTAGACACATTCATAGTCTTCAACCTCAACTACTTATATGGAGGATGCAGTGTTTGCTTGTAGAAAATTTCCATTACTTTCTTGTTTTTCAGTTCACAAATTAAAATATTGTTGGAAGATTTGCAAAGAAAATTGTATCTAAAATTAGTTTAGTGCCTAAATCAAGATTTTACCCACAGCTTGTGATTTATTTTCTTCTCTCGTTCTACCACCCATTTGGCCATAACTGCTATGTCAGGTAAACGTGTCTCAATGCAGATCAAAGTGAAATGCTATGCGAAAAAAGCAGCAATAAAACTGTGATAAAATTAAGTTATAGAGCTTGGGTTTCATCGTTAAAGGCAGGAAACAGTAGCATTGTTGGTTTTCAGTACGTATTGTCCTTAAATTGTATAATTCATAATTAGGAAAGTAGCATGATCAATCTTGACTACAAAACTTGGCTACAATCTTGGCTGCCTGAAATCTCAACTCAAACCTAATGGAATGAAATCATAATATTTCAGGTCATCGGTAGGCGCAACGGGGGCCATAATCAAGATTCACGAATTCTGGTCTTTATTAAGTACAGAACCTTGCTGGTAAGCAGTGAAAATGCATGAAATCTTCAAAGCTCTTTACAGCTTTTAAATAAACATTCTGGCTTCCAATATGGTCTTTAAAATGACATAATTACATGTTCTAACCCGGTTTTCCATTTTCATGCTTGATCTGGGACCAAAGAAATGCACTCTGATAATACTCTAAGAAAGGAAAATACCTAGACTTTGCAAAACGATGAACAAACACGAATGACGTGCAACCCATAAATTGAATCATCCATGCGGAATTAACCGTGGAGTGATTAGTATCATTGACATGAAAGTGTGCATTCAATCTGATTTTGTATCTTCATTTCGAATAATAGAATGATAAAGATTTATCACCAAACTATACTGAAATCAAAAGAAAACCCTGCACGTGATAAAGCGAGCAACGACTGGATTATGGGAAGCAGATTGATATTTCCGTTTAGGTTATCGTGGTTGTATGGCATTACCAAACACCACTTTAAAATATTTCCACCGTACATTTTCGGTTGGTGTATTACCCATTGAACTAATCCTCATTTCGTCCAACGTCACATAGTCTAAACCCATTTTGTCTACATCCAATATTTTTTTTTTATCCATTGCGTCTAATAAGACAATTTGTAGTTCCATTTTATGCATGATCAGAAGAAGTGTCATTTGAACTCAATGGCATTATGGTTCAATATTCAATGAGATGAGCACCAACTTGGTTTTTTTTTTTTATACAGGTTTACCTTTAACTTGTGTTTTTCTTAAAATCCACTGGAAAACAACAATGCGTCCATTAGCGACTACACTCTAATTAAGGGTTTACCCAATATTAGGTGAAATTGAACATGCATGTTTGTTACATGTAGGTAAAAGATACCGAATATTTTGTAGAGTTTACGTAATGTTGCGTTGAAATCTACCCTCAAACAAGCATTTTTCCCAATTTTGACGGAAAAAAATACCCAGCAAACATGAATGTTCCCTTTCTTCCCAATATTAGGTATATTTTCACTCTCTGTTTTTAGAGTGTAGTATTTTGGAGTTAGCCAAGTACACCGTAAAAACAGATATCATATTGCCTTCAAATTGGAAATGGAACATTAATGTACAGTTCTGGACTTCGAAATTTCTACATCCTATTATATCAAGATGCTGACGCTAAAACTTCTTTTGAAATTTGCCTACCGTAATAAATGAAAGGAAAGATCGTTTGTACTAATATGTCAATGAGGTATAATGTAACTGTAAAATTGCTTATTTTCACTGGAACTAATATCCGAATCGTCAAACTATGATTTCACCTTGATAAATATAATCCATTAACAAGTCACAAGATGTTCTTGCTGAATTGTAAAACATTTTCTACTAATGTATATAATTTATTGGTGCTATCATTTATGTATATTGTGATTTCATTTTGAAGCCATACAATATTTAATAAAAAAATAAAGTATTCAATGTGTCCGATGACAAGCTGGACTACCACCCTTTAGTCTAATTCCCAGTTGGTCTAATTTTCACTAGTTCTAATTTCCGGTATGTGTATCATTTAGTTCGTTTGCAAGCAACTTGATCTATTATTCATTTTGGCTACACTCTGTATGTCTACACTCTGTCTACACTCATCATATTAAATATATAGTGATGAAAGTAGATGATCTAGAAGTACTAGTTGTAGTAGTAGTGTGGCAGTAGAAGTAGTAGAGGTAGTAGTTCTGAAAATGGGGATTTTATTATTACAGTAATCACAATCGTAATTATCATCATCACCACCACTTGCATAGTTTACATGGATAATGAATTGGGGGCATAAGAATAGCAAGTTTATGAAGGAACGCAGGGTATTTTTCTCTCTTTTTCCTTTCTTATTTTACACGAGTGTTATTGAAAGCTCTTTGACTGTGTAATTCAAAAGACAAGTCCACCCCAACATGAAGTGGAGTAAAAAGAGAAAAACTTAACAAGAATAACAGACAACATTTCATCAAAATCGGGAAAAAAAAAACAGTTTTATGACATTTTAAAGGTTCGCTTAAGTAAAAAAAAAAAAAAAAAAAAACAATTATAATCACATCTTGGTCTGTATGCAAATGAGGAGACTGATGACGTCATCCACTCACTATTTATTTTGTATTTCATTATATGAAATACGAAATATTGTATTTTCCTCCTCATTGCCAAGTAAAACAACGGGTATTTCCTCAATGAACATGTGGGATTAGCATTGTTTGATACCGTATGGTTCAGTCAAGTTCAAGTTTTTTCCTTATTTTCAAATCTGTTAAAAAAAAAATGAAATATTTTTTAATTCAAGCAATAGAAAACTAAATAAATAGTGGTGAGGGACACCATTGACTATCTCATTTGAATGTCACCGAGTTGTGCATATCACTGTTTTGTGAAAATAAGCGAAACTATACAATGTCATAACTTTCTTATTCTGCATCCGATTTTGATGAAAATTTCAGCGTTATGTTAGTTTGATTTTTCTCTATTTATTCAAATCAATATTTTACTGGGGTGGACTTGACCTTTTATAAAAATAGGCATATATCTTTATATTCCTTCCCCATCCCTCTCGTTCTCATTTACATGTAAGAAAATAGATAACATAATGCCTACATGTAGATCAGACAATATCATGATAAAAAATAACAAGAAAAAATATATAGATTTTAGGTATAAAGGCATAATGGGAGGAGCCCGATAGGCCATTAGCCCAAATGGAAATTAAAATATATGCTGAGCACAAGAAGTACTCAAAGCAATTACACAAAATGAATATTGGCTTCGGTGAAAAATAGACGAAGCGGTAATAGAAGATATGGAAATGAGACCAACTGCCCATTGGACCAAATACAACAGACGAAATAAATAACCTAGGGGGGATTTAATAGACGAACAAGTATTAGACCAGCTAATAGTGGACAAACCGACAATTACACATGCAACTAGATCAAGTGAAATGTTACACGAAATGAAAATAGACCAAAATGACTAGTTGTAGACGAAATAAATATTGGACCAAGTTACAATTAGCCAAAGTGGTCAATAGACCAAGTGACATGTAGAGTAGCGTAGATGAAAAGTGGACTAATTAATGGGTTTAGCCCGGATGCTGCTAGCCAATATGAAGATTAGACAAAGTTATTAGACCAAGCAGTAGCAAACAATTTCAACGACGCCAAAGCGTTTTGGAGCACCGTCTGTTTGGGCTTCAAACAGGGCATATCTAGGAGTGCAAGGGGGCACGGGCGCCACTTTCAGTGGGCGCAAATACGGCCAAAAATACCCCTAACCAAAGAGAATAGCAGCAAAGAGGGTTTTTAACTGTTTCTGGTACTATTTGACCTAGGGAATAATATACTAAAAATCTCCCCAATTCCGCATCCAGGAAAGTGGTAGTGTTTTAGGATGGCCACCATTCATCGAAAATGGTCATAACTTACCATTATCCACCCCAGACGTATTGAATAATCTACACTCTAAAAACGGTTTACCCAATATTGGGTAAAATGGGAACATGCATGTTGGTTGGGTAAAAATATACCCAATATTTTGTAAATTTTACTCAATGTTGCGTTGAAATAGCCCAATATGGGGTAAAAAGATACCCAGCAAACATGCATGTTCCCTTTCTACCCAATATTGGGTAAAATTTTACTCATTGTTTTTAGAGTGTAGGGGGTAAAAATATTTATTGATACAGGTATTGGAGTGAGTGTAACTACTCAAGGGTACCTTATAAATCCAAGATGGCGTCCAAATGACTGCCATAATATTAAAATCCATAATTCATCTAGTACTCACTGTGTTGCTCAAATTTGATATCCATTCAATGGCTTTTGAGGATAAGTTGAAGATTAGGACAAATTACAGGGACATTATATTGTATGTCCAAAACTCCAGATGGCTTCATAAGTGGAGTCTAAAATGATTGTTGGTACTTCAAGCGGACATAGCTCATGTCATATTCGCCTGGGATATGTAATTTTGGTGGCTAAACCGTGGTTTAAGTGTCAAATAATAATTTTAGACAAGTTACTTGTTCGATATCCACCTGGGGAATATGGTTTTGGCGTCTAAACTATGGTTTAAAGGGTCAAGTAATAAATTGGAACAAGTTAGTCCTGCTAGGACATTCAGTGGTCCAGTATGTCCAAATATCCAAGATGAATTTAAAATGACTTAAGTTACTTACAAATTGAAATAGTTCATTAGGTATCAACCTGGGAGATGCAATTTTTAACATGGTTTCAATGGTCAGGAAATACACTGGGAGTTACAAGGACTGTCAGGGGTACAATATGTCAATAAAAATCCTAGATGGCTTCCTAAAATTGGGTCTAAAAATATTGACGTTACTTAAAAAATTACACGATTCATTAGAATTAGGCCTCAGAGATTTGAATTTCCTGTCTAAACTATGGTTTAATAGGTCAAGAAACAAACTGGGCCTAGTTGAAAGGACAGTTCGGTATCCAGTTTGTCCTTAAATCCAAAATGGCTTCCAAAAGTGTAATTTTAGATGACTGATGTTACTTGCAAATAAACAAAGTTGATTTAACATACGCCTTGGAGATATGTTTTTAGTATTTGTAACATGGTTTTAAGGGTCAGGAAATACAGTCGGACAGATTGAAAGGACGGAAAGGGGACCAATATGTCAAAATTCAAGATGGCTTTCGAAAATTGGGTCTAAATTGACTGCTATTTCCTAGAAAATTGACTCAGTTAAATAAATTACACGTGGGATATTTGATTTTATTGTGTACACTAGTTTTCAAGGATGAAATAATACTTTAGGACTGCTTAAAATGTATTGCCAATTCTGCCTAAAGACCAAGATGGCTTTTTAAGGGCCTCAAAAATCATTCCCATCACTTAAATATAGTCATAGATTATACAATATCCGCCAGTGAGAAATAATTTTGGTGCCTACACCAAAATTAGGGATGGTTAATCATATTGTTTCATGAGTAGATAAGAACACACATTTTTAGGCAGTTTTTTGATTTTTGGACAAAATGGAAAATGAACCACCTTTTTTTACAAGTTCTAGTGTATTGTATGACCCTTCAAGCCACAGTGTAGACATCTACATTATACGTCACGATTGATATTTTATCAACTTTTTCCATTTTTATTCCATTTTGTTTTGGACGCAATTTTAGAGCCCTTTCGGATTTTTGGCCAAATTGACTACCGCATATCATGGTAAACAGTCCAAAAATATATGTTCACCCAAGAAACCGTAGTTTAGATTAAAATGTCATATTCCCCAGGTGGATATTGAACAAAATATGTCAATTTGTAGGTAATTGTCGTCATACTCTAGTTTTAGAAGCCATGTTTGATTTTTGGATACTCTTTGACCATGGACTTTTGACTTCGAGACTTTAAAGTTTCATTATAATTACTATCATTATTACCAAATAATGGTACTTTTATGAGGATATTTATTGCTGTCAATATTACTATTATTATTCTGATGCTGATGCTGCTGATGATGATGATAATTGGTATCTTTATTGTCTGGCTATGTGGGTGGGGGCGTTTTTTCGGCGGGAGGGGCATTGCCAGTCTCTACTCAATATACCAGAATCGTACGCCTTGAGAAAATGAATACAGGGACGGATGCTTTGGGTGCAGTGTTATTTTTGGTTGATCCTTATAAAGATGAAAATATCTACTTAGAAAAGTCCCATTACTTTCTTGCTGTCCAGTTCACAAATCGAAATATTGTTGGAAGATTTGCAAAGAAAATAGTATTTAAAATTAGTTTAGTGCCTAAATCAAGATTTTACCCACAGCTTCAAACCATATTTTTGTGATTTATTTTATTTTCTGATGCATGAAATCTTCACAGCTCTTCACAACTTTCCAACATTATTTTGGCTTCCAATATGGTCTTTAAAATGATATCATTACATGTTCTAACCCGGTTGTCCGTCTTCATGCTTGAACTTGGACTAAAGAAATACACTATGATAATACTAAAAAAAAAATACCCCGACAAAAACGAAGAACAAACACGAATGACGTGCAAACCATAAATTGAATCATCCATGCGGAATTAACCGTGGAGTTATTATAATTAGTATCATTGGCATGAAAGTATGCCACAAAACTTATTGTTCATTTCGGATGATAGAATGATAAAGATTTATCATCAAACTAAACTGATATCAAAAGAAAACCCTGTATGTAATTTAAGCAATCAATGACTGGATTATGGGAAGCAGATTGATATTTCCGTTTAGTAAATCGTGTTTGTATGACATTACGAAAGAAATATATATTTTTGTGTCTAAACCGTGGCTTAAAGTGTCAAATAATACATTGGGACAAGTTACATGTACAATAACGGTCAGTGGTTAAGCATGTCAACAAAATTCCAAGATTGAGACCGTAGTTTAGATTACAAAATCATATTCCCCAGATGGATATTGAACAAAATATGCAATTTTTTTAAGAAACAGCAGTCATAATCTAGTTTAGGAAGTCATCTGAGATTTTTCGGACACTCTTTGACCATTGGCTGTCCTTGTAACTTGTCCCAATGTATTGTTTACCCTTAAAACCACGAGCTGGACATCAAAATCATGTCTCCAAGGCGAATATGAAATGAGCTATGTTACTTTTAAGTATCAGCAACCATTTCAGATTACATTTTTGGAAGCCATTTTGGATTTTTGGACATACACCAAACCATAGACTGTCCTTGAAACTTGCACTTATGTAAAACTTGACCTTTAAAACCATCAAATGGATACTAAATTGATCAAATATATTGTTTTGGACGCCATCTTGAATTTTGAAGTACATTTTAGTGATTATATTTACTATAACCTGTATCAACAAATCTACTTACCCCTTGGATCATGGAATATGCACCGAAATAGGACGTCTTGGGTGGAAAATGAGAAAGATTTATCAATTTACATTGACTGACTGTTGGCCTTCTTGGACGTCATGTTAAAAATAATCACTTTCCCGGTTTGTATAAATTTTAGTATGTTATTCCTGATGTCAAATAGTACCAGAAACAGATGAAAAAAAAAAAGAAGTGGAATGCCTCTGGCCGTCTCACCTGCATCACGCGATTCAATATAGCAGCAGTGCTGAGTCTGAAAACTACTATAACTCGCACAAGATGTTCAGTGATACTTGGTTACTCTTATTTCGACGTTTTATGAACTAGATCCATAAACTTTTAGAGTTATGATGGTAATTCTACAGATACCCCCAATTCGGCCAAAGTTCATTGACCCTAAATGACGTTTGACCTTGGTCATGTGACGTGAAACTCATGCAGGATGTTCAATGATACCTGATTAACCTTATGTATAAGTTTCATGAACTAGGTCCATATATTTTCTAAGTTATGATGGTAATTTAACAGATACTCCCATTATGGCCAAAGTTCATTGACCTTTGACCTTGGTCATGTGACCTAAAATGCGCAAAGGATGTTCAGTGATACTTGATTACTCTTATGTCCAAGTTTTATGAACTAGACCAACACACTTTCAAAGTTAGGCGGTAATTCAACAAATACCCCCAATTCGGCCAAAGTTCATTGACCCTAAATGACCTTTGACCTTGGTCATGTAACGTGAAACTCATGCAGGATATTCAGTGATACTTGATTAACCTTTTGTATAAGTTTCATGAACTAGGTCTATATATTTTCTAAGTTATGATGACACTTCAAAAACTTAACCTTAGGTTAAGATTTTGATGTTGATTCCCCCAACATGGTCTAAGTTCATTGACCCTAAATGACATTTGACCTTAGTCATGTGACATGAACCTCCGGCAGGATGTTCAGTAATACTTGATTAACTAATTGGCCAAGTTTCATGAACTAGGTTCATATACTTTCTAAGTTATGCTGTCATTTCCAAAACTTAACCTCTGGTTAAGATTTGGTGTTGACGCCACCGCCGCCGTCGGAAAAGCGGCGCCTATAGTCTCACTCTGCTATGCAGGTGAGACAAAAACATATTGTTGCAATTCGTTTGGGGTAAAACCATGAATTAATCCGACTAATAATTGACCCGAAGGCCGAAAAATACATACGTAACGCATTGTGTAAATTTTAGTCAAAATGTAATCGAATTTCTGAAGAGCGTTTCCACAGTATGAAAACAATTCGGGGACGGTGCGATGTGTGTATCGCACTGAAATTGCACGCAGTTGCCGGGACACGACATTTGCTTCCGCGAGATTTCCACCGGTCTTGATATATCAAAGGCACGGGGTTAGAGTTATGGTGGTAAAAGAGGGGGGTTTTTTTCAGAATAACGTAAAGATAAGGATTGGGGTTTAAAAGTGTTGGAGGATATATTTTATGTTTTGCTTTAAGTGCGAACTTTCCATTGGTGCATTTGTCATAGGGGCAATCAACTGCCATTGAACCCATAATTGCAACACATTGGAATGGTTGGCACTGTGTGATAACACACACAGAGAACTGTGTTCACATAGAAGACAAGTAGTAAGAAAATTCAACGCAAGATGTAAAATCCATTTGTCGCAGTGTGAGTGCCTTATTTTCCGTGCTCTCCTCCCAGGTGAGGTATGTGGGTACCTGGTAGGAATGTTTTCCCTTGAATGCCTTGAGTGCGTCATAGTAGCTCGGGTAAGCCATAGTAACCATTTATTGTAGAGCGGTTATATACATGTACTCTTGATTTAGAGGTATTAGGCGCTAATTGTATATAAAACAAAGAAATGTTATAAAATGAAGATAAAACAAAAACTACCCTGAAAATAAGAACCCGCCCTTTCACACGGTAAAAAAAAATCAATGTTGATTTCAGGAAAAAATAAGGGTAATGACATATTTTTGACACGTGTAAACCAAACTAGAATCATGAACGCTTATCACAATTTCAAATTCAAATTCTACTTCGGAGGTGAATTCCAGTTAAGTTTCATACAAATTATGGTAGGAGTCTTACGTGTGAAATGCTTGACCTCCAAAACATTTTTTTTTTTTTTTTTTTTTTTTTTGGGGGGGGCGGAACTTACATGTCCGTAAATAATGCGATTGTCATGCACTCGTCGTATCGACGCAGTGCTTTCATCGATGGATATACCCCCAAGCATTTAAAAAGCTTGAAGAAAAATAAGGTATAATAAAACAAGATATTTCCGATATTTTTTTAAGACCACAAAAATCCCATCTGAACAATAGACTCAGAGAATGTCAATATAAAACATTACACAATATATTATACACAAAAAAGTCTTTGTATTTATTTAAAATGACAACAGATGATTTATATTCATTTTGCAGTAATGAAGAAAAACATATGATCATATAGTTTTTTCATGTGATAGGATAAAAACTGATACACTTTAAAGAAAGAAAACTAGCTGAATAGAGAGGTCTATTAACAAACAATTTCAGAAAATGGGACAAGTTTACTTTCTACGGATGCTGGGGCAAAGTAGGTTCAAGCATACAGTTATTTAACACCCCAAATGCGAGGGAGGTCCCTATTATCGCACTGCTCTTGGAGTAGGTTGGGGCGGTAATTTTGAATGGGATTTGTGTCTCCGGGGTGCAATGTGGTTTCTTCTGGAATGAAAATGTAAAAAAAAAAAAAAAAAAAAAATTGTAAATTTTTTTGTATTATAAATGATTATTTGACTTTGTGAACAGTGTTTTGTTGATACACTATTACTTGGATAATTTTGAACTGAATGATTTTATTAAATATTATATTTTGGATCAAAAATTTATCCTCCGGTCATTGGCTAAAAGAGCTTCACGTGATTATGTGTATTTTCAACTATTTTGGAATGTTGGCAGCTAGGCATACTATTTGGGAAAATTACGTCATGTTTGTGACGTCATTTCCCCAAATAGTAAAACTATTTGGGGGAAATGACGTCACGGCGCCATACGCCTGATGCGCGTGATATCAAAATCACCAACATTCAGCGGGGTATACGAGAGCTCGAGTGCTTACCATGGGCGACTCTCGCGACGTCGCGGCTACGTTTTTTAATGACCGATCATCCGCGATTATCTAGCGCCAGCTTTCGATATAAAGACATTTGTAAACATTATTTAAGAAAAGAGCACAAGATCATCAGAGTGACAAGAGAGGATAAAAGGTAAGCCATTATTCTGTTTTTTTCCTTTTGTTTAAAATTTTTGATCCAAAATATAAAACAAATATACTCTGCCATAATTTAGAGTTAGTCTAGTTAAAACTATGGGCCTCGGTGCCTCCAATAGTACCATTCACTTCGGGGCTCAGTGAATAGTACTATTCTGGAGTCACCTCTTGCCCATAGTTTTAACCAGACCCTCTCTAGGCAAAGTATATTTGTATACTATTACAAAAACAAATGAGAGTGAGCATGTGAAAGGTCTGATATGTTTACTCCCACCTCTGAAATGTTCCATACTCTAAAATGGATTAACATGGAAAATAGATGGGAGTTCTAGAAGAGTAAATTAATGTTTGATATCATGAATAACAGTGCACCATTATATTTGTACAATGTGTTTTCATTATCCAGCCATACTCACAGATATAGTACAAGAAGTTCAGAGAATTATGGTGTGATCATTCCAAGAGTGAAGACAGAATGTGGTAAACGTGCACTATCAATCGATGGTGCTTTACTTTGGAATAGCCTAACCCCATCAGTGAGAAGTGCTAGTAGTAAGAATGCTTTTTGTTCCCAGTACTTGAAGTGGTGCTCTTCAAGGAAATAGCCCCTTCACTCTTTGCAACATGCAGACATCAGAATGTGAAGCACATATATAGGCTTTTTAATATTGTATGAATTACATGTATCTTAACTACTTGCAACACATCTTAAAGATTGTCACACATGGAATAATTATGAGTTTCTCTGTTAATTTCATGGAAAATAGTTGATGATTTGCATATTTTTGTTTCCACTACTAGATTTCCGTATGTACTATTCACACTGAGTAGCAATCACATTGATTTACCTGAATTTAGATAATTGAAATGTAGGGTGAGGGTGTTTTTCCTGTATTGTAATGCTGATTGAAATCCAGATGAAATAACGTTACTTCCCTACATTGTACTTATGTACCATCATCTTTTTTCTATGTATTCACTTTTGATTATTTTGCATGTTCTATTTGTTTTTTCCTTATGTAATTTGCTTGTCTGTTATATTGTAAATATTTGTTTACAGGGCCCCCTGGAAAACAGTACAAGACTACTGATGGGGCTACCCTGTATAAATAAAACGAAATAAATAAAAATAAAATTCTAAAGACGAATTACGTACAATCTTCAATGCAATGATGATTCAGGATTTACATGTGAAAATGCTCAAAGACGTTCTCCAGCACCGCGCTGCAGAAATAGATACACTGTTATGGCTTTGTTCAGGAAAGTGTCATTGCAGTAGTTTCAATAATTTTAGTAAATGTGATAGTTAATTATATAATTTGAGGAAATACGTTGAAGGGGAAGATGATGGTAGTGATCTAAGTGACGACAAAGACGACTACGACAAAGTGTGAAGATGACGATATTGATGATAAAGATGGTAATGTCAATAATGATGATAATGTTCATGTTTTTGGTAATGATGAAAATGATAGCAATCATTTTGATGATGGTAGTGGTAGTTCCTACTGAGTTACTTTTTAAAACAATATTTGATAAGAGATGAAATATTAACACAAACATTTTACGTACACTTTTGAATTATTGTATGTATGGTGTTTGAGAAGTAGAGGGCGGAGAATATAATTGGTCTTAACCGTGGAGGTGCCAAGGCCGAGTGGTCTAAGGCGCATGGCTATACACATTGAAAGTCCGGGGCTCGATCCCAGGCCGCAGTACCTATGCCCTTGAGCAAGGCATTTACTCTGCAATGCTCTTTTATCCTGCTTTCAAATAAATAGAAATGATATATACATTATTGGTTACGATGTGTACACTTGTTAAAAAATTGTATCGTTTAGTTTTATATGGTTAAATTACCTTGGGATTAGTACCGTAACATTTGAAGCAAAACGGGTAGGGTGAGAGTGAGCTAATATATTTTCATTGGGATGTTATCTATGGCGAACATTTAATAATTGAATGGTAATTTCTGCATCTCTTTGTAATACAAACTTGTGTCTAGCTGTCTGTAAGGTATATTCCCTTGGGAACATTCCGGAGGGGAGGTGATGGTAGGTAGGTTTGTGTGCGTGTGTGTTTGAGGTGGTCGTGTTTGGTGTTGGGATAAGACCGCGTCATATCTTTGTGGAGAAAACCGAGCCCCAGTTCTACTGTTGAAACCTAAACATGTATTAATGCGCATCAATCCGTAGCATTATAATAGCTATCAATTCATATTTAAAAAAGGGGGGCGTTAATCTACTACCGAGGCAGAAACATTTCTATATTTGGTTCCATAAAATGGTTCTTTCATTTTGATTGGTTGATAAATTGTTTTGCCCACCAGAGTTACGTGTAAGAAATGCCTTGTGTAGATTTAAGTGTTTCGAAGTCGATTCAATCAGTTTAAGCCCCGCAGGAGCCTTCGAACACACTGTTTGACCTGATGATGTTGTGTTATCAAGAAATGATAGAAACAGTTTGAAATTGAATTGAGCTGCGAGGAGGATAGCGTGATTCTACATGGATATCAATTGTATTTCTCCCAAATGCTTCGGGTAAATGTTTTCGAGGATATGTTCTAACAAACAACTATTTGCACTATCCGCCAAGCTCAAATGCGTCATCTAAATATTAGGTTTTTACGGAAATAATAGAGGAAGCTAATTTCCACCCTAAATTCTGGAGCTTCACTGCAAGTTTAATCCAAAACAGGTAAGAAAGGGGTTGTAAATTAATTGTACTAATGCTGATAAAGGGTTGATATTCAATCGGTTTACAATGAAAACGTCAGCTTAATTGTCTAATAGAATTTTGACGAAACCCATTTGGTTATAAATTTGGTGTAGTTGATATCTTGCTAATTTGTCTATTGAGTTTATCCCAGTTTGTCTACCGAACTATTGGTCTGTTTCCAGTTAGTCATGTACCCCTTTATGGACATACTATCGAGGGGCGGACCGAGCTTTCGCCAATGAGGGAATATTTCCATACACATTTCCCCGATCAGCCTCGAAAAGCTGTTTTTTGTGAGTAGTCCTTACTAAAGACTATTTGCTTTAAGTATCTGGATTTTTACCTTTATTCTTACGAATAACACGAGACATCTCATGAGGCCTGAATACATGTCATAATGCGAGTTGGAGTTCATTGTTTGTGTATTTCATGTATTTAGTCCTGGAAAGTTGACATTTTGATTTTTTTTTTGTAGTGATAACACACATCTAGGCAATTAATGATCGTGCAAAGCACGATATGCCATTGTATATGCTGACCTTTGAATTATTTTAAAGACTCTTAATAAAAACTCATCATGGTTACACGTTTCAAAAATAAATCCACCTTTTGCGAGCAAGAAGCCCGAGTTTGATTTAATTTTCAATTTAATAGTTGCACCTAAAGGCGGAATTTGTAAAAAAAAAAAAAAATATGTAACAATATTTTGTCATCCAAACATGCAAAGGTAACTAAACAATACGAGCGCGAAGCGCGAGCTAAACTTCTATAAGTTACACTTACCTGAAAAAGTGGGAATTTAAAGGATTGTTTTGGGGAACTAATGAGCAGGTTACATATCCCACATACCTATTTTTATATCCTACCTGAAAAGGGAAATTTTAAGGATTGTTTGCTAACAAAGCAATCGTGAACTGGATTTGTATATCACTTATAAAATTCAACAGTAAACGTCTGCTAAGGAGCTTTGACGATTGAAGCAGAATAAAAGTTAACGTAATTTAGAACTGTTGTGAGATTGATGTATCTTACAAATCACTAGGTAAATCCGCAGCGTGTGCTGAAAAGCCATGGTATTTGCAGCTGAAATACATTTAATTGCTGTTTGTTAGAATTCATGAAGAGAATACATCATAAATCAAAATGCAAGCGCACATATGTTTGTAGATTTTATTTTTCTTACGTGAAAATGATAAAATCGTAAGCCCTATCTGATCGACTTGAACAGAATGTGGATCTCACCAAGCAGTCAATTCCACTTTCCTTAATCTTAGTCACTTTTCTTTCTCTTTTTTTTTCTCTTGTAATATATTTCCTTCTCAATTTCCACCTATCTTTCCCCTTTCCCTCATTAGGTGGTCTGTCAGTGACAGATTACCTTAATTTCGTCAAAATTTTCTTGTTTATATTTAAAGCAAATTTTTGTCGCCAAATTTTCTCCAAATAGGCTCAATCAATTTGACTGAATTTCATGTTATTTACGAAATCATCTTAGAGATGCCATAATAAGATTTCCAATGTCATCTGGTCGTAATGAGGTCATCTAGGCGCCAATTTGTATTTTGTTTTCATCATATCTACATAACTGATTATCACTTATCAATCATATTTACAACATATAAACTTTAGGTCACAGGCCAACTGTCGAGGTTATTTATATTTCGACAGAGAATGAATTTTAGATATGATTTCTTTTTTCATATGACCCTATATAATATTGTGACGTCATCAAAATGACGTCAGAATTAAAAATTTATATTTGCGTGCTATGACGTCATCTTAATTATGCAAATATGACTCTAACTCTGTAAGTGGTAGTCAATTTACGTCATTTTTTTTTTTATATGGTATAGCTGAGGGCTTTCCTATTCTGAATAGATTTTTTTTTTTTGATGGAAGGATCATCCTAAAAATTGTCATTTTGGCTCATTTTGCGTGTAATCTGTATCATGTCTCTGAGAGATGACTTTTTGTTAAAACCAGACTCTACATTCCTTTATTTCATGAGCCATATCTCTATTATTTATTGCTGACATTTTCTGAGCTTCTTGTACGTTGTAGCTGAGATTATAGGCTTTTGCTAAAGTTCCTTCCTTTTCCAATCAGATGCCGGGATCATGCCGGTTTTATACTTGCAAAATTGGATTTGAGATTCTTGTTTAATGCATACGTGTAAAGTCTAAGGGAAATACTGTAGTCCAATCGGTAAGGCGACAGACTTGACTTGCCCATCAAGCGACCACGGGGGCACGGGTTCGAGCTCAGGGTGAACATGAGTATTCTTTTTTTCTTTTCACCATTTCGCACATGGTCCTTTATGATCATTAAAAGCAATAAAGAAAGAAAACGACTAAAAGTTAAAATATTGAACAATAAAAGAGATTAAAACAATTTTTATGCGATGATTATTATAAAGATATTAATGGAAAATAAATTAACATATTTTTAATGGGGTGTAAGTTTATGGCGAACAGTTATGAAAGTAAGGCATTGCTTGGTAATTACTACGTCTCTTTGTTTAGGTTTTCGAGGTCAAATGTCCGCAGATCGGAACCGATCGTCCATATAGGTATTTCAAATGTCCGTGTACACGAATAAATGTCTGCATAAGAATATGGATGTCCGATAAGGGATTTATAATGTCCATGTAGGTTCAAAGTGTCTATATAGCTAAATCAAATATCCCATTAGGGAGCTCAAATGTCCACGTAGGTTCAAAGTTTCCATATAGCTATATCAAATACCCGATTAGAAAAAAACTAAATGTCACATAGGGAACTAAATGTCCAATTAGAGAGTGGAATATCCCACTTTGAAAAAGAAATGTCGTATAGGGCTCTCAATTGTCCACGGCTCAAATTAATGATTACTCGAACATAATTTCATTTTTTCATCTTTCGCTTTTTCATTTTCTGTCACTCAGCTTTTCATTTCCCTTCCTGCTCGATCTATTCATTTGTCAAGCAAGGGATCCCCCCTCATTTCACAAATTTGCTGACCTCCTTAATTTGTATCCTTATTCTATTCATTGATTTATTCATGTTTTTGTCTATTCTTTATTTTATTTTATTTTTTTTATTATATTTTATATTTTTTTATCTTATCTATTCTTTTATTTATATATATATATATATATGAAGAGCTCACTTGCAAAAGGGGTTAGGTCCATTTTTCATCAAATTTGATTTTTTGTCTCAATGTATCGATTTTAAGTAGCTCTATGAGATGATACCAAAGAAAAGTTGAAATTCCCATTAAAAAGAGATCTGAAAAAATTATTTTTTTTCAAAAGGAGTTAGGTCAATTTAAGTTTAGTTGCAAAAGGGGTTAGGTCCACACAGATTTTTTTTGAAAAAGAATATTTACCAAAAATGAACACGGGTGGATTTTTTTTTATACCCAATTTTTTGTTCTCATGGTAGGGTATCACGAAAATTTAGTTTCGCTTAAGAACATTGCAATATGGGAGAATAAAAAAGGTGATTTTCTTGGAGTGGACCTAACCCCTTTGGCAAACAAATTATTCTGAAGAGCTCATTTGTCAAAAGGGGTTAGGTCCATTGTTCATATTTTTTACAGTTTTTTGTCTCAAAACCTCTAAATTTTTAGTCGTTCTGATGAAAACAACAACAATTTGAAATTCACATGAAAACGTGAATAAAAGTGGCAAAGAAAAATATTTTTTTTTATTCAAAATAGATTGGATTCATTTCAGTTTAGTTGCAAAAGGGGTTAGGTCCACAATGATGATTTTTAAAAGAATGCAAAGAAAAAAAATGAAGACAGGTAGATTTTTTTTATACCCAATTTTATGTTCACATGATAGGTTAGTACATCATGACAAATTAGTTTCTCATAAGACTATTGCAGTAAGTGAGAATAAAAAAAACGTTTTTTCTCGGAATAGTAATTCCGAGTATTATGGAAAACAAAACACATAAATTTCAAGAAAAAAAAAATGGGTAAATTTTAAAAGAATACTTGTCATTTTTGTTATAAGATTTCCGGACCTTTATGTGTATTTCTGCTTGATGTAAACATATTTTCATGATGAATATGCCGCGTGTGTCGGGTGATAGGTGATCAATTATTGTTGCATGGGCCGTGTTCGGCGCTCATTTGTTTTTTTAAGCGGCGGCGGAACGGATGGGCGTAGGACATGGCCACCACAGGGATCGGTTGCCTTTTGTTTTCATACGCCCTGTAGGCCTATACTTTGTTCAAGATTATACTATGTTTGTATGCTATGCTTTGTATTATGTTATTTATATCATTACTAAAATGTTTATGCATATATATGCTCTATCGGAGGGAAGTAAAACAAAAAAAAACATAAAAAACCCCATCTGATTCTTAATATTCACACTCTCAAACTTAACCTTTGCAAAGAAATGCATATAATACCTAAGTTGTTTGTATTTAAAGCATGGCTTGTTCCGCATTATATTTCTTGCTTATAAAAGGCAGTTTAACCTTTTATGACCTTAAACGACCTTTAACTGACCTATGCGTAATTTAAATGCCTATTTCATTTGATCTTTCATAAGCTTTATTTGATACCAAACATGACATGTTAATTCCGTACAATATGAAAATCATATGTAAGAGGTTTATGAAAAGTGGGCGTGGTCCATGGCCAAGCTTTCCCAGGTAGCACCCGTCGGATTATTGGAGTAGACACCCTACATGTATACTACAACTTCCAGCATACAAAAAATCGCAGTCATGCCCAACTTGACGTTTATGTTGGGGTTCTACTTGACTTCAAGCCTAAGACCAATATAAGGATACCGACATTTTTAAGGTGCTGATCCACTCACGACAACACTTTTGTAAAGGTGAAGTCCATGCGCATGCGTATCTTATTCCGAAGACGCAATTCATGAATATTTATATTGGCATCCGGAACTGCGGTTGGAAAAATAATTTCGCGGGCCAGGCCCCTCCCCCTGGGTCCGCCTGTGTGTAGTACCAAAGCCTTAATTCAGTATTTTTATTTTTTACTTAATATGTACTCGATTTGTTTGAACAACAACTATCTTATTCATGTCGTAATACATCACGTAGGCTCGGGGCTTCTTATGACACTTCCAGCCCAGCGCCCAGAGTCCTGGGGCCCAAAGGGCATGCTGCGATGAGCACTCGTTCGTGCGAACGTGAAAACACGGGATCTTGTCATCTCACAACTTTCATGTTGTGCCTTTGAATGTTTTTAACAGATAAATGGCGCAATATAAATGCTGTGGATCATCATCATCATGTTGTCGCAAGCGTCGATCTCGACATGTCGCTGTACAACATAACATGTAGTATTATAATAATTTTGCAAACGAACACCAGATCTAATGTTGCCGTACTCGAGGTTGCGAATGGTGTGAATCGTCAGCCAGACTGCGGGGCCTTATGCTAATGAGCAAAATCTCATTAATTCTGAAAAGTTCTTTGTCTAAGAGTTTCACCACTACAGCTTCAAGTAAGGTTGAATAGTATAGCACAATAGAAAAGAGTAATTTTATCGCTTTCATAATGGCCATTAATTTTAAATGAAACAATTTGAAAAATTAATGAATTTTATGCCTGAAAATGTGTTCCAAAACGGATTTCCCCCCTTTGTTTTCTCTTGCAAATCCCCTTTTTTGAGCCCAAATGATAAATAAACCTTCGTTAAGCTCATTCTCTGTACTTCCTCACAATGTCAATCTAGATATTTGATACCACGTAAATGGGTTAGGATCTTTTTTTTTTCCATCGAGATACAACTCGAGATTTCTGAAATTTCTTAGTAGCATTAAATCGTGAGTTCTAATTTGCTGGATAATGTTTTAGAAACAGCATGCTCGGGCATTTGGAAAATATTACCATACTTTAGTGTGACTTTGGAGAGGCCCAATCATGAAAATCGTTGAAATTTGGGTTAGTGCACTGCAAAAACATCGGTGTCGATTTAACACCAGCCCAGAATATTATTCAGAGAAGTGTTAAACTACACCAGTTTTGTTTTGGTCTAACACCATGAGAACTAAAACAGCTTGGATTTGATTCCAATCTGGTGTTGTTTCAATACTTCTCTGGTTTGAACATATATAGATTCCGGGCTGGTGTTAAATCAACACCGGAGTTTTTGCAGTGTGTGTGGTTTCTTGGACCAATCAGAGCCAAGTATTATTGTTTTCCAGCTACTGAATCATGTACCTGGCCAATGAAAAGGTGGATATTCATCAATTTAAAACAAGTGTTCCTATACAACCTTTATCATATTAAAACTTAGATCTTCAGCGTTTTCGTGATCTAAATATCATTTGGGCTAAACAAAGTGTAAAAATGATAAATCTTGACAGGCAAAAATAATTATTTTGTTGCATTTCTTCGATCAAAGGTTTCACAAACATCACATTTAAACAAAATTAATCAAAACACATGTCCTGAAAGAGTTATTCTTAATGTTTTCAATGATACCAAACTCATGAAATTTTATACGCATTTAGGGCAGCAATGACCGAATTAAAATATATAATTTGGTGCGGATCCAGCTCATTCAATATGCAAAATATTTCTAGTCACGAATATCACTGGAATATTGAATGTACCTTTTGAGGACCTGCCAACTGACTGTTCTCATCATCGATATACTTGATTTTTAAGACATATCATGGGATGTAAATTCTTCATCATTAACAATAAAATATTTTTGATTTTTAGATTTTTTTTAATCATTTATTCATGTTTATTATAATTTGTTGCCTTTTCAGGTCTATCCTCAATGATAATGGAGGCATTACCAGATTTACAGCAGGCGGAGATTGTACGTCTTGCCAAAGACATACTTCCTGGTCGTTACATAGAGCTCTGTGTAGCTTTAGGGTACTCCATAAACCAGGGTGATGCAGTTCTTGCCAGCCACCAATCCAAATACAAGGAAGCTACAACGCAGGTTTTGAACGATTGGAATACGAAGCAAATCGAGCGAAACCAATTACGATCAAACCTGGCACGGAAGCTTGAAGAGGCGGAGCTTGGTGAATTAGGAGTGAAATTATCCAAAGGTAATAACTATTCATTATTTCATATTTTTTATGACCGGTGTTCGATATTTAACAAATACCGAACAAATAACAGAGGAATTTTAAATTACAATTTTTCGGCCTTTTTTATTTTACACGTAAACAGATCATACACTGAACAAAATAATAAGTTTTCTTATATATCTTGAAGAGTCAGTTCTGATCAATCTTCAAATTATGATAATCCAAACAATGCGAATTAGCTGGCAATGAGTTTGTCCACAATGCAGGTGATGCTGAAATTGATGTTGATATGCGATGGATGTGTAGAAACAATGTAACAAGTTAAAACGTCCATGAAGACGAAGTTAATGATGATAACCAGTCAAGTCAGCAATTCGTGTGTTGACTAATTTGCTTTAGAACAGGGTGATGATCTCGATAAGCACTGATATTTCCTCTTTCAAGATAAGTGCAAACAGTTCATTGATGGTGTTCAAATAATTCCACAGAACTCAATGATGTATTCTAGGTGGACATAAACCATGCTCCGACATTACGTCTAGCCTCAAACTCTGAGTACTGATCTGACATAATCCTTGAAGAAACTGCCAGCTTTTTTAAATATAAATTTCCACTATAAACGGGTCAATATATGGTTTGACCCGGAACTAATTGCAACAAATGACTTTTTACTGTTTCTGGCAGTATTTGCCCTCAGGAATAACAAACTAAAAATCTACCAAAATCCGCACACGGGAAAGTAGTTATTTTTAAGATGGCATCCAAGATGGCTGCCATTCACTGAAAATTGATATAACTCACTCATCCGCCCGAAAAATCCTAATTCGATTCATATTCCATGGTCGAGTGGGTAAACGAATTTATTAATACAAGTCAGAGTGAATATTACCGCTCCGGGGTACCAGGAAAATCCAAATGGCGCCGAAAATGGCTGCCGTAGGCTAAAAAATCCACAATGCATCTAATACTTACTTAGATGGCTTTAATTTGGTTTGTATTCAATGGTTTGAATGGTGAAGTAGTACATCGGGACAAGTTACAAGGACAGCCAGTTGTCTGAAGTGACCAAAATCCAAGATGGCTTTCAAAAATTGAGTTTAAAAGGGCTTTCAATACTTAAAATGGAAATAGCTCATATTATATCCATCCGGGAAAATTTTGGTGTCAAGACCATGGTTTCAATGGTAAAATAATACATTGGGACAAGTTACAATGACTTTCAGTGGTCCGGTAGATAAAGAAATCCAAGATGGCTCCCAAAAGTGGAGTAAAAAAATGTTGTTGCTACTTAGAAAAAAAACATAGTTTGTTCAATATCCGTGAAAATGATTTTTGTGCCTATACCATGGTTATAAATGGTCACATAATACATTGGGATAAGTTACAACGACGATGGGTGATCAAGTATGTCCAAAAGTCCGCGGTGGCTTAAAGAAATAGTATAGCCCCTGGTATTTACAAATGGACAGTTGATGTAATATCCCTCAAGGGCATGTGATTTTGATGTCTATACCTTGGTTTTGAAAGTCAGAAAATTAGTAACAAGGACAGTCAGTGGTCCAGTACGTCGAAAATCCAATATGGCTTCACGAAAATGAAGTCTGAAATGATTGCTGTTTCATTTAAAAATTGACATAGTTCATTTCAAATCCAACAAGGAGATGTGATTTCGGTGACTATGGTTTCATTGTTAAAATAATACGTTTGGACCGGTTACATTAATATGCAGTTGTCCAGTTTTCCTAAAAATCCTAGAGGGTAAAAAAAAGGGATCTAAGACGACTCATATCATTATATAATGGTCAGAGTTTTACAATATTTATCTGTAAGAAATAATGTTGGTGTCTAAATTGTGTATGAAGGGTCGAATAACACATTCGGACAAGGAAAAAAGATAGTATGTATTACATTAAACAAGAAATCCATCATGGTGGATTCTAAAATTTCATCGAAATGGGTGCTGTTACGAACTCATGAAACAATATCAAAACTAAGTGTAGGCACCAAGATTATTTCTCACAGGTGGATATTGTTTGAACTATGTCCATTTTAAGTAACTGCACTCACTTTGGAACCCATTTTTTTAAGTCAACTTGGAATTTAAGGCAAAATTGATAACTGCATATCATTGTATCTAGTCCCAAAGTATTTTTTTGACCCTTATGTAGACACCAAAATACTATCCTCAAGAACCCAAGAAACAACAGTCATTTAAAACCCAAATTTTTAAAGCCATCTTTGATTTTTGGACATACCTGACACCTGACTGACCTTTCAACTTAACCCAATATATAACTTGACCCTTTAAAGTATAGTATATACACCAAAATCCAACCTCCAAGGTGTATTTCTAATAAGCTATGTCTACTTTTAAGTAACTAATGTCAATTTACAACCCATTTTTTTTAGTCACCTTGGATTTTTTACATACAGACTGCTGATCTTGTAACTTACCATAGTGTATTACCTGTCCCTTTAGTCTAAACCATGGCTGACACACCAAACTCATACTCCCCAGACAAATACTGAACAAACTATGTCCTTTTATAAAGAACATAAGATATTTTTTACTCCTTTTTGGAAGCCATTTTGGAATTTCTGACATTCTAAACCAATGACTATCATTGTAATGTATCCTAATATATCATTTAACCCTTAAAACCATATTTTAGACACCGAAATCATATCTCACATGCGTATATAAAATGAGCT
Source organism: Lytechinus pictus (assembly GCF_037042905.1). NCBI lineage: Eukaryota > Metazoa > Echinodermata > Echinoidea > Temnopleuroida > Toxopneustidae > Lytechinus > Lytechinus pictus. The sequence goes on from NC_087250.1 coordinate 6,614,268, forward strand.
ATGCCATTTGTTAAGTATCAGCAGGCATTTTAGAATCAATTTTCGGAAGCCATATTAGATTTTTGGCCACACAGACCACTGACTATCCTTGGAACTTATCCTAATGTATCATTTTGGCCATTGAAACCAGTGGTTTAGACACCGAAATCGCATCTCTCAGGCCGATATAAAATAAACTATATCCGCTTAAAAAAGCAGCAATCAATTGAGAATCAAAGTTTGGAAGCCAACACAGTTTTTTTTTTTAATACCAGGCGACTGATCGTCCTTGTAACTTATTCTTATATATTATTCGACCCTTAAAACCAGTGGTTTAGACATCGAATTCACATCTCCCAGGCCAAAAAGAAATGAGCTATGTCTGCTTTAAATATTAGCAGCCATTTCAGAACCAATTTTTGGAATCCTTCGCGGATTTTTGCACATACTAGACCACCGACTTTCTTTATATCTTGCCCCAGTATATTATTTGACCCATTTAACCATGGTATAGGCATAACAATCATATTTCTGGATATTGAGCAAACTATGTCCGGTTTTTTAAGTAGCAACAACAATTTTAGACTTCATATTTGGAAGCCATCTTGGATTTTTTTAAACATAATTGACCACTGACTGTCCTTGTCACTTGTCCCAATGTCCTATTTGACCATTAAAACATGGTCTAGACACCAAAACCATGAAGTCCAAGGCGGATATGAAATAAACTATGTCAATTTTGATTATCAACAGTCATTTTTGGACACCATATAGGATTTTTTGACACACCAGACCACTGGCTGTCCTGGATTTTTTGTTCCAATATGCTACTTCACCCATTTTGTTCCAATATACTACTTCACCCTTAAAACCATTGAATAAAAACCAGCGGGTTTTCAGGCTACGGCGGCTATTTTTGGTGCAATCTTGAATTTGCCAGGTACACTGAAGGGCTTATAATTCACACTAGCAATCAGCAATTTTTTAACCCCTAGACCATGAAATATGAATTGAAATAGGATTCTAGGGTGGATAATGAGTCAGTTGTATCCATTTTCAGCATCTTTGATGCCAGCTTCAAAATAACCACTTTCCCGGATGTTGATTTTGGTAGTTTTTTAGTATGTTATTCCTGAGGTCAAATAGTACAATTGTTGCAATTAGTTCCGGGTAGGGGTATTTTGGTCGTATTTTGACCCGTATACTATACTGGAAGCTTCTAATATTGTCTTTAAAAAAGATATCCTACTCCTTTCTAGAACAGTCCAATTCTACACGTTCCAGAAGACACTTGAATGACCTCAGTAAAATTAACAGTGTAAACAGCTTTGCTAATCATATTGTCCCTTTCCTCTGCTAGCAGTTCCCATTATCTGCAAAGAATCATTGTACATTACAATAATACCAGTCATTGCTCAGCATCATTACGTATGCATTCACAACAATACTAGACGTTCTGTAATATCCTTTAATCAAATTATCCTTATAATGGAAATAATCAAAGAAATGAATAAAACAAGTTATTTATCTTTTGATTATATGACAACTGGCTACACCAAAAAGCAACAATAAGTCGCCCAAAATTTTTTACATATTTTTTTTATTGAGTTTTAAAAAGAACATGATTTTTACAATGATCTATAACATTTTGAATTTTATAATGCATTAAATGCTCTTACTGTTTTATGAAAATTTGTCTTGGGTATAGGTATTTTTGTTCCTGATTGTGTTTGTTTTGTTACTTGGTATAATGGAAATATAAACATTAAACATATTTTGTATGTCGAAGTTGGACCCTTCTGAAATGCAAACAAATTCCGTTGTGTAATTTGATAATGAAGGTAATTGTGCCAAACTTTAAAAGTGGTGTTCTGTGGCCCCGCAACACAATGCTTAGCAATGATCTTATAATGTTTTGCTACCGTAACAATTGATAGCATTGACCACAATGTACAATCAATCATGAAAATCAAGCGTACGATTAATTGCTAAGCGTTGTTTTTATGGGACCCTGGTGTTAGAAACCAAAAAAAAACTGTAAAATAGTCAAAACAATGCCTAATTTAATTTTTTTTCCGGAAGTTCTGTGCGCTGTGCACAGGTAAGGTGCACGGGCAAGCAGCATTAGTAAGTTCTATCTACTATTGCCATTCGATTGCTTTCTTAAAGACTGGAAGCAGCTGATTTTTTGTTATGTACATTAAAAGAAAAAGCATCTTTACAATTTTACTAACACCTCAGTCACATTTTCCATGCGGCGCGCCGTACGGCGATTCGAAAACAGTCGTTTTCATTTTTCTTTTGTACCAGCTACATAATATTATAGGTGGTTTGAATAACAACTAGAGCGCCTCTGACATTCTCGCCTGCATTACACAATTCAATGTAGAAGCAGTGCTGACTTTTAAAACGAATATGTACTAATCCTTCACATGAAACACCATTTAAATTATAATAAAATGCTAAGTTCGTTGATCGTAAATGACATTTGACCTTGAGCGTGTGGCCGAAAACTTGTGCAGTGATACCTGATTACTATAATGTCCACATTTCATGAACTAGACACAAAATGTAAAGTTCCACATTATGTATTTCTTACATTTGCAAAACAATTTGACCTTTTATGACCTTAACTGACCTTAAGCTGACACAAGCGTGACTTAAAAGTCCAGTGATTCATTATTTACATTTACATTTATTTACGTGGCCTATGACGTAAAATGCAATTGTAAAAGTTACAAGAGGTTAAATATGAGACAATATCATCTGCAGTAATGTTAATGGTAGGTCAAATGACGTTAGGCATGTAATAAGACTAATCAATACATCTGGCGCAAATATTCACTACTGAATGACACGCGCCGTATAAGCTAAAACAACAACAACAACAACTTAAGTTTGGTATCATACCATCCATTTTCCTACATGAAATAAAACTGCACAGGGTTTTATTTTTAAGTTAAGTTTTGTGTAAAAACATATTAACTATAATCAAGGATAGAGTCATACATAGTAAATAATGTATTACAAACAATTTCTGGTTTAAGATCAGCCATGTTGGAGCCACCTAACAAAATGACTTCTACAACACAAATTCACACTTTTAGTATACAAAGAGACAAATTTGACATTTTACATTATCCTAACTCCACTACACTTTGTTCTCTCATTCATCTTCCAGAGTTATTTTCTCCTCTTTAGTCTCAACTGCATGTTCAGTTTTCCTTGTATTTAGAAAGACACAATGCTAATGTATTTACATACGATACACGATAAGTGGCAAATGCTTACCCTAGATATATGATATGTTTATTCTGTTAAATAGAGAAGTCATATTTAAGAGGAATTTAACTGAAAGTTGGTGTGGTATATGACGTCAGAAAAATAGAATTCCTCAAGATGCCAAGCTAGCATCCATCAGATTATTAATATACACACTCTCAAACTTAACCTTTGAAACAAATGCATACAATTCCTTAATTGTTTGTACCTAAAGCATGGTATGTTCCGCATCGCATGTCTTACCTTTGTTGCCAGGCAATTTGATATGTTATGACCTGTAACGACTTTTAACCTATGCGTGTTTTACATGTCCAGTAATCAAGATATTTGCATTTTTTTCATTAGCGTTAATTTAATGCCAAACATAACATGTTAATTCCGTAAAATGCTATTAAAGATGTATGTGAAAAAGTTGGCGTGGCCTATGACGTCAATAAAAAAAATGCCCAATGGTGCCCAGGTGCCACCCGTCGGATTCTTTGAGAAGACATCCTATACTACAACATCCATTAAAAACTTTGCAGTCATACCCAATTTGACGGTTATCTTGGAGTTCTACTTCACTACATTATGTAACAACATTGTGCGTTCTAGGGTATCGACTATCGAATACCCTACTAAGCCATTAGAAAATTGCTAAAAATCAGCTGCATGAAAAACTAAATGGAAACAAATGAGAAGAGCAGTCGAAGTGGAGTGTTCCATTCGAAAACCATGTTGATATTTACACAAATTTTTGCACCAAGTTAAGTGAGAATGTAAATGCTTTTCAAAAGTTTGGGGGAAAATAGGAAAAACAGAAAAGGCCAACAATTCTGAACATTGGTCGGCTCACCATTAAAAAAAACAAGAATCACCTTAAATATTTTCATTTGGTCAGGAAAATACCTGCTAACAAATACGAATTAAAAACAGAGCAAAGATGTTCTCAAATCAAATGTTTATTTCTTACAACAGTAATGCGAACATCGTCAAAGCCATTACAGATACCATTCTTTAAACATCGGACAATATCAATGATTTATTTACATTAAAAACATGTAGGAGTGAATTATACTGCTTCACCATTAACAAATGAAGTATTATCATTATGATTATTATCATTATATTGCACACCGTTTGTTAAATTCATACCAATATCAACAAAGTATTCATTAAATGATTGGAAATATCTTCAAAATTTGGTATTATGGTGCCATAGTTTGACATTTATGAACATATTGTTTAACAAATTTCATATCGAGTTCAGCATTGATAGTCTTCAAAATTAACTTACTATTACCCTATTTTTTTACTCTATTTATTGTTGATAATATAAAATTCATATCAAGCTTTCTTAATTTCATCTGTATTCCTGCTTCTTTATTCTCTGTAGAAACTTATTCTATTCTTACTTTCAGTTTCCAATGCCCTTTTATACTTCCATTTATTTTATACTTTATTTGAAATTGTATCAATCCATGGCTTATGTTTGCGTTTATTACTATTTACTTCTTGAAAAGGCAAGCAATCGTCATAAATACTAATACATTTAGAAAAAAAGCAACCGGAACTTACGTTAGGGTCATCTGACATTCTGCAATCTTTTGCTGAATTTCATTGTATTCCTAATAATTTGATCTAAGAAAGAAATATAATGATAAGTCTCCCGAATATGGCAATAAATCAATGGGTACATAGAAACACAAACCAGCATTTCAAAAAAGTAATTAGTTCTATGGAAAGATGTGGCATGTAATAAAATAACATTAAAATCTGCTCTTTTGATTTTTTTATTCTTGCCATTCCCGAGGGAGGGGGGGGGGGCATTATGGCCCCCCTTAAGATCTCAGCCACGGATTGCACAATCACAACGAAAATTTGCATGATGGTAGAGAATGACGTAATCTACGCAGTTGCATTGGTAAAATTCACTGAATTCATATATTTATATGTACTAATTATGCAAATTTATTCATGAAATCATACTTTTTGCTCTGATTCACTAAATAAAGCTCCTAGAATGCTATTTCTCTGGTGAAAATATTCTTTATAACATTCTTAACAATTGTAAATGAAAAAAAATTATGGTACCAAAACTAATTTTTTATGTATTTTATAATTTTTTTTTTCTTATGTATTTCTTCGTTTTTTTACTTTTTTGTTTTTTATTGTTTTTTCGATGGAAATCGTTCCAGACTTAATTCTGATCATTAACAAGGCGAAATTAATTAATTTTAATCGGTAAAAGTAGAAATAATAACACATTTATGAATTTTGGTTAAATACGCAATTTGCATTGGATTTGTACATGAAATCACGTTTATAAGCAATTTTGGATCTGACATGCACTTACATAATGTTGCGTAATGTCGTAACCGCGTTCCCGGGCGTCACAAATTTGCGCGAGACGTGAAAGTAAAAACTCATTGAGCGGTGAGGTCTAAACATTTTGCGCAGCAGATATATCGCGAAAATTTCCGGGAGAATTAGGGTTAACATATAAGTTTATTTTACGAGTATATTTAACCCTAATTCTCCCGGGGGGGGGGGGGCATAATGCCCCCCCCCCCCCCTCGACATTTTTCGCGATATATCTGCTGCGCAAAATTTTTTGACTTCGCCGCTCACTGACTTTTTACTTTCAAGTCTCGCGCAAATTTTGAGACCAAATTTGTGACGCCCGGGTAAGTGGTTACGACATTACGCAACATTATGTAAGTGCATGTCAGACCCAAAATTGCTCATAAATGTGATTTCATGCACAAATCCAATGCAAATTGTGTAGTTAGCCAAAATTCATAAATGTATCATTATTTCTACTTTTATTGATTAAACTTAATTAATTTTGCCTTGTATATGTTCAGAATTAAGTCTGAAACGATTTCCATTGAAAAAACAATAAAAAACAAAAAGTAAAAAACAAAGAAATACATAACAAATTCATAAAACAATAACATACATAAGAAATTGATTTCCAAACCGAAGTTTTTTTAATTGCGATTGTTAAGAATACTACAAAGAATATTTTTACCAAAAATTAGCATTCTAGGAGCTTTATTTAGTGAATTAGAACAAAAACTATGATTTATGCATAAATTAGCATAATTAATTCATATAAAATAAAATCTCATTATTTTGGAAAATTGTACCATACAGCCTTGTAGATTACATCGCACACTACCAGTGTGCAAATTTTTGCGTCGCTCGTGCGATCGGCGGCCGAGATCTTAAGGGGGGGGCCATAATCCCCCCCCCCCCCCCGGGAATGACAAGAATAAAAATACCCCGGGAGATTTAGGGTTAATGAAGAACTGAATGAGTTTAATATAAATATGCTTGTACAGACTGGTCAGGTGCCCTAGAAATTACCGCTATAATTTTATTCTTGTAACTTATATTCTCTATATCAACAAATACACTTCCAATTACACTGTTATTAATATCTTAATTTTATGCTTGTAAAACAGGTTGTCTCCTACAAAAGCACCAGCTCCCACCCATTCCCTGTTTAGATTTGTTATTATATGCAACCAATGAAAACCTGGAATATTGTACAAAGAAAAAAGTTTCTTTCAAGTTTAAGCTATACAAAAAGTACAATTACCATCAAATTTACTAAGAATGATGCGACAGTTATTAGGCATCCTGGAGAAGTAATATAAAATCAAACAATATTTTATAAAGGTTTCATTAAGGTTATCAAGCAAGCAAAATGCTGGTCTATTCCAAAACTCTCATCTCCAATCATACGTGATTAAATCTGAGAAAATATACTCAAATCAACATGACTGATTGCATAGACAATATTATATACTCAACAGTCTGCTAAAGTAAAGTAAAGAAATTATTTACTGGAGGCCACAGCTTAAAAAATGAATAGTGATTATCCAGTGATTCAAGTCTGACAATCATGTGATTACTCTCTTTCAAACAGTGGATTTAAGTAATGATATGATACGTCCGTCAATGGACCATGAAGCACCAACCTTGTCTTTCACCCTCAAAGCTACATTTAGTAGGTCCATATTGTCATTTGGAAGATCCTCTACTATCACCTTTCCTGAACCTTTAAGTTGCGTTTATTTGTCATCATTACATACTAATATTTATACGAGGTGAATTTCACAATGAAAGCATGATGACGAGAATCTCTCTTGGCGTAGCATCCGAGTATGATTGACGATCAGCCTGCTGATCCCTAGCATCACCTCACGCAGTATGTTCACTGAAGCTTGATTACTCTCACACTCTAAAAAATGAAGTGCTGATTTAGCAGTTCATTGGCTTAGAGAGTGACTGCACTTTGGGTGCTGATTAAATCATTCATATTTCAACTAGAAAATCGGCACTCAATATGCAATCACTATACAAGCCAATGAGGTGCTAAATTAACACTTCATTTTTGTCTCACCTGCAAATCAGAGTGAGACTGAAATGACAGCATGACTTAAATAAATAAATAGACCTAGTTCATGAAACTTAGCCAAAAGGTTAATCAAGTATTACTAAACACCTTGCTTGAGTTACAGGTCATATGATCTAGGTCAACGGTCATTTGGGGTAAACGAACTTACACCATGTTAAGGAATCAACATAAAAATCTTAACCTAAGTTTAAGCTTTGAAAATGTCAGCATAACTTTGAAAATATATAGACCTAGTTCATGAAACTTGGACACTAGTATTACTAAACATCTTGCCTGGGTTTCAAGTCACAAGACTAAGGTCAAAGGTCATTTAGGGTCAATGAACTTTGGCCAAGTTGAGGGTATCTGTTGAATTACAATCATAACTTTAAAATGTTATGGATTTCAATCATGAAACTTAGACATACAAGTAATCTTACAAGTTTATTTCGAAACATCCTGTGCAAGTTTCAGATGAAATGATTAAGGTCGAAGGTCATGTAAGGTCAATGCACTTTGGCCAAATTGGGGGTACCTGTTGAAATACCATCATAACCTTGAAGGTACTTTGGTCTAGTTCATCAATTTTGTATAGGAGTAGAATCCTGAACATCATGTGCGAATGCCAGGTCACATGACCAGGGCCAAAGGTCAATGGACTTTGGCCATGTTTGTGGGCATCTGTTGAATTACCATCATAACTTTGAAAGTTTATGAATCTGATTCAAGAAACTTGGGCATAGGAGTAATCAAGTATTACTTGAAATACTGTGCGAATTTCAGGTCAAATGAGCAAGGTCAAAGGTCAACGGACTTTGGCCATGTTGGGGGTATTTGTTGAATAACCATTATAACTTTGAAAGTGTATGGATCTAGTCCCTAAAACTTGGACATAAGAGTAATCACGTATCACTGATTATCTCATGCGAGTCTCAGGTCACATGATCAAAGTCAAAAGTCATTTAATGTCGATGAACTTTGGCAATTTTTGAGGTAATTATTCGATTGCAGTCATTTCGTTCAAAGTTTATAGATATAGTTTATAAAACGTGGATATAGTGGTAATCAAGTATCACTGACCAGTCTTAGGTCCCATGATCAAGAACTAATGTCATTTATTAGTAGTGAACGTAGTATTGTATCATATGAATGGTGTTTTGTGAATAAGCATTTAGTTTTCAAAGTCAGCTCTGCTACTATATTAAATCGCTCGATGCCAGTAGGAGTGCCAGAGGCGCTCAACTTGTCGAGATTGTGTGTGTCCAAGTTTCATGATCTAGATCCATATACTTTCAGAGTTATGACATTTTAGCTCTTAACCTTGGTAAATATTTTGTTTTGATTCCCCTAGCATCATCTAAGTTTAATGACCCTAAATGACCTTTGAACCTCGGTCATGTGACCTGAAACTAATAAATTATGTTCAGTGACACTTGATTATTCTTAGGTTCAAGTTTCATGAACCCGATCCATAAACCGTACAAAAAAATGCAATATAAATATTTATATAGCGTTCTTTATAATGACCCTATCACAACGCTTTACAAATGAGAAAAAAACTAAAGAAGAAAAAAATACATACATAAATAACAAATAACTTAACTAATAAAAAGAAATGTTTTAACGACCGCTGAAATGCATCCAGGTTCCAGAGGCGTGGCGCTGCAGCAGCGAACAATCGGTCAACTAAGGAGGTAGCAGTCTTGGACTTGTCAACAGAGTGGTATCGTTGCCTGATCGTAGTCCACGCCTTTCACTCGGGTACGAAGAAATTAGGTCATTGAAATAGGACGGATGACGATTATGGAGGCATTTGGAGGTAATGATGAGGATCTCTATGTGACACGCTTATGGACAGGAAAATCAGGGTACTAATGGATAATTTGTTTTTCCGTTCCGATCATCGAAGAGCAAAAACGGAAATCAGCCCCGTGGTTCGGTCTTTGAAAACACAAGAGCGAAATCACAACGAAAAAAAAAGTGTTGTGCTGTCGTTTTTGTAAATCAAAATAGAAAATTGAAATCAGAAATTCTTTTGGGATTTTTCTGATTTCTCAATCTAGATTTGTGTTTTTATATATCAAAAACAAAATCAGAACACGCTTTCCGCTCCGTGATTCTGTTTGGAAAATCGCAGACAGAGAAATCGAAATCGGAAACTCGCTTTCCACTTCCTGCTCTGTGATTTTGTCTTTCGCACAGCCAACAGCCATATCGAAATACGGTTTCCGCTCGTCTCTTAGCCGATCTGTCCTTTCTCTCAAGTATATTAAAGAGCGCCCTCTACATTTTCGATCGTTATACACGTGCATGCGTGAATATTAAATCTTCTCTCAGGAATCGTACTAGTAGTATTTTAATAACTTACATGTTTCTTTGCAGATTTTTTTGTGAAACAATCATCAAGAAATGGTGAATAATTTGTTTGATTTTACGTTGTACTCTTTTTCAATTAGACATATATATTATGTATGTATATAAATGTAATAAAACAAGAATATATATTCCTAGCTTAACTCTTACTGTGCCAGTACGAATAGCCCTTGACTGCCAGGGGGTATTCAAGGGAATCCTAGATTGACCGAAACGTAAGCTGAGACTGATTCTAAAACGGTCATAACTCTTTACCCGTACATTGTATAATAAAACCTTCTACACATGAAATCATGCATGGTTCATGGACTTTATGATCGTGTTATTATCTTTCTTATTAGCGTTTTTAAAAAATGAGAAAAAATGTAATATTTTACATTGTTTTTCTTTCATTAAGTAATAACTAAAAATTATAATTTCATAAACATTTCAACGAGCAAATAACCTGATGAATTGTAGAGATACCAAAAAATTAAGAAGATGAAATAAAAGTTCAATGTTTACCCTTCTAAATGACGTAGATATTGATGAAGTTAAACGAACAGAAATAACGAAAAATAATGCTCTTTTGAATGAAATACTATTTTGGCTATTTAAGTTGCTTCCTCTGAAGAATACACACACAATTAAAAGCGTTCTTTTCCCAAAAAGGGCATCGTCTTCGATCAAGTGACCAATCACAGAACAGATGTGATCCCCACGCGAACACACACGATAATATATCAGAACTCTGTATCTTCAAAGTGTGGCCAACCGTAAACTTTCATTCGTGTAGTCTTCAAAATGAGACCCTGTGTTTTTTTTTTATTCGTAGTGTAACAAACAAAGTTATTGCCAGTCAGAAGGAGACAAAATATAAATTTAAAGATGATATATCAAAATATAGATAAAGAGGGATCGGACAGATTCACTACTAACAAGTTTTGGGTATAAAATCCCACAAAATGATATGGGCGTTCTTGGCAAAGTACAAAAAAGCAAGAAAAAAAAAACGTTTATTGCTCGTGAATCAAAGAAGAGGAAATGCAGATAAGTTACAAACAAAAAATCAATAAAAATTTTCAAAAAAGAAAATAGGAAAATTTGTTCTGTATTACTGGTCTAACCAATGTAGCCACCTGTTAACATTCTCCGCGACTACATTATTTTGTTCATGCCACCTCTCTTGTGTTCTTCCTCCGCTAAGGTCGGAGATCAACGGCGCCGTTGGAAGGGCCGCAATTCATTTAAGGCGCTAAGTTGCAATCATGAAGTACTGAGTAAGTTTTGACGAGTTGTGTGGAGGTTGCGTAAGAAGTATAGAATAAGCGTATGTAATTGGGCTTTTGTGTTGCAGCTAATACGCCCAGGAGGTAAAAAAAGGACCGACTCTACAAAAAGAGCAGGGGTGGATTCAAAGCATGGTCCGAACTGCTTGGTGTTGGGATTAGCTTTAACCCGCTGGATAAGGTCCTGTCGGACAGGTGCTAGGGCTGGACAGGTAGCAACCAGATGTTCCACATCCTCGCAGGCTGACATGCACAGACGACAGCAATCATCAGGTGCTTTGCCAATCTTGGCGAGCCGGACTTGGGTCAGATAGACTTGACAGGAGATCTGGGCACGGATGGTGATGGCTGACCGCAGACTTGGATTGGAAATGTGCCCAGGGTACAGATCCTTCGCCTTTGGTTTAGGTGTTCTAGTCCATAAGGACAAGGATGTCTTCTTGGTGAGGGCGTTGTGCTGCCTGGCCACAGACACCTGAATCACTGCCGACTGAACCATTCGCTTCCACTGATGGTAGTTAGGGGGATTCCTCACAAGTTCATCAAGTGGGGGAAGGCTAAGTTGTTGAAGTGCATTACGCCATTCTTGTATGGATTTGGTGTTGGCACAGATACCATGAAGAAGCATCCTTCGTTCTATCCTGTCCATGTCGGTGCACAAGATCTGTCCCAGAAGTAGGAGCTTTTCCTTGGTGACCAACAGGCTAATTTGGATTACGTCAGTGAGAAGATATACTGCTTCGTCGGCTGATGTTGTTGGTAGACCCAGAATCCGCTTAAATAGGTGAATCTGTGCCATATCTAGGCGATTCAACATTGCCCTTGAGAAGGGAATGCTGGAGCAGCCGAAGATCATCCTGGGAACACAAAAAGTTTTCCATAGTTTTGCAGCGACATGGGGAACTACCCTTGCTCCCAGTGGTGAGGTTCCCACAAGGGCATAAAATGATATGTATCCCTTTGTGATAGCATCAGCAGCGTAGTCATACTGAAGATTGTCAGTCCTGACGATGCCAAGGTGCTTGTGTGAGGAGACCTGTGCAATCGGTTCACCATTGATCTGCCAAGAGTTGTCACTGTTCAGAAGGTCTTGATTGAGCACGATGATTGCACTCTTTGAGGGGTTGATCTTGTACTTCCACTCCTTAGTGTAATGGAAAGTGACATTCAACATCTGCTGCAGTTCCATGGGCTCATTGCTAAGAAGTGCAATGTCATCCGCGAAGGCTATGACCCCAACATATAGGTTGCCGACTGAGCAGCCAAGATGATACTCCCTCAGACGCTTGATGAGGTCGTTGATGTAGAGAGTGTACAGCATGGGGGAAAGCACTCCCCCCTGCCTTACTCCTTGGAGGACAGGAAAGGAGGGACCAACTTCATGTTTCCAGAAAACCTTGCTTGAACAGCTGTTGTAAAATTCAGAAATGGTATCAAGCAGCACTGTAGGTGGACGAGTCACTGCTATCTTCGAAAGGAGACCATCTTGCCAGACCGTGTCGAATGCTTTCTGGGCATCCAACATAGCTTTGTACAAAGGTTGGTTGAGGGACTTGTACACTTCGATGACAAGGTCGAGTGCTTTACCTGTAAGAGTACAGGACCTCTCTCGTTGGAAGCCAAATTGCAACGGGTCTGGAATTTGGTGTTCTTGTAAGTGTTGGGAAAGTTTGGGCTTTACCAACAACTTCCCTAAGACCGGAGTCAGAGTGATGCCCCTATAGTTTCCTGGGTCTGTTGGATTCTTGTTCCCACCTTTGAAGAGAGGGATGACAAGGCCATCTTTAAGACTGAGAGGAATGTGCTTCAGATGTATCATCCAGTTCATCATGATGAGGATAAGGATCCTAGTGGTGCAACCAGTGTACATTAGGTGCTCAGGAGAGATGTTGTCCGGACCACTAGCTTTGCCAGGCCTCAAGGAAGAGATGGCCAGGGACAGCTCCTTCGAAGTGAAGAGATGGTCAAGCCCTTGTGGATGGTGTATAACAAGGGAGTCTATATTCTCAGGATGTGTTGGATTCAGAACCTGTGTAGGACTGGAGACAGATGGGGTGGCAAGGTCCTGGAAATGCCGAGTCCATCCCTGGATGATATCAGGCCCAGAGTAGGTGAGACCTCCAAGGTTGAGTTGGTGCACATCAGAGCCAGGGCCTTGTTCTTTCACTAGTGTATAGAACAGCCTGTCGTTGTGTTCGTCGGCTTCCTCAATTCTTGACAGAAGACCATTCCTGCAGGCAGCTCTTGCCTGCCTAAGCTTAGCACGAAATGTTTTTTTCAAATCGGCAGATAACACACCAACTGGACTGTTCTTGTCCTCTCCAGATCTTTTCCAGTCTTTCCACATGTTCATGTGCCTTTGATAACACTCCTCCACTTCGGGACTCCACTCAGTCTTCCCTTTACCTCTACCATTCCCTTTTGTGTGAGGAAGATTCATAGAGGTCTGAACAAGGGCTGACTGCAGTCTGGCAGTAACAAAGTCAAGGAGATTCTCATCAGGCATAACGTCCGCAAGGGAAACAAGAATGTCCTCCGAAGCTACATCAAGAGGTTCTGTATACAGCTCCTTGATCATCTGTTTTGACAACTCCTTCACTTGACTGTTGGACGGCGGAGAGGGTTGCTGGGAACTGTGTGGTGAGTCCTTGCTTCGGATACACTAGATGATGCAGGTGACCAGGTTACCTTGATAGGAGAATGGTCAGACAGGTTGAGGGGTTCATCATTGTAGATCAGGAGGTTGGAGAAGTCACCAGCAGACTTGCTGTGGGTTAAAAAAGTGTCAATGTTGGACCGTTTGGTGCCATCATCACTTTCATAAGTGTAGGCCTCGCTGTCCCCAAGTGTCCTTGATAGGCACACCAAGTCGTTCTCGGCCATGAAAGAGTCAAGAATGTTGAATGCTCTTTTTTTCCGTTCCTTGTTATGGAGATCCACATTCAAGTCACCACCAATGATGACACTGCTAGACCTGTTCTGCTGCATGATGCATTGGATTTCTTCTAAGATGGCCTGGTATTCGGCGAGGGCTTCAGATGAGGCATCACAAGGCATGTAGCAGTTGTAAACCAGCACATTGTGTTTTCCAAAGAGCAAATGGAGACAAAGTACCCTTGGAGAGATTGTTGGAATAACCTTTAGTGAGCATGGGAGCACCTTCTTGACAAGGGTGGCAACACCTCCTCTGCCTCTTCTAGTTGGGAGAGAGCATAGCTGATCATGGGCTTTGGAGAAGGCATGAAAATCTGACTGAAGATTATTCAAGAAACCTAGTTCACCCTCATGAATCCAGTGCTCTTGAAGTAGTAGAAAATCAGTCTGTTTGAGTAGTAGAAGAATGAAGTCTCTGTTGGACTTTACCCCACGAGTATTGAGAGAAGATATGTGTAGGCTTGGTGTGGCGTTTACCTCCTCAGAGGAGGAAGCAGTTGCAGACTGCTTTTTGTGAGGTCCATGATTTGGAGGTGAAGTTCCCTGATTGAGACATCGATCGTGCTGGTAGGACCTAAGGATTGGACTGTCAACATATTCAGTAGAGATGCTGTGAGGTAGTATACCCTCTCCATTTGCCCGCAGTACGTTGCAGCTGATGCGCGGCCATGCCGAAAAGGAGAACTTTGCAACGTAGTGTCTCTTGTCCTTAACTGATCTTGAGTCCCTAAACCTGCAAAATTTTGCCCTTCCTCCTTGCTACACCTCTGGGCTTCAGCAGACAGGGAAGACAGAGTCTGTGATGGCTCGTTGTTATTTCTCGATGATGGAACAGTCGAGTGTTGGTCATTGTAAGGATAGAGGTTGAGAACAAATCCATCAGTTCTCCCTGACTTTGACTTCTCAGCAGAATCTGTGTTCCGGTTATCCAGGGCAGGTCGGCTGTTCCTACCTAACTGTTGGTGTGGACGCACTTCCTCCCCAGTGCGAGGTGTTGGCTCACCAGGGTGCTGTTGAGATGACATCTCTAGATTACCTTCAGGAAGATGATCAGCTTGATTCCTGCCTTCTTCACCATCCACACCAGGTGTGACAACAGGAAAGGTACACTGGCGAGACAGAGGTTTCATTGACCCTGCTTTGACCACCGGGCTTCTACCAGAGTGATGTTGCTTCTGAGTGAATTCCAAGCTTTGCTTTGTGGAAATTGAGCCATTTGATGTTGCATTGTGGCTGAACAATGATTCATTAGGCAGACGGGTGCTGTTTTCATTCCGAGAAAACCCAGGAACCACATCAGTATCATCAGCAAAACTCTCAAATTTGTTGCTAGTTGGAATGTTATATAGGCCAGTCTTATCGTAGTGTGTAGAGTATGCAGCTTGAAAAGGAGGCGACAAGTCTTTGCTGTTGCTCCCACGATGTGGTGCATGATCTTTTCCACAAGCTGATTGTTGATGTCCACCCTGGTGTTGACCCATAGGTCTGGAAGAAAGGTTGGTGCGGGCCTGTTGACCATGATGGTTATATATTGATGATCCAGGTTGTGAGCGATGGTGGTATTTCTCATGACTATTGTTATCCCTACTCTTTTGACGCTGGGCACTATTTATAAAGAATCTGCTCCTTTGTAATCTTGGAGGATGTGATATATTAACACCAGATGGACTAGGTGGAGGTGACCTATCCAATGAGGCAGAATCACACCGAGATATATCTTGGAGACCATGGGATTTGCAAACTGCTGACAAAAAGTCAACTTGCAGTTGGAGGGATCGTAGCTCCACTTCCTTTTTGACCAGCGCACTTTTCAAGGAGACTACTTCTTTGTCCTTATTTCCGAGTATGATCTTATCATGAACACGCTGGTCTTGGAGACTCTTGTAATCCCTACGCAACTGTCGGAGCTGATTCAGGAGTTGCTCATTCTCCATTAGAATGACCGTATTGATACTTGATTTTTCCTTTAGGTCTTCCCTGAGAACTTTCAACTGTTTGGAAGAAGAAGCACACTCCACGCAAGTAGATGGTCGGCTATCATTGGTATTATGTAGAGCATCATTTGCTCCCACTTCACGACTACTGTCTCCCGGGCACAGAGAATCCTTCTTCCCATCTGCACATTCACAACCAGCAACTGGTGGGTAATCATTGTGGTCGCTGACAAGAGTAGCCATTATGGATTCAGTTTGGGTGGCATGTTCTTGAACATTAGGTGCTTCTCCACTGCTGTCCTTAGATTTGTTAGTAACATCAGGCTGTTCCAGCGAGATAGAAAGACGTAGCAGACCATTGATGGAGGAGCGAGGGCTAGGAGTTGTGGAATGAGCATCTCCCGGGCACGTCAAGAAGTCTAACTCTGTTTCAAATTGATCTTCTGTAAAGGCTTCTCTGGATGGATGACTTGGCGAGAACTCACTGCGCTTGTCATGGGAAGACTTGTCTTGAGGGTGTAAACTGGCAGGCAAGGGTTGAGCTACACTCGAGCATGTCAGGAAGTCCAGGTCTGAGCCTGATTGCTCTTCAGTATTGGACTGGCTTGGCAGGGAACACTCGCTGTTAACAGATGTGGTTGAATTTGTGGCAGACTTACATGTAATAGCAGAACACGACACACAAGTGAAAGGGGCATTCTTGTCATTGATAAGCTGTGCTAAATCTTGGTC
The DNA here is from genome assembly GCF_037042905.1 of Lytechinus pictus. NCBI lineage: Eukaryota > Metazoa > Echinodermata > Echinoidea > Temnopleuroida > Toxopneustidae > Lytechinus > Lytechinus pictus. The sequence goes on from NC_087250.1 coordinate 6,631,157, forward strand.
CAGCAGCCCTGTACACTCAAAGTGAATCCATATGTTGCATACATGACATTGGATCGTATAGTAGCATGCGTGTGTCTTGCAGATGGGGCACAACAGATTCAGCTCGTCAGGGGAACACTCGCATACCTTGGCTGTAGCATTAACTCCAATTTTCTGTGGTGAGCTTGCTATCCTGTAGATTTCATCCATGAGGCAATTTAAGCTTACTCTTATAGAGGAGTCAGATGTGACATCGCTAACTTGTAGGTCGACTTCTTGGAGAAGGGAAGACTTGAGCTCGTTGAGCAAGTGAAATTGTTTGCCACTGACAAACATGTGGTGGGTCTCCTCAAAGAATAAGATGGATAACTTCTTTACCTTTCCTGCATCTCCACTTTTTTTCTTATTGTAGATTTCGAAGCCACAGCTCACTTGGCCACGATATGGAACGGCCATGTGTGCTGGGTTGAAAGAAGGATTTCTAACCAGAGAGTCACAAACAATATTTTTCATTCTTGCGTACAGATCATTTTCGAGTGCTACGTTTACAAATTTATGACCACCTTTTGTACGACCCTCTGAAGAAATTAGAAAGTCCATGGGCTCAGCAGAATTTGAGGGTGTACATGGAGTTGACATGATGAATGTTGTGCGTTTGACAGATAAATTGCCACAGAGATATTGTAAAAATCTCTGACAAAATTAACGTAGATAATGAGTAAGTGGAGTACTAAACAAGGACGATAGACAGTACAGTATAGCACCTTCAAATCAAGATGATGGAATCTGGGCTATTTTCAGCAGACACAACAGGCTTGGATGAACAGTACACTCCACAGGTACAGCTACATACAAAGCAGGATGAAGGGAGACTACATACATTACATGTACATACAGCAACAGTTACGTTGGATTGACAGATGCAGTACAATACACTCACAATATCTGACGTGACAGTTACATGTATACCTTACACCATGCAGAACAGGAAACAGGGCCACATGAACCAAGTCATGAACAATAGATGCCCAGACTCTCTTTCAGGAGGAATCTCTAATCCGCGCTCCCTCCTGACCTATTATCTAGGAGAGCAATTTAGCACAGGATGTTCTTAGAAATCGGGGCTCACGCACGTCTTTTGATTTGACTATTCAATACTTTCAAAGGTTCCGATATTTATTTCTTTTTACATTTTACTTTTTTGTGGGTGACCCAGGTAAAAAGAAAACAGTTAGCCCCCCCCCCCCCTACATAAAAATCCGGCATCCACCCAGGGTCTCCCCAGCTCGTAGCACTATCCGTAGTAAAAAAAAGAATAATTTGTTCAGATAACATGATGTACAATATATAAAGGCCTGGTCACACCGCCCGAGCGGTGTTGGAGCGAAGATAAAAAAAATCATCACCGCTCGCTACTGTTCACCATTTCGATTTCGATTTTTTTTTTTTTTCGATTATTGTTTTCGATTCCCCAATTTTGTGAGCGAAATTCGATCCTCTCTCCCTACCGCTTCAAGACCGCTCCAGCAACGCTCGGGTGGTGTGACCAAGCCTTAAAAAAATTAATATTCAACCCGTTATCGTCATCATTTTCATTTCTACTCTCTAAAGTCGTTTTAAAATCTCCTTGATAGTGAAGTCAATGCAGCAACTAACAAGTCGGTCTGATCGAATTTGTTAATGTAACTGGCAGATGTCCCGCCCTATCCCTTTCTTTCTTTTCCTCAAAACATCTGATATTGCTGTACATACTCCGTTTACATTTTCTATTACCAATGGTTGGATTTAGTAAAGGAAAAACATCCACTTTGAAAAAAGAGATAAATCTTTAAAGGAATAAAGCGTTATTATCAGCACTTTTAATTATCACATTTTTTGCTTCTTCCTATTTTATTCGAGGAGAATATTGAACGATTCATATCTTTGTAATAAGTTTGAATATGATACTGATAAGCATAACAATGTCAATCATTTCTTTAAAAATGGTTTGGGTTATAAAAAGACAAACGGATATGACCCGTTATTTACCAGATCTTAAGTTTATGAAGAGAGAGTTTGGCTGCAGAAGAAATGCAATTGATATGATCACAACAATTATTTTTGAATAATAATCATAATGATGATGATTCTGATCGCAATAACATTAAAGGGATTAAAGGAAAATATTCATGTCTTTATACATAGAGTAGAATTCACTGAGCAAAATGCCGAAAATTTCATCAAAATCGGATAACAAATTGTAAAGTTATTAAAATTTAAAATTTAGTAATATTTTGTGAAAAAGAGTCGTCATGAATATTCATTAGGTGGGCTGGTGATGTTACATCCCCACTTTCCGTTTTATTATGTTATTACATAAAATCATAATTATTTCATTATTTCATACTTGTGTGAATAATATGTCTCCCTTATAATGAAATAAATATCTAATGCAGTATTCAGTTGTCTAATATCTAATGCATTAAATCAGTTGTCAATTCAATTTTTCTAGTGCTTGGAGGAAAAAAGATTGAATGAACCTAATTTCATATAATAAAATACAAAAGAACAAGTGGAGATGTTACATCATCAGCCCACCTAATGAATATTCATGACGACTGTTTTCACAAAATATTGCTAAACTTTAAAATTCAATAACTTTGTTATTTTGTTATCCGATTTTGATGAAAATTTTCAGTATTTTGCTCAGTGAATTATGCTCTATTTATAAAAAAAAATATAAATACTTTCAGCCCAGACAATCCCGTTAATAATAATAAGAAGAAGGTGAAGGAGAAGGATAATGATAATAATAATTACAATAACAAAAATGATAATAATGATTATGATAATAGTCATACTAATAATGATAATAATAATAATAATAATAACAATAATAAATGAATAAATAAATAATTAGTGTGATGATTGTAGTTAGCAGACGAGAGTTGGAAATGCCAGCCTTCTTTACTCATATATTCATAGCGAGAACAATTTTTTGAGAATGCTAAAAACAAAGTATAAAACCTGTGTATTGCTACACACAACCGTTATATCACACATGTCTATAGGGGAAATCTTGATTCAGATCGCGGCAATATCCGAAATCAACTCTTCAAAATAATGATGCAAAAATACAATTTTACTAAAAAAATGTCTATGTAAACCACGATATTTTTTATATGACAAAATAAATTGTGAATTCCTTACCAGTATAACAACATAAAAAACACAGAACATGGTGTTGATTTTCTGGCTGTAAAATTGGTTAAACAAAAAAGTTACTTGGGCACGTGTACGTGCCAATGGCATTAGAGGCCTAAGGGCACAAATAGCTGCCAATGGCTCTTAAAGAGTTAAAATAAATATAGAATCAATCTTGTTAGAAAAAGATGTATATCATATATTTTGAGAACAAATTGAATCGATTTAGAATTTAGTCATGAAAATGTTTTCCGTCTTTTTTGTTAAGAGTTGTGAAATGTATGAATGCGTTGATCACAGTATATGTACATTCAAACCAAGCTTTGTAATTATGGGGTAATTTGATTTGATATCGCTCTTTAATTTATGATTATGAATGTAATATTTTACTATATTCAATTTTGTTGATGAGAGAAGAGAATAAAATATTATTTTAAAAAAATGCAGCGCAGTGCATGCATGTTGACCGGCTGGTTAGATATTCAATATTCAAACGGTGAAGATGGACAGTATGATATTCAGGTTCGATATAAAAATGCGTGTGAATTTGGACCAATATTTGATATTCTATATTTAAAAAAGAATAAGGGTTTTGAAGGCTAGCTAGGGGGTTTAACATGTAAAGCGCGTGTCGGGCAATCATAAAAACACTGGCATGCCCAAGTGCGAGAAGACTTTTGGAGGACCAACTTTAATAAATAAAATATAACATAACATTTTTTTTTTTTTTGAGGGGCCCAACTAGGATATCCCGAGGGCCTAGACGAGGCAATCAGATATCATAACTTGTAGAACTCGACTCGATAAACACTCGCTTGATCCGGCGCATGGGCTCAAATTAACAAAATTAAAGAAATAAAGGACTATCTAAAGCATTCTTAACTTGAAATAATATTTTTTTTCAAGGGGCCCAAGGGATAACTTTACGGCCAAGCTGGGGCAACCAGGTATTCTAACTTGTAGAAATTGGCGCGGGCAATCAGATTAGTACTAGCTTGACCCGATGCATGAGCATTTAGGGGGCTCAAAATAACAAAATTAAAGGAATAAAGGGTTATTTTAAGCATTAAAAAAAGTAATTTTCAAGGGGCCCCAGGGATATCTTGACGGCCAAGCCGGGGCAACCAGGTATTCTAACTTGTAGAAATTGGCGCGGGCAATCAGATTAGTACTAGCTTGACCCGATGCATGAACATTTAGTGGGCTAAAAATAACAAAATTAAAGGAATAAAGGGTTATTTTAAGCATTAAAATAAGTAATTTTCAAGGGGTCCCCAGGAATATCCCGACGGCCTAGCCGGGGTAACCAGGTATCCTAACTTGTAGAACTTGATTCGGGCAACCAGATAAACACTAACTTGACCCATTGCATGCACATTTAGGGGCTAAAAATTAACAAAATATTTGAACATTTTTTTTAATTAAAAAAAGGATTTTTTTTTTTCATTGGAACCCGGGGATATCCCGACGGCTTACTTAGGGTAACCAGGTATTCTAACTTGTAAAACTAGACTCGGACAACCAAATAAAAATTACCATGACCCTGCACATGCACATTTAGGGGGCTCAAATTAACAAAATTAAAGAAATAAAGGCATGCACTGTATAACGATCTAAACGTAGAGGGCGCTCTTTAATATACTTGAAAGAAAGGACAAGTCGGCTCAGAGACGAGCGGAAACCGTATTCGATATGGCTGTTGGCTGTGAGAAAACCAAAATCACAGAGCAGTAAGTGGAACGCGAGTTTTCGATTTCGTTTTCGCTGTGTGCGTTTTTCCAAACAGAATCACCGAGCGGAAAGCCTATTCTTATTTTTTATGATATATAAAACACAAATCTAGAATGAGAAATCAGAAACAGCCCCAAAGTATTTCTGATTTAGATTTTCTGTTTTTCATCTAAAAGAACGAAATCACAACAAGTTTTTATCGTTGTGATTTAGTTTTTGTGTTTTCAAAGACCGAACCGCGGTGCTGATTTCCGTTTTTGCTCTGCGATGATTGGAAAGGAAAAACGAATTATCCATTAGTACCCTGATTTGGCTGCCCGGTTCTGAGCTCGTTCAAGCCGTTGGATGTTTGCCGAAGGTGTACCAACTAACAGAGAGTTTGCATATTCAATTCTTGATGTAATCAAATCTCTCACAGCATGCTTACATGCATCCTTATACGAGCTTTATATGAGAGATGAAAGGGATAAAACACGGCGACTTATCTTCAATAGGTGTGATAATGTACACCTTCATGTCTGACATGGGTTATGTATACAAACCAAAAAGCTGCGGACTGACTACCGATCCCTGTGGAACACCCAAATGGAGGGAAACTGATTCTGAGAACTTATTCGCGACCTTTAGCCTGAAACTACGATTATACGACAGGTAAGAATCGAACCGAGATTTCACACTCCCATAGATGCCGAATTGACAAGTGAGACGATTCAGTAAAAATTCATGGTCGACGGAGTCAAATGCAGCAGAGAGGTCTAGAAAGAAAACAAAGTTTGTTGCCTATCGCTCGTCGCTCGAAGTATGTCATGATGAACTATAAGAAAACAGTCTCTGTACTATGGTCACGTCGGTAGGCTGACTGATTTTGAACATTCAGATAATTTGTATCCAGATAGTCCACGATTTGGGACAAAGCAGCCATCTTGATGATTTTGGAAACAAATGAAACATTAGAGATATGTCAGTAATTTTTCAAATTTCAAAGTTGTGGTGGGAATCAACATATACCACCAACCTTTGACCTTAGTCATGTGACTTGAAACCTAAATAGACAAGAAGTTTATTATAACTTGATCACCCTTATGTTCAAGTTTTGCGAACTAGGTTCGTATACTTTCCAAGCTATAATGACATTTCAAAAACTTAACCTTGATTCCCCAACACGATCTAAGTTCATTGACCCTAAATGACCTTTAGTAATGCTTGATGACCATTATGTCCAAATTTCACAAACTAGACCTATCTACCTTTAACATGATTAAAGGTTGTGATGAAATTTCAAAAACTTAACCACTGGTGAAGATTTTATGTTGACGCCGCCGCACAGTGGGCCAGAATGAGTTGAAAGTGCGCCAAAATTATATTCCGTATTAGATTTTTATTTTAACATGTTCATTATGGGTAATTTGGGGCGTAGAATCGAATGAACATAATTTAAAGCCGATATGACGTCACCTTGATACCAAATTTTGATTGGCTACTTAAAACCTAGCTGTGAAAAGACAAATTACGCTAAACAATGTGTAGTATATAAACTTTGTGTTATGTGCTACTTTAAGATTGACCAGAGTGAATGTTGGTTTATGCTTCTCACATTCCTAAAAAGTGTGTATGAGATGCCGAAAATTATTTTATGGCATCAAAACGATAATTAATAAATTTATATAAAAAAAAGCCTTTAAAATCTGAAAATATCAACCGTGCTTTATCGAGCTGTGTTGACTTGTGAAAAACACAGAGTATATAACACCACGAATGTATCACTATGAGGAGTGTTTTTGGCTGAAATTATTCTACAAGTAAGTTTTATCTCTGGGAGAGTTGTGGATATAGCCCTTATTTGCGTTGGCAACCTTTATTTTGTTTACATTATGCCCGGAATTCATGTAATTTTCATGGAATGGAAGGGGAATCGTCCTAGCCTTGCAAAAGCGTACGGCAATGTACACCCATACGGTGCGCTACGATGACTGCGCGGTATAAAAATGACCGTTTTTGAACAGGTTTTTGGGGTGTTGTGTCAAGTAAAATCGGCTCTCACATGAAAACGGGCAAAAACGGGCAGCTAAATTTGGTATCGATTTAAAGCTTAGACATCGGAAAAAATTATGCTTATAGAATTTAGACGGAAAACCACGGAAATCTAAACGTTTCTAATGTAAATGCAAAAAAATGGATTTTCAGCCTATTTCGAGGAATAATCATCCTATTAACCACCTGAAAGGTGTCTTTATCTACTTTGAACCCTTTCACACTAAAAATGAATATATCAGGATTATGTGGGAGCCCTTTCAGATTCCTACATGAAAAACCTCTTGTGAAATGGCCTGTTTTTCAACTAGGTTGTCATATACGCGACATTTCGCAAAATGTCACATTTTACGATTTGAGGTAGGAAATTAACAACCTTTATGCAAATTCCAGAATGAAATATTTTGCTGAAGCATTCTTCAAAGTGTTGTCTTTCAGCTGGGCATGACAAAAAATAAAAATCAGAAATTGCCCAAAATGACTTTTGGCGCACTTTTGTTTCACCCCGGCCCACTGTGCGCCGTCACTGCCGTGTCAAAAGCGGCGACTATAGTCTTGCTCTGCTATGCAGACGAAACAAAATGAATAAAACGGTAAAAACGCCGCGGGGTAATTGTGACTGAGGTATAAGATATTAATGGTTTCATGCTATAACTAGATATATCCCAATTGGAAATGTACTTTTTCATCTAGCAATTTGCTATTGGAATATATATATGTATACTTGCTTCAAAACGTGTCATTTATTCCTCTAGTTGGCATGCAAGTTTGAAATATGTTTCATGTTCTATTTTCTTATAGGTAAATACTTACAATCTAAAGATGAACTGAGCAACCAAGAGGCAGTACCCGGCGATTCAGGTAAACTAGAAATACTGTCTTTTTCATTTCTTAGCCTTCCTTTTCGAAATTTATGGACGTTTCTCTTTTCTTTAATAAAAAAATTGCACTACGATCAAGCAGATATTCATCATCATGAATATATCCCCATTCCATTTTACATAATACTACTACTAATAATAATTAGACTGATATCGCGCCAAATCCACTCTGTAGAGTGCTCAAGGCGCTTTTTAGGAAATTATAAAAGAAATTAAGAATTAAAGAGAAATGTTTTAAGGTAATGTTTGAAAGTTTCAGAGGTCAAGCACTATTTGATGTTTTCAGGGAGGCTATTCCATAACTTAGAAGATTAGTAAACAAATGATCCCCCCCCCCCATCTACCTCTCTTCATTGTTCTTATACAATCGATGACTTATCACTTAGTGGTGCCGTATTTTTCTTCTGCAATTTTATCTTATTTTTGTATTATTTTTAACACTTTTTGATGCACTTTCTATTTTAGATTCTTTTTAAGGACGTTCCACAGTTAAAATGAAGTCCATGTCATTTTCACCAAATTTTGCAGAGAGTTACGTTGGTATCTAAACATTATGAAAATGCAAAAAAATAATATAGGTTCATGTGCTTATTTTTTTTCTACGGGTCTTCAAAGTCGCCGTATTTGAATGATATGAAATGTTGCGCAATCAAGAGAATTATGCCTCTCTTAGACCTCACAAATTCACCAAATGAGTTTAAGTCATCTTTACTCAGTGGATAACGCATCAAACTTCATCAAACTTTCAGAATGTGTAACTTAGTAGATACCAAAGTAAGAGAAAGCCTTTTAATTAGTAAAACTATATCTATTTGGAGTCAGCAGCGCCCTCATTTGGCAAAAATGGTGCAAAAACTCGGAAAAAACAAATCTTCAAAGAGTGACGTGAATCTATTCAAAAATCAAAAAATATATATTTTGTAAGCTGCACTTTTTTCAAAATCCACGTCATTTTCATCAAATTCTGCTAAATTGTAGATGGTGTAGGGAAGTTAACAATATGGGGTCCATGTGCTCGTTTTTTTAACTATGAGTGTCTAAAGTGATGCAAGTTGGCTTGAAAATCGCCTAAAGTGCGCCGAAAACGTGCAAAAGTCTAATAATACCGTCTAAAATGCGAATGGTTCCGTAGTTCACTCCCAAAAATTCAAAATCCATGTCATTTTCATCATACTCTCTAAATTTGTAGAGGAAAATATTCTAAAGCCGTTAAAATATTTAAAATATAGAGTCCGTGTGCTTGTTTTTTTAATTATCAGGGTCCAAACTGTTGCGAGTTGGCTTGAAAATCGCCTAAAGTGCGCCGAATTCGCCGAAAGCGTGCAAAAGTCTAATAATACCGTCTAAAATGCGAATGGTCTTGTATTTCGCTCCCAAACATTCAAAATCCATGTCATTTTCATCATACTCTCTAAATTTGTAAAGGAATATATTCTAAAGCCGTTAAAATATAAAAAATATAGGGTCCATGTGCTAATTTTTTAGTTATCAGTGTCCAAACTGTTGCGAGTTGGCTTGAAAATCGCCTAAATGCGCCGAAAACGTGCAAAGGTATAATAATACCGTCTAAAATGCGAATAGGGCCGAATTTTGCTCCCAAACATTCAAAATCCATGTCATTTTCATCATACTCTCTGAATTTGTAGAGGAATATATTTTAAAGCCGTTAAAATAAATAAATAATAAATAAATAAATAAATAAATAATAAATAAATAAATAAATATTAAATAAATAATAAATAAATAATAACAATAATAAATAATAAATAATAAATAATAAGTAAATAAATAAATAAATAAATAAATAAATAAATAAATAAAATTAAAAAAAATATAGGGTCTATGTGCTCGTTTTTTAGTTATCAGTGTCCAAACTGTTGCGAGTTGGCTTGAAAATCGCCTTAATGCGCCGGAAACGTGCAAAAGTCTAATAATACCGTCTAAAATGCGAATGGTTCCCGTATTTTGCCCCCAAACATTCAAAATCCATGTCATTTTCATCATACTCTCTGAATTTGTAGAGGAATATATTCTAAAGCCGTTAAAAAAAATATATATATAGGGTCCATGTGCTCGTTTTTAAACTATCAGTGTCCAAAGTGTTGCAAGTTGGCTTGAAAATATTGAAATCCACCTAAAATGCGCCGAAAACGTGCAAAAGTCTAGTAATAGTACCGTCTAAAATGCAAATAGGTCCGTAGTTTTGCTCCCAAACATTCAAAATCCATGTCATTTTCATCATACTCTCTAGATTTACAGAAGAATAAATTCTGATGACGTTAAAATATGAAAAACATGGGGTCCATGTGCTCATTTTTAAGCTATTAGTGTCTAAACCGTTGCGAGTTGGCTTGAAACACCCTAAAATGCGCCGAAATCAAGTAAAAGTCTGATAATACCGTCCAAAGTGTCTAAAATACGAATGGTTCCGTAGTTCTGCTCCCAAACATTCAAAACCCATGTCATTTTCATTATACTCTCTAGATTTGTAGAAGAATATATTCTGAAGAAGTTAAGACATTTAAATTATGGGGTCCAGGTGCTCGTTTTCAAATTATCAGTGTCCAAAATATTGCGAGTTGGCTTGAAACAGCCCAAAATGCGTTGAAAACAAGCACAAGTCTGTTGATATACCGTCTAAAATGCGAGTAGTTCCGCAGTCTTGTTCCTAAACATTGAAAATCCATGTCATTTTCATCATACTTTGCACAAAGATACTTTAGCACCTGAATATTCCAAATATACAAAAATTAACATGTGTCCATGTGCTTGATTTTTTGCTATAGGGCTTCAAAGTTAACCCAAAATGGATGTTCTTAACTCTTACTGTGACAGTACGAATACCCCTTGACTGCCAGGGGTATTCGAGGGAATCCTAAATTGACCGAAACGTAAGCAGAGACTGATTTTAAAACGGTCATAACTCTTTACCCGTACATTGTATAATGAAACCTTCTACACATGAAATCATGCATGGTTCAAGGTTTTTATGATCGTGTTATTATCTTTCTTATTCGCGTTTTTTTTAAATGAGAAAAAATGTAATATTTTACTTTTGTTTTTTTCAATAAGTAAAACCTATAAATTATAATTTCATGAACATTTCAACGAGCAAATAACCTGATGAATTGTAGAGATACCAAAAATTAAGAAGATAAAATAAAAGTTAAATGTTTACCCTTTTAAATGACGTAGATATTGATGAAATTGAACGAACAGACATAACAAAAAATAATGCTCTTTTGAATGAAATACTATTTTGGCTATTTAAGTTGCTTCCTCTGAAGAATACACACACAATTAAAAGCGTTCTTTTCCAAAAAAGAGCATCGTTTTCGATCAAGTGACCAATCACAGAACAGCTGTGATCCCCACGCGAACACACACAATAATACACTACTCAAAAAAAGTTAAGGACCACTTTTTAATGTGTGTATACAATTTTCAAACCGGGTGTTGTATTTCTAGAAATACCCGAATATGGCTGTCTTGAATCTCCTCAAACACCCTGTAACAATTTCACACATTGGTGGTTTCAGTTGTTGCATGATGTCTCTCGCATTATTGCATATCCTGAAAAGTGGGCCCATTGTGAAGTGGTACAAATGTGGATTCAAATGCATTTTCTGTCTTTAGTCTCTACAATCAACAAATTGCTGACAACAGCAATGCCAAGATACAGCTGTCCAGGATGCCATCAAACACAGTGAAATCAATTTCACACATGCAGTTCTTTCATGTCTCTTGCATCATTGCAATGTGCCCGTACAAAAGTGGCTTCCAAAGCATTTTCTGTCTTTAGTCTCTACAATCAACAACTTGCTGACAATAGCAATGCCAAGATACAGCTGTCCAGAATGCCATCAAACACAATGACATCAATTTCACACATGCAGTTCTTTCATGATGTCTCTGGCATCATTGCAGTGGGCCATAAGACAAGTGTCTTCCAAAGCATTTTCCGTCTTTAGTCTGTACAATCAACAACTTGCCTACAACAGCAATGCCAAGACACCACCTAAGTGAAACAGATGTAGCCAGAGCCCTAGGGATGCTGGAAGCTGGCCTCAGTCAGCGAAGAGTAGCCAGAATGATGGGCGTGTCACACAGTGTCATTAGCAGAGCAAATCAAAGACACCGAGAGACAGGGCTATACTCCGAGAGACCCCGCAGTGGCCGACCAGTTTCGACAACCCCTAGAGATGATCGCTACTTGACGAATCTCAGCCTCCGCAACCGCTTTCACAGTGCACGCCGCCTCAACAATGACTTCGCTGCAGCAACTGGAGTGATTGTTTCCACTCAAACAATCCGTAACCGACTTCACAGAGCCAATATGCATGCCAGACGGCCAGCTCAGTGTGTCCTACTCACCCCTGCTCACAGAAGAATTCGTCTCAACTGGGCCCGGGAGCATGTCAGATGGACCAGACAGCAATGGCGTAGAGTTCTGTTCACAGATGAGAGCAGATTTTTCCTTGACCACAATGATGGACGTTCGAGAGTCTGGAGGCGACCAGGAGAGAGATTTGCAGACCCCTGTATTGCAGAACATGACCGTTATGGGGGAGGCAGCGTCGTGGTGTGGGGAGGCATCACCTACGCCAACCGTACTCGTCTCTACGTGGTCCCAGGGGGAGCAATGACAGGAGTGAGGTACAGGGATGAGGTCCTTGAACCTATAGTGGTGCCATTTGCAGAAAATGTGGGACAAAACATCATTTTCATGGATGACAATGCCCGTGCCCACCGAGCTAGGGTGGTGACCGAGTTCCTTGAGGGCCAGGGGATTGAGCGTATGGAGTGGCCAGCGAGGTCCCCGGACTTAAACCCGATAGAGCACGTCTGGGACATGATGGGGAGGAGTCTCGAGCAGCTCGAAGCCCATCCACTTAGACTGCAGCAGCTGGGTGTGGCTCTGGAGGCTGCATGGGATGCACTGGACGTCAGAGACATCAATCGCCTCATCAGCTCCATGAGACAGCGCTGTGAAGCCGTTATTGCTGCAGGAGGTGGTCACACTCGTTACTGAACTGCCTGAAAGACACTCAGACATTCGTTTTTACCACTTCATGTCGGTAGCTGATACCCCTCGGGGCCCACTTTTCAGGATGTGCAGTGATGCGAGAGACATTGTGCAACAACTGAAACCACCCATGCGTGAAATTGATTACAGCGTGTTTAAGGACATTTGGGACAGTTGTACTGAGGTATTTCCAGAAATAAAACACCTTGTATAAAATTTTTATGTACGTTTTAAAAAGTGGTCCTTAACTTTTTTTGAGTAGTGTATATTAGAACCCTGTATCTTCAAAGTGTGGCCAACCGTAAACTTTCATTCGTGTAGTCTTCAAAATAAGACCCTGTGGTTTCTTTTTATTCGTAGTGTAACAAACAAAGTTATTGCCAGTCAGAAGGAGACAAAATATAAATTTAAAGATGATATATCAAAATATAGATAAAGAGGAATCGGACAGGTTCACTACTAACAAGTTTGTGGTATAAAATCCCACAAAATGATATGGGCGTTCTTGGCAAAGTACAAAAAAGCTAGAAAAAAAAGGTTATTTTTCGTGAATCAAGGAAGAGGAAATGCAGATCAGTTACAAAAAAAAAATCAATACAAATTTTCAAAAAAAGAAAATATGCCTATTTGTTCTGTATTACTGGTCTGACCAATGTAGCCACCTGTTAACATTCTCCCCGACTACATTCTTTTGTTCATGCCACCAAGTCATGAACAATAGATGTCCAGACTCTCTTTCATGAGGAATCTCTAATCCGCGCTCCCTCCTGACCTATTATCTAGAAGCAATTTAGCACAGGATGTTCTTAAAAATCGGGGCTCACGCACGTCTTTTGATTTGACTATTCAATACTTTCAAAGGTTCCGATATTTCTTTCTTTTTACATTTTACTTTTTTGTGGGTGACCCAGGTAAAAAGAAAACAATTAGCCCCCCCCCCCCCCCTACATAAAAATCCGGCATCCACCCATGGTCTCCCCAGCTCGTAGCACTATCCGTGGTAAAAAAAGAATAATTTGTTCAGATAACATGATGTACAATATATAAATGCCTGGTCACACCGCCCGAGCGTTGTTGGAGCAGAGAGAAAAAAATCATCACCGCTCGCTACTGTTCACCATTTTCGATTTCGACTGTTTTTTTTTTTGTTTTTTTTTCGATTCCCCAATTTTGTGAGCAAAATTCGACCCTCTCTCCCTACCGCTCCACGACCGCTCCAGCAACGCTCGGGCGGTGTGACCAAGCCTTAAGAAATTTAATATTCAACCCGTTATCGTCATCATTTGTATTTCTACTCTCTAAAGTCGTTTTAAAATTTCCTTGATAGTAAAGTCAATGCAGCAACTAACAGGTCGGTCTGATCGGTTTTGTTAATGTAACTGGCAGCTGTCCCGCCCTATCCCTTTCTTTTTTTTCCTCAAAACATCTGATATTGCTGTACATACTCCGTTTACATTTTTTATTACCAATGGTTGGATTTAGTAAAGGAAAAACATCCACTTTGAAAAAAAGAGATAAATCTTTAACGGAATAAAGCGTTATTATCGGCAGTTTTAATTATCACATTTTTTGCTTCTTCCTATTTTATTCGAGGAGAATATTGAACGATTCATATCTTTGTGAGAAGTTTGAATATGATACTGATAAGCATACCAATGTCAATCATTTCTTTAAAAAATGGTTTGGGTTATAAAAAGACAAGCGAATATGACCCGTTATTTACTAGATCTTAAGTTTATGAAGAGAGAGTTTGGCTGCAGAAGAAATGCAATTGATATGATCACAACAATTATTTGTGAATAATAATCATAATGATGATGACTCTGATCACAATAACATTAAAGGGATTAAAGGAAAATATTCATATCTTTATACATTAGTAATATTTTATGAAAAAGAGTCGTCATGAATATTCATTAGGTGGGCTGGTGATGTCACATCCCCACTTTCCGTTTTCTTATGTTATTACATAAAACCATAATTATTTCATCATTTCATACTTGTGTGAATAATATGTCTCCCTTATAATGAAATAAATATCTAATGCATTAAACCAGTTGTCTAATATTTAATGCATTAAATCAGTTGTCAATTCAATTTTTCTAGTGCTTGGAGGAAAAAAGATTGAATAAACCTAATTTTATATAATAAAATACAAAAGAACAAGTGGAGATGTGACATCATCAGCCCACCTAATGAATATTCATGACAACTGCTTTCACAAAATATTGCTAAACTTTAAAATTCAATAACTTTGTTATTGTGTTATCCGATTTTGATGAACATTTTTAGTATTTTGCTCAGTGAATTATGCTCTATTTATAAAACTATAATACTTTCAGCCCAGACAATCCCGTTAATAATAATAATAAGAAGGTGAAGGAGAAGAATAATGATAATAATAATTACAATAACAATAACAATAATGATAATAATGATTATGATAATAGTCATACTAATAATGATAATAATAATAACAATAATAAATGAATAAATAAATAATCAGTGTGATGATTGTAGTGCGCAGACGAGAGTTGGAAATGACAGCCTTCTTCACTCATATTCATAACGAGAACAATTTTTTGAGAATGGTAAAAACAAAGTACAAGACCTTTCCCCCGCCCAACCGCCCACCCCCCCCCCCCCTCCCCTCCCCCTCAAAAAAAAAATTAATAAATGAAAAAAAATTCACAAATCGTGCACATTTGCAGGCAGAAAAAAGCCTTGACACAAGAATACTACCATACCGGCCTGCAAAAGACCCGGTCGATAGCTCATGAATATTCATGTGACAATAGCGAATGGTCGAGTAGTGTTAGGTGAGGAACATCGTACCGCTCTGTCATTGGTCAATTCCGAGCTGAATGCCCTCGCACATTCGCCTTTGCTCTGCCCATAGAAGTACGTGTATTGCTACACACAACCGTTATATCACACGTGTCTATAGGGGAAATCTTGATTCAGATCGCGGCAATATCCGAAATCAACTCTTCAAAATAATGATGCAAAAATACAATTTAACTAAAAAAATGTCTATTTAAACCACTATATTTTATATATGATAAAATGAATTGTGAATTCCTTGCCAGTATAACAACATAAAAAAAACACAGAACATGGTGTTGATTTTCTGGCTGTAAAATTGGTTAAACAAAAAAAAAGTTACTTGGGCACGTATACGTGCCAATGGCATTAGAGTTATAAGGGCACAAATAGCTGTCAATGGCTCTTAAAGAGTTAAGAATTGTGCATTCAAAAGTATTTGGCATATTTAGACCTCACGAGATCACAACAATGAGTTTAAAGCTATATTACTCAGTCAAAATCCATGAAGATTTCATCAAATTTTGTAATATGATTAACAATTGTATCCGTAAGATGGATAATTTATTTATATTGCTGGCAATTGTTTGCTCATTAAAGTCTAACAACACTCTTAGTTCTCAGAAATTGCGGGAAAGATACCCAACGTCAAACATTTCCAATTTCAATAACAAACTTGAGAAGTAAAAGATATGCTGCACTTTAGTCAAAACCCATGTCATTTTCACCATACTTTATAAAGTTGTAGAGGAAGGTATACCAAAGAGGTGCAAACATATAAAATATGGGTTCATGTGCTAGTTTTCAAACTATCAGCACTCTTATTAGAGCAAATTTGCTTCTTAAACACCCGAAAACGCGCCAAAAGCTTTGTATCTATGTGAGGAAAAATTCCGAACCACTTTTCCATTTATTCAAACTTGGGATCATATTCATCATACTTTGCAGCACTACAGAGAAACTATTTTGAAATTGTGGAATAATTGAGGAATAAAAAAAAATGGTCCATGGAATAATTCTAGTTTATTAGCTTCATAAAATAACACATCAGATCTGAAGTTAGTGCAGGTAAGGAGAAAACTCAGCTCACATTACTTACAGCTAGCTGGTTAAATCACCAGTTCATCCATTGTGACGTCAGCGCGCAGAATGTAAAATATGCGCAGATCATGATGCACACAAACATAACTTTGGAACGTCCTTAAAGCAATAATTAAGGAAATGGATACAATGAAAGCAGCAGTCTGCAATGAGTAATCCCAAATATAAACATATATATATATATATATATATATATATATATATATATATATATGTTTGTGTGTGTGTGTGTGTGTGTATTCACAAATGGTTTAGAAAATACCGTAGAAATAAAATCGTAGATTTTAAAAGGAGCATAGCTCTCAAAAATGAAAGGTAAAGTTACACTCTTCGTCAGTGCCCATGATGTGACAAAAAAAAGAAATCAAAATCCGTTTCTGAAACAGTCGTAAAAAACACGTCTGTTCATGGGCATACGGATTGTGAAACTCACCTTTCAAAAAAATCAATGCGCTGAAGATGGAAGAAACGCACTGTATAAGACGCACCTAAAGACGCGTTGCCATGACTGCAAGATGACAATGGCGAATCTCCGGCTCCAATACATGAAAATCTGAAAAGGGCCTCACCGCCAACAGTCGAAACAGACTTTTTCTATATATATACATATATGTATACATATATATATATATATATATATATATATTGTAAAGAAATGGATGAAGAGAACAATATTTAAATAAAAAGAGTTGCCAAAGCTGTTGTACATGTATAACTTTACACATATATATATATATATATATATATATATATATATATATATATATGCATATAGCAGCAATGGAGATACACACCTGAAAGTTGACCATGAGTCAACCGACTTAGAGTCAATTTACTAAGAATCATACTCAGGACTGCTATATCACGATTGCAGTTTCTATCAGTTGATTTTTCTAACATGTTGTCTGTTTTCTTGATAACTGTTCAACTGGTTTGAGTTATTGCTTGGTTATCCATTTCTATTTGCGTTTCCTGTATTAATTATAATGCCTTAATAACAAAATAATGAGTCTAGATTTGTCATTGTAATGTTCCACGCAGAGCGATTAATGTGGGGTTGTGGTCGCTTATTAGAACAGCCACTATACGTACGTGCATAGACCTACTGCCTACTCTGCGGAGCGAGAGCCGATTTTGAGTAATTGTGTAGTCTTATTCCAGGAATAAATAAATAAGTAAAATAATAATTATAACAACGCCAGTTACATATTAAATTAAATACAAAAAAATAGAATATAAAAGGTACCGGTGGAACTTTACCTTTACCATGTTGCTCCTATAGCTATGCTTCTCTCTAGATCTAGTTTAAGGCGGGCGGGGGGGGGGGATTGTTTTCCTTGCAGTTTTACGAAGCCAAACTACAGATGTCAATAATCGGAACGAATTGCGCGCGCTCGAATGGTACCATGTGGTACGTACGTACACGTGCACAGTACACAAGCATAAGATCTATGCATATTAGATCTAGATCTATAACATATTATGCACATGTTTTGACGGGGAAGTGGTGGGGAGGGGGTGGTGAACGAAGACAATCGCAGTGGCATAATATGTTACTATTTATAAGGGAAAATATATATATATAATATATATGGTTGGTCAATTCTGCACTTAATTATGTTGAAAATTACTATCATTATATTGACCGTTGACAAATAAATCAAATCAAATCAACATTTTAACACACGTGTTTATAATACAAACAGAACAAACACCCCCCCCCCCCCCACACACACAAACAAACTAAATGATGGCACACACACAGATGTATACACAAACACATACACACACAGACACAAACACATACACACAGACAGACACACAGGCACATGCACACACACAAACTTTAAGTTTACGTTTTGGAGAAAATATGGGGTAACTGCAGCCCTGGAAACCCTACTAATCTAGGCATCAGTACACTTAATTGAATGTAATCCAAATTGAATTGAATGAACAAATATTTTGGTGATTAATCTTGGAACCATATTATTCAACTACAAAAAAAAATCAAAATTTTACTCTTTTTTTTTTCTTAGTTATTTATTCGTTCCTGGAATAAGACTACACTATTTCACAAAATCAGCTCTCGCTCCTCAGAACACACAGCAGGTCTATGAATATACGTAGTGGCTGTTCTAATAAGCGATCACACCCCCAACTGTGTTTCCCATCGTGAAAGCACTCCATTGCCGCCCATAGTACACTCTCCGAGCTCAAAAAAAATTCTAAGTTCTGAACATGACCATGAGTCAATTGACTTCAAGTCGGTTGACTCAGGGCCGACTTCCAGGTGTGTATCTCCATTGCTGCATATATACAGTATATATATATATATATATGCAGCTTTGATCCAGCTGAGGCATGGCGGCTTGTCATTGTTCAAAACCCACCTTCACCCGACAAAGGAAATTATAATTGGTATGGTGTCGAAAATCTGTCTATCTGACGGTCAATTGGATCGGGGTCGCCCTAGCCACTAACCCGTCTCTGTGGTCTAGTGGTTAAGGCACCGGCGTTCAAAGCTGGGGGCCCGGGTTCGATTCCCGGCAGAGGCATTTTTTCGGCATCACCAATTTTTCCAAAAAGGGTAGATAGCTCTGGGAACATTGATTTAAGCTACGCCTACCATTGTTCCCTTCATCCATTTCTTTCACACTATATATATATATACACACAACAAAAAAAGTAAGTCCCCCCTTAAACAAACATCAATAATTTCCGAACCAATGCGAGTTTTTAATATATTTTTATATGAGCGTGTAGGTAATTTTATAAGCTATCCTCTGAGTAAATGTTATGGACATATTTTACGTCATGCTTCAGTGAGCACCGTCAGAAGGCAAACATGTCACTTTTCAAAAGTCACAAGCCAAATATCATTACTTTGATTCCACTTTATTGAAACTAATTCTACATTCTCATCATGAAAAATAGTCAGAAGGCTTGAAAAAGGTACTTTCTAAAAGACGATACAATTTTTTGGCTAAATGTCACGGTTGAATAAACACAAGTCCAAATTTGCTATAATTGGATTTTTTACACATTTCTATAAATAAAAATGATAAAATATTATGACATTTATTTTTGGGAAGAGTATCTTCAGCAATATTCATCGTTTCACGGTTCAATAAACATTTATTGAATTAAAAAAATACGATTTTCAAATATCATAGGCATGTATTGTTTCATTTTGGTAGCTGAAAATGATCTTTTCACAACTTTTTCGTTATGTTCATGACCAATTAACATGTTTCAATAATTCAAAGGCGTTAAATTAAACGTTCACGCTTGAATGAACATGTGGAATGTGATTAGCTCTTTTTTACGTTATTGGAAAAATGCAATTTGTAACTATAGATATCTGTCACAAACATCCTTGCATAGTTCATTTGATTTGATTTTTATGAAAATCCCGATGTTTAATGCATCAGTGAGCACACAATATTACAAAATTATGCAAATGAGAAGAAAGTTCAAGGCCTTGGCCCCACTCTGTGCCGTATCGAATGGTTATTTTGGTGTGCGCGCCTTTTGGATAGTGTTACCCTGAAGCCGAGTGCGAAGTTTCATGAAATAATTGTTGGCAGAAGTAACAAAAACCGTCCATGAAACAAACCCTCATTTCATATTTGTTAAAATTTTGACTTCCTCTCTCATAGACTTGTGTACATTATGGGTGCATATGTTTAAGAATACGTAACCCCTTATTCAATATGGTGGAACTTTTTTCAAGGCTCTCTTTAGCATTGTCATTTGGTAGTAATGTTTATCAACCCATGGGCAGAATTCTGTGCAAAAATTAAATCGATTTGTTTATTTATGGATGAGTGAGCACGCATCAAAGTAGGAAAATTGGTATTTTCAATGTCACAGACTCATTTTAAAGGGTAATAAAGTGAATATTGGGGGCAAATTCGGTTTCAAATGTGACTTTAATTGCTGTGTTTTAATCATCCATCATTTCTATCACCACACAATTTCCGAACTTTAAACATTTTCATGGTTGAGCGAGCACATTCGAAAACTTAGGAATGAATACTCTTTATACTGCATAAATGTATTCTTTCCTAACAATTTCTCATGATCAGTTTGATTTATGGACAAATCAGTGGTGGATCCAGAATTTTAAAATGGGGGAGGGGCCTATAATCGGGGGAGACACCAAAATTGTCAAATTTTAACATGATCTAACAAGTTGTAGAGGATATTACCATAAACCCTTATCATAATACGTCACAATACAGGGGCCGCGGAACGGTTTTCAAAGTGGGGGGATGACCATGCAAAAAAATCACAATCGTATGGTCATTTTTACATTTTTGTACATGCTTTTGAAAAAAAGTGGGGGAGGGGGGCTGAAGCCCCCCCCCCCCCCCGCTTCCGCGGCCCCTGCAATACATTGTGCTCACTCAACCATGAACATACGATATCAAATCTGTGTGTGGAGTGGCTAAATGATGGATAGTAAAACAGCATAACACCATAAAATTCACCTAAAAACAATATTTGCCCAACTTTGTATTTGCACAATCTGAAAAACGACTCTTGTGACTTTCAAAAATGGCCATTTTTAATTCAATCTTTAATTACTCATGCATGACTCAACCGATCAATCTCATTTTTCACCAGGAGTTATTTAATGAGTGTTAAAAACCACCTACGAAATATCATATCTCAAAATAATTCTGTTCAAAAGTTACAGCAATTTGATTTAGGGGGGACTTACTTTTTTTGTTGTGTATATATATATATATATATATATATATATATGAAAAGTTTAGTTGCAAAAGGGGTTAGGTCCACTTTGGACCATTCCGAGAAAAAACATGTTTTTTATTCTCACTTATTGCAATATTCTTATGAGAAACTAAATTGTCACGATGTACCACATAAAATTGGAGATAAAAGAAATCTACCTGTCTTCAATTTTTTTTCTATATATATATTTTTTAAAATTATCATTGTGGACTTAACCCCTTTTGCAAGTAAACTGAAATGAATCCAATCTCTTTTGATTAAAAAAGTGATTTTTCTTTGCCACTTTCATTCACGTTTTCATTTGAATTTCAAATTGTATCTTGTATCATAAGAATGACTAACAATTTAGAGGTTTAGAGACAGAAAACAACACAATTTATGAAAAAAAATCGATCTAACCCCTTTTGACAAACGAGTTCTTCAGAAGAGTTTGGTTGCAATAGGGGTTAGGTCTACTCCAAGAAAATCATTTTTTTTTCTCCCATATTACAATATTCTTATGCAAAACTGAATTTTCATGATACCCTGCCATGAGAACATAAAATTGGGTATAAGAGAACTCTACCTGTCTTCATATTGTTTTAAGATATTCTTTTTAAAAAAAATCTCTGTGGACCTAACCCCTTTTGCGACTAAACTAAAATGGATCTAACCCCTTTTGAAAAAAAGTGATTTTTCTTTGCCATTTTAGTTCACTTTTAATAGGAATTTCAACTTTTCTTTGGTATCATCTTATAGAGTTACTAAAAATCTATACATTAAGACATACAAATCAAATTTGAAAAAAAAATGGACCTAACCCCTTTTGCAAGTGAGCTCTTCATATATGTATATATATATATATATATATATATATATATATATATATATATATGCAGCAATGGAGATACACACCTGAAAGTCGACCCTAAGTCAACCGACTTGAAGTCAATTTACTCAGGGTCATGTTCAGAACTTAGAAATTTTTGTTGAGCTCGGAGTGCTTTTACGATGAGAAACACAGTTGGGGGGTGTGATCGCTTATTAGAACAGCCACTACGTACATTCATAGACCTGCTGTGTGTTCTGAGGAGCGAGAGCTGATTTTGTGAAATAGTGTAGTCTTATTCCAGGAACGAATAAATAACTAAGAAAAAAAACGAGTAAAATTTTGATTTTTTTTTTTTTAGTTGAATAATATGGTTCCAAGATTAATCACCAAAATATTTGTTCATTCAATTCAATTTGGATTACATCCAATTAAGTGTACTGAGGCCTAGATTAGTAGGGTTTCCAGGGCTGGTGTGTGTGTGTGCATGTGCCTGTGTGTCTGTCTATGTGTATGGGTACGCGTATACATCTGTGTGTGTGCCATCATTGAGTTTGTGTGTGTGTGTGTGGGGGGGTGTTTGTTCTGTTTTTATTATAAACACGTGTGTTAAAATGTAGATTTGATTTGATTTATTTGTCAACGGTCAATATAATGATAATAATTTTCAACAGAATTAAGTGCAGAATTGACCAACCATATATATTATATATATATATATTGTCCCTTATAAATAGTAACATATTATGCCACTGCGATTGTCTTCGTTCACCACCCCCTCCCCACCACTTCCCCGTCAAAACATGTGCATAATATGTTATAGATCTAGATCTAATATGCATATATCTTATGCTTGTGTACTGTGCACGTGTACGTACGTACCACATGGTACCACTCGAGCGCGCGCAATTCGTTTCGATTATTGACATATGTAGTTTGGCTTCGTAAAACTGCAAGGAAAACAATCCCCCCCCCCCCCGCCTTAAACTATATCTAGAGAGAAGCATAACCTGGCATAGCTATAGGAGCAACATGGTTAAGGTAAAGTACCACCGGTACCTTTTATATTCTATTTTTTGTATTTAATTTTACATGTAACTGGCGTACTAACCCTGGCTCCCTGACATCTGGGCACAGACTGGAACCTCAAAAAAAAAAAAAAGTTATCTCCTTCTACCCAGTCTCGATCGGCCATTTCGTTACGATTTTTAACAAAAATGGACGATCGAGACGGGGGTAGGAGATAACTTTTCGGTTTTTTGAGGTTCCAGTCTGTGCCCAGATGTCAGGGAGCCAGGGAGCTTCCTGGGTTAGTACGCCAGTTACATGTAAAATTAAATACAAAAAATAGAATATAAAAGGTACCGATGGTACTTTACCTTAACCATGTTGCTCCTATAGCTATGCCAGGCTATGCTTCTCTCTAGATATAGTTTAAGGCGGGGGGGGGGGGGGGAGATTGTTTTCCTTGCAGTTTTACGAAGCCAAACTACAGATGTCAATAATCGGAACGAATTGCGCGCGCTCGAATGGTACCATGTGGTACGTACGTACACGTGCACAGTACACAAGCATAAGATCTATGCATATTAGATTTAGATCTATAACATATTATGCACATGTTTTGACGGGGAAGTGATGGGGAGGGGGTGGTGAATGAAGACAATCGCAGTGGCATAATATGTTACTATTTATAAGGGAAAATATATATATATAATATATATGGTTGGTCAATTCTGCACTTAATTCTGTTGAAAATTACTATCATTATATTGACCGTTGACAACTAAATCAAATCAAATCAACATTTTAACACACGTGTTTATAATACAAACAGAACAAACACCCCCCCCCCACACACACACAAACTCAATGATGGCACACACACAGATGTATACACAAACACATACACCCTCAGACACAAACACATACACATAGACAGACAAACAGGCACATGCACACACACAAACCAGCCCTGGAAACCCTACTAATCTAGGCCTCAGTACACTTAATTGGATGTAATCCAAATTGAATTGAATGAACAAATATTTTGGTGATTAATCTTGGAACCATATTATTCAACTACAAAAAAATCCAAATTTTACTCCTTTTTTTTCTTAGTTATTTATTCGTTCCTGGAATAAGACTACACTTTTTCACAAAATCAGCTCTCGCTCCGCAGAACACACAGCAGGTCTATGAATGTACGTAGTGGCTGTTCTAATAAGCGATCACACCCCCAACTGTGTTTCCCATCGTGAAAGCACTCCGAGCTCAACAAAAATTGCTAAGTTCTAAACCATGATCCTGAGTAAATTGACTTCAAGTCGGTTGACTCAGGGTCGACTTTCAGATGTGTATTTCCATTGCTGCATATATATATATATATATATATATACATGTGTCAAATTATGCATGTACAACAGCTTTGGCAACTCATTTATTTAAATATTTTATGAAAGAAATGGATGAAGAGAGCAATGGTAGGCGTAGCTTAAACCAAGGTTCCCCAGAGCTATCTGCCCTTTAGAAAAATTGGCAATGCCGAAAAAAATGTCTCTGCGGGGAATCGAATGTTCAAAACCCACCTACACCCAACAAAGGAAATTATAATTGGTATAGTGTCGAAAATCTGTCTATCTGACGGTCAATCGGATCGGGGTCCACCTAACCACTAACCCATCTCTGTGGTCTAGTGGTTAAGGCACCGGCGTTCAAAGCTGGGGGCCCGGGTTTGATTCCCGGCAGAGACATTTTTTCGGCATTACCAATGGGTATGGGTGACCCGTGTAAAGAGAAAACAAATGCCCCACCCCCCCCAACCCCTACAGAAAAATCCTGCATCCACCTAGGGCCTCCCTAGCTCGTAGCACTATAGGTGGTAAAAAATAATTTGCTAAGATTACATAATGTAAAATACTAAGCGTGGTATTAAAAAAAATGTAATGTTCCACCTGTTATCGTCGTTAACATTTTCATTTCAACTCTCTAATGTCGGTTTAAGGACGTTCCACAGTTATGTTTGTGCGCATTATGATCTGCGCATATTTTACACTCTGCGCGCTGACGTCACAATGGATGAACAGGTGATTAATTAGCTGTGGGTATGAGCTGATTTTTCTCATCATCTGCACTCTAACTGCAGATCCGATGCGTTATTTTATGGAATTATTACATGGTCCATTTTTAAAAATATCTCTACAATATAAAAATACTTTACTCTGCAGTGCTGCCAAATATCACGAATATGACAACGATTTTGAATTAATCGTAGAATGGTTTTGATTTTTTTCTTCACGTAGATACAACACATTTGGCACATTTTTTGTGATTTAACTCTTACTATGCCAGGCCCAATACCCTATAGTGCCAGGGATATTCGAGGGAATCCTAAATTGACCGAAACGTAAGCAGAGACTGATTTTAAAACGGTCATAACTCTTTACCCGTACGTTGTATAATGAAACCTTCTACACATGAAATGATGCATGGTTCATGGTCTTTATGATCATGTTATGACCTTTCATATTTGCAATCGGAAAAATTGAGAAAAGATGAAATATTTTACATCGTTTTTTTTCAAAAAGTAAAACCTGAAAAAATATGATTTCATTAACATTTCAAAGAGTAAATAACCTGAGTAATTGTAGAGATACCAAAAAATTAAGAAGATAAAATGAAAGTTCAATGTTTACCCTTTCAAATGACGTATCTATTGATGAAATTGAACAAACAGAAATATGAAAAATAATGCTCTTTTTAATGAAATACTATTTTGCTATTCAAGTTATTTCCTCTGAAATGTGAGAGGGTTTATACACACGAAATTGAAACCGACCTTTCCATAAAAGGGCATTGTCGTCGATCAAGTGACCAATCACAGCACAGCTGCGATCCCCACGCAAACACACATAATAATAGATTAGAGACATGTATCTTCACAGTGCAGCCAACCGTACCCTTACATTCGTGTAGTCTTCAAAACAAGACCCTGTCATTTTTCAGAATGCGCGGTATTCCGAAACAACCGCTATGGGGGAAACAAAATTATTAGCGCAGTGTAAATTTTATGTCATTTCAATTCTTGTCAATATTGTCGTACTGTAAAACATGTTTTAGAAAATCGTAACCTGGATACGATTTGTGGTGTGCGATGCACTCAACTATATACTGTTTTGGATAATGTAGGCGATTTCTATCCAGTGTCGGCAACAAACATTTGCGACCCACTCAGCTGTCGTTCTAAAGCATGAATCAGTGTAAAGTTTGGTCATATTTTGTCAGGGTCGATTCGTCGTACATACTATACGGGCTTTCGTACTGTAACAAAGTTACTGCCAGTCAGAAGGAGACAAAATATAGAAAACTAAAGATGATATATTGAAATATAGATAAAGAGGGATCGGACAGATTCAATACTAACAGGTTTGGGGTGTAAAATCCCACAACATAATATGGGCGTTCTTGGCAAAGTACACAGAACTAAGAAAAAAATGTTTATTTTTCGTGAATCAAGAAGAAGAAATGCAGATCAGTTACAAACTAAAAATTCAATACAAATTTTCAAAAAGAAAATAGGCCTATTGGTTCTATATTTCTGGTCTGACCCCCCCCCCCACCTCGCCTAAAAAAATGTGAGGTCAGGTGGAAATGTTTATGTTGACAATTTTAGCCCTTTTTGTGGTGACCAAGGTTGAATACAAAATTAAATGTATTTATTACAAAACATAATTCTAGCATAATATTCATACGTTATCATTATTACGTAATTAACTGATCTCACATCTCTCTCTCTCTCTTTCCATCTATCTATCTATACATCTCTCGTAATCTCTGGACTCTCTCTCCTTTCTTTTTCATCTCGTGTTTTTTTTTTCACTTTTATTTTACTTTTATACCTTTGCATAGATTCTGTGCTTTAATGATAAACGATAATTTACAGTGAGCTAATAAATTATAATGAGAGTAACAAAACTACTACTACTACTAACTACTACTACTACTACTATTACTACTACTACTACTACTACTTCTATTACTACTACTACTACGGCAGT
Source organism: Lytechinus pictus (assembly GCF_037042905.1). NCBI lineage: Eukaryota > Metazoa > Echinodermata > Echinoidea > Temnopleuroida > Toxopneustidae > Lytechinus > Lytechinus pictus. The sequence goes on from NC_087250.1 coordinate 6,658,535, forward strand.
TTATAATCACTCGCGTCGCGTTCTGGTTCGTAATCACTCGCGTTTTGAATTTTTGGCGATTTTTTTTATTTCGGTGCGATTTTTTTTTAACGGTGTCTTCAATGGGACAGACATGCAGGGAAATTTGAGTTTCGCTTTAAGCCGGCAATTAAGTGCCTTAAAATAAAATGTACTCGACTACTGTTCTAAGTACCAAGAATAGATAACAAGCTTGATCCGCCCCAGACAGCTGGCAGCAGTCTGTTTCGAGGAGTTTTTTTCAAACATTTTTAATTTTTTTAAATTTCTCTGTATTTGGTGAGTGGAGCCAACGGAGTTCAGCGGAACAACCAACATAATAATTAATAGACACAAAGACCGAAGCTTTTGGTCAATATCAACGAACGTAGAGGGCAGCAACACACAAGCGTGTTGCTCTAAGGAATGTCAACTCCGCTCGAATTTTGTGACCACTCTAAAAAAAAAAAAAAAATTATATCACACACACACACAATTATTTGTATAAAGGAACAATTTTGTTGGTCCCTCGGACTTCTTTATAAGCAGAGTGCACTTTACTCCCCCTCCTACTTCTCTTTCTTCTCAGTCTTCTTTTTATTCCCATTATTATGTCATCTTATTCTTCTCCATGTTCTTCTACTTCTCAATTTCTTCCCTTTCTCCTTATTGTTCATCTCCCTTCTCACTTCTTCCTTTTCTCTTCTCAGTCTTCCCCTCTATTTTATCTTCTCTTTCTCTTCTTCTACATCCTCCCCTCAATTTTCTCTTTTTAGTTTCATTTTTACCCCCTTATGTCCTCCATCTTCTTTTTTCTTCTTCTACTTCTCCTCCTCCTTCCTTCTTGCTTTTCTTCTTCAGCACTTTTTTCCTCCCTGATTTTTACGTTAGTGTAGAATAATTCACAAAGAAAGGGAGAAGGAAATAAATAGTGATATTATGAAATTGTAGCACCTCACTATGCTTTATAAAGAATACCACAGACTTCAGGAAAATCCTCCAAAGGCAAAGCTAAATCGAGAGTAGCCTTTCCTCCTTTTTCTTCTTTATTCCTTTTCTCCTTTCTTTCTCCTTTTTTCCTTGCTTCTTTCTTTCTGTCTGTCTTTTTTTTTCTTTCTCTTTTCTCCCTCTTTCCCTTCCTTCCCCCCCCCCCTCTCTCTTTTTTTAGGGGGAGCCCCCCGCTTCCGCCGCCTATGGCTCTAAGATTTAAGATGTGGAATGTGATTATGTTAAAACAGTAGTCAAAATTTGCTTGTTATCTTAAAACAGTGGTCGAGAACGTTTTATTTAAGGCACTTACCAGCTTAAAATAAAACGAAACTCGAATTTCAATATTATTTTATTTTTCCAGTACGTTTGTCCCATTGAAGACACCGTTAGAAAAAAAATCGCACCGAAAAAAAAAAATCGCCAAAAATAAAAAACGCGTGTGATTACCAACCCGACGCGAGTGATTACGAACGCGAGTGAATATAATAAGCCACTACTACTACTACAACCACTACTACTACTACTACTACTACTTCTATTACTACTACTACTACTACTACTACTACTACAACTTCTACTACTACCACTACTACTACTACTTCTACTACTACTACTACTACTACTACTACTAACTACTACTACTACTACTACTACTACTACTACTACTAACTACTACTACTACTACTACTACTACTACTACTTCTACTACTACTACTACTACTACTACTACTACTATTACTACTACTACTACTACTACTACCACACTACAACTACTTTTTACAGCAGTACAAAAACTGGGTGTCCTGGTCGGTCAAATGAATCGCTTAAAATATTATTAACGTTGATATTTGTGAACACTCATTTTAAAACTGTCTAAAAAATGTTAATGTTGAGCCGTTTTGAAGTAAGAGACGGTGTTACACCCACAAATGTAATAATCGCCCACAAATGTAATAACGCCCACAAATGTAATAACACTTTACCCACAAATGTAATAACGCCCACAAATGTAATAACACTTTACCCACAAATGTAAGAATATCACCCACAAATGTAATAATGCACTTTACCCACAAATGTAATAATTTTTGATCGCCCACAAATGTAATAATGACTTTACCCACAAATGTAATAAATTTGAAGGGATTTTTGGCGAATCTGTTCTAAACTAAAATCCTATAGTAATGCGTTCATATAGCACAAAAGTGCAAAGTCTTTTTTCCAGACCTGGTTAATAAAACATTATAGTACAATTTCAAAGTCTATTTCCAGACCCGGTTGTTTCAAAATTATAATATACGTCCAAAGTCTTTTTTCCAGACCCGGTTGATTTAACAATTATAATGCAAGTCCAAAGTCTTTTTTCCAGACCCGGTTGTTTAAAAAATTATGATATAAGTCCAAAGTCTTTTTTCCAGACCCGGTTAATTCAAAAATTATAATGCAAGTCCAAAGTCTTTTTTACAGACCCGGTTGTTTCAAAAATTATAATATACGTCCAAAGTCTTTTTTCCAGACCCGGTTAATTCAAAAATTATAATATATGTCCAAAGTCTTTTTTTCAGACCCGGTTGTTTCAAAAATTGTTATAAACGTCCAAAGTCTTTTTTCCAGACCCGCTTGTTTCAAAAATTATAATGCAAGTCCAAAGTCTTTTTTTCAGACTCGGTCGTTTCAAACATTAGAATATTAATCCAAAGTATTTTTTCTAGACCCGGTTGTTTCAAAAATTATGATATACGTCCAAAGTCTTTTGTCCAGACCCGGTTAATTCAAAAATTATAATGCAAGTCCAAAGTCTTTTTTCCAGACCCGGTTAATTCAAAAATTATAATATACGTCCAAAGTCTTTTTTCCAGACCCTGTTGTTTCAAAAATTATAATATACGTCCAAAGTCTTTTTTCCAGACCCGGTTGTTTAAAAAATTGTAATGCAAGTCCAAATTTTTTTTTTCAGACCCGGTCGTTTCAAACATTAGAATATAAATCCAAAGTCTTTTTTCCAGACCCGGTTGTTTCAAAAATTATAATATACGTCCAAAGTCTTTTTTCCAGAACCGGTTAATTAAAAATTATAATGCAAGTCCAAAGTCTTTTTTCCAGACCTGGTTGTTTAAAAAATTGTAATGCAAGTCCAAATTTTTTTTTTCAGACCCGGTCGTTTCAAACATTAGAATATAAATCCAAAGTCTTTTTTCCAGACCCGGTTGTTTCAAAAATTATAATATACGTCCAAAGTCTTTTTTCCAGAACCGGTTAATTAAAAATTATAATGCAAGTCCAAAGTCTTTTTTCCAGACCCGGTTGTTTAAAAAATTATAATATAAGTCCAAAGTCTTTTTTCCAGACCCGGTTAATAAAACATTATAGTACAATCCCAAAGTCTTTTTTCCAGACCCGGTTATTTCAAACATTAGAATATAAGTCCAAAGTCTTTTTTCCAGACCCGGTTGTTTCAAAAATTATACTATACGTCCAAAGTCTTTTTTCCAGACCTGGTAGTTTCAAAATTATTATAAGTCCAAACTAAGATAATGATATTCTAGTTGAATAAAATGAGAATCGAGCTCAGTCTTTTCTCCAGACCCAGTCAATTGAAACTGGTGGAAATGTAACAAAGACCCCAACTCTTTTGTAAATGTTAACGACCCACGATCCTATTTATGTTGAATAACATGGAAATATAGCGTAGTTTTTCCTCCAGACCCAGATCTTTCAAATAACAAATGAATAATAATAATAAATTCGTAATAATAAAAAAAGCAAACAAAGACCCACGATCCTATTTATGTTGAATAACATGAAAATATAGCGTAGTCTTTCCTCCAGACCCAGACCTTTCAAATAAGAAATGAATAATAATAATAATAAATTAGTAATAATAAAAAAAGCAAACAAAGACACACGATCCCCTTTATGTTGAAAACATGGAAATATAACGTAGTCTTTCCTCCAGACCCAGTTATAAAAGTCATTTAAAACACAACAACAACAAAACAGAGACCCTGCAATCTTATCATCATTGAATAACATGGAAATATGGTGTAGTCTTTCTTCCAGACCCAATTATTTCAAAATAATCAAAATCATTAAAAAATAATAACAGAATCTAAGGCCCAACTATCCTTCAAACTAAGAACCTTCAATAAATAAAAGTTTAGAGAGTTTTCTTTATTCCAGACCTTTATATTTAAACAATAAGATAAATGAAATCCTCATGACTAAGACTCAATCATATTCTTGTGCCTGTTCAACATGAATAAGATGATTGGGGGAGTATTTCATCAACATTTATGTCCGACAAGTTGTCAGATCTGACAACTGTTCTTGATGTTGATTGGCTAAGAAGCAGTGCTATCAGTGTCGGATAAAACGTCAGACAACTCCTTTCATGAAATGCTCCCCGGGCTCTAAGTTTTGATGTTGTTTTTTTATTATAAATTTCTTTGCCTGGAAGAAAAAATGAATGTTTAATTGCATCATTTATTATAGGATGTTAGGCTGGAAGAGGGTTAATTTTTTTTTCTGTTTTTTTTTTAACAAACTGGTCTGGTCAAATTAAGTATGCGTTATCACAAGGGTTTATAGTTTGGAAGATGCTGGGGTCTAAGTTTTAAGATTAATGTTTCGCTTAATTTGTATTTTAAAGAAAACTGGGTGAGGGGAAAACACAGCACTCTAAGCCCAAGCATTTTAAGTTGGTTTAATTTTGAAGATTGGTCTTAGCTGTGATTTTTTTTTCAATATTTGTTTATCTTTTAAATAACCGGGTCTAGACGAAAGACTAAGCATAATACTCGTGTTATTCCACAAGAATAAGAATATGACAAAGTCATATTCTTATTATATTTTAAGATTGTTTAAATTATTTTTAAATTACTGGGTCTGGAATAAAGACAACGCTCTAAACATGTGCTTTTCTACCAGCATGGTCTTAATTTGGAGGATTGTTGGTTCTAAGATTCGTTTTGGGGGTTGGGTTTTATTGATTTTTTTATTCTTGAAATAATTGTGTCTGGAGGAAAGTCGATCTTCGACAATCGGTCTTCATGTTATATCACAATAATTAGATTATTGGGTATTCGTTTTAGAATATTTGTAAAAACTACTTTATTTTTTTCAAATAATAACCAAGTCTGGAGAAAGGATGTTTGCTTTACCCATGCATTACTACAATGTTTTGTAGGGGTCGTAGTATTTTTTTTTTTAAATGGGTGTGGGGTAAAGACATATTTTTTTTACTGGGTGAAACTTTGGAAAATTGGTTATAGATTTGAAGTTTTTTAATTCATTTTTTAATAGCCGGGTCTGGAGGAAAGACTTTGGACTTATATTGTAATTGTTTAATTATCCGGGTCTGGAAAAAAGACTTTGCACTTTGGTGCTATATGAACGCATTGCTATAGGGTTTATTTTTTAGTTTTAAGTAACCGGGTCTGGAGAAAAGACTACGCTTGATTCTCAATTTACTCTTAGTGCATATATTCACAATATATGCCATATAAGTTGAAACAACAACAAAGACATTAATTCCGCCAGTTTTGATTAACTGGGTCTGGAGAAAAGACTAAGCTCGATTCTCTTTTTTTTTCCACTGAAATATCATTATCGTATCTTAGTTTTGACTTATATTATAATTTTTGAAATAACCGGGTCTGGAAAAAAGACTTTGGACTTATATTATAATTTGTGAAATAACCGGGTCTGGAAAAAGACTTTGGACTTATATTATAATTTTTTTAACAACCGGGTCTGGAAAAAAGACTGGACTTATATTATAATTTTTTAAACAACCGGGTCTGGAAAAAGACTTTGGACTTATATTGTAGTTGTTTAATTATCCGGGTCTGGAAAAAAGACTTTGCACTTTTGTGCTATATGAACGCATTGCTTTAGGGTTAATTTTTTAGTTTTAAGTAACCGGGTCTGGAGAAAAGACTACGCTTGATTCTCAATTTACTCTTAGCGCATATATTCACAATATATATATATATATATATTATAATTTTTGAAATAATCGGGTCTGGAAAAAGACTTTGGACTTATATTAAAATTTTTTGAAACAACCGGGTCTGGAAAAAAGACTTTGGACTTGCATTATAATTTTGGAATTAACCGGTTCTAAAAAAAAGACTTTGGACTTGCATTATAATTTTTGAAACAACCGGGTCTGAAAAAAAGACTTTGGACTTGCATTATAATTTTTTAATCAACCGGGTCTGGAAAAAAGACTTTGGACGTATATTATAATTTTTGAAACAACCGGGTCTGAAAAAAAGACTTTGGACTTGCATTATAATTTTTGAATCAACCGGGTCTGAAAAAAAAGACTTTGAACTTGCTTATAAATTTGGAATTAACCGGGTCTGGAAAAAAAAGACTTTGGACGTATATTATAATTTTGAAACAACCGGGTCTGGAAAAAGACTTTGGACTTGTACTATGATGTTTGATTAACGTCTGGAAAAAACACTTTGCACTTTTGTGCTATATGAACGCATTACTATAGGATTTTAGTTTAGAACGGATTCGCCAAAAATCCCTTCAAATTTATTACATTTGTGGGTAAAGTCATTATTACATTTGTGGGCGATCAAAAATTATTACATTTGTGGGTAAAGTGCATTATTACATTTGTGGGTGAAATTATTACATTTGTGGGTAAAGTGTTATTACATTTGTGGGCGTTATTATATTTGTGGGTAAAGTGTTATTACATTTGTGGGCGTTATTACATTTGTGGGCGTTATTACATTTGTGGGTGCAACAGACCCCCCCCCCCCCCCAGTCAGACTGCAGGTCCCAAGAAAGTGGCTTCTTTCATCCAAGTGATATTCATGACTTGAGATGTTTTGCATATTTAATGAGCTTGATGCGGACCAAAACACCTCTTTTCATTCGGTCATTGCTGCTCTAATTGTGCATCGAATTTCATGAATTTGGTACCATTGTAAAGAAGAAGAATCATTCTTTCAGGTCATGTGTTTGGATTTATTCAAAGATTTTGTAATATAGGTAAAAAATTTTGATCTAAAATATGCTACAAAATAAATATTTTCACCTGACAAAAGCTGCTATTTTCACACTTTATTTTTGTTTGAGCCCAAATGATTTTTATATCATGATAAAGCTGAATATGTATGCTTTGAAATGATATAGGTTTCAAAATAAGAATTGGTTTAATCGGGTCAAGATCACACTTTTCATTTGTCAAGTACATAAAGCAGCTTGAAAACAAGAATACTGCACTCTGATTGGTCAAAAAGACCACACAATGGCAAATTCCAATGATTCCAGTGCCTGGGTTCGTGGGAAGGTCACACTTCCCATGTGGTAATCTCCTCAAATACCCCGCGCCTGTTGTTCTGTGAACCTTATCCAGCCAATCAGAACTCTGGAATTCATGCAAGTACAAAATTTCAGAAATCTCGTCTTGTACCTTGGTGGGAAAAGTGTGATCTTGACCCGATTAAAAGGTGCCGCATATCAAGAGTGGCATTGTGAGAAAGTACAGAAGTTCAGCTTTATGGTGATATAGATATTATTGAGGCTCAAAATAAAAAGTTTTGCACAATTTGCAAAAGAAAACAGAGGAAGAAAATTCAGTTTTGAGGCACATTTTCAGGCCAGAAATTCACTTATTTAACAAAATATTGTATACAAAATAAATGACCAATATGAAAGAGTAACTTTTACTCTATCTGATGGTGCAATAATATTTCATTTAACTTGAGGTTAAAACAGGTAAATTCTTAGAGAAAGAAAATCTCACGAATCACGAGATTTTGCAAGGAGGAGGATTCAGCCACGAGATGATTTGGATGAATCTGGCCTTTTTGCTTATTAGCATAGGGACCTGCGGTCTGACTGCCCCCCCCCCCCCCCGGCTTCCAGGGTTACCAAAATTAAGATAAATATAATGAACAATTACGCAATTAGAATTTTGTGATTGCAGTCATTATAAGACTGGTATTCTGACAATTTAAAGACTGTAATCTGGGCCAACTATGCATCTCGTACATGCCAAGGAATGGACAATAGATGCCGGATATTCTTTTTCGTGTGGATAATATAATGCAATATAAATATGAAAATATAATGGCAATTTTAGACAAGAAAAGGGCCCCATTGCATATTATGTCTTTGAATAATTGATTATTTTCAAACTTTAGGCTTCATTCATTCCGCAAGCGAGCATACATAGCAAGCGGTTTGAAAAAAAGGCAACTGTCTACGTCGACATGCCAGGAAGCCCAATGGGATCTCTATTTGATATAAAATCGTAGCTGAACAGTGAAAGAACGATAAACATAACAGGTAAAATTCACTCTGGATATTTCATGATGGGGGTGAAATATTAATTATATCTGCTTCGGTATTAAAAAGAATAATCTTCGACCAAAGTAACCACCTGTCTGATAGCGACTACATTTTTATTGTTCATGCCACCAAGTCGTGAACAATAGCTGCCCAGACTCCCTTTCATGAGGAATGTCTAATCCGCACTCCCTCCTGACCTATTATCGAGGAGAGCAATTTAGCACAGGATGTTCATAGAAATCGGGCCACGCGCGCGTCTTTTGATTTGACAATTTAATACTTTCAAAGGTTCCGATACGAACAATAGCTTTTCTCTCCCCAACACCTTCCATTGACTTATTGCCATTAAAGTACATAGTTTTTATTCAAATATTTGTTTCGACTTTAAGACATTTAGCATCGACAATATACGTCAAATGTCCTGTAATCTAAATGATGATGATGATGATGATGATGATGGTGATAGGGATGATGGTAAAGATGGCATGGATAATGTCGAGAATGATAACAAGAAATCACGGGGAAAACAACACACCTCCACCACCACGACCACCAGCACAAACACTGGCATCGTTACTTCCACTTATCAAAAGCATAAAGAAAAACAAATAGTTTAAAATAATTAAATTTAATTGTAGCTGAAGCCTATTTTGCATATTTAGAAATAAAGGATAAAGATGAGATTTAAGATTGAAGAAATGTATAGGCTATAGTCCTTGACAAATCAAAAATACAGGAAATTGAAAGATAAAAGGGGAAACAGAAATAACGAAGCAATGGGGTGTGAAGGTAGAAATTACTAACAATTTGTAGAAATTTAGATCTTTATATTTTGTTGAACCTTATGATTGTTTATTCAAATAATATGTTTGTAATGGATCATCCGATATCAGAAAAGTAAGATATTGCTTTCGACAATATCAGAAATTATATTTTCTACACCTCTTTATTTGTGATATTTATAATTACCCCGTCATTAAAAATATCAATCTAGTAAGGCTTAATTTTACTTCCCCTTCCCTGAAATAAATTATTAAATGGACATTATTTGCTGTTCAAATGATATATAAGTGACACCACTAAATTTCTTTATACCGTGCATTGTCAATGTTCATGCGGTAGGACTTATGCACAATCAACATACTCGATAAGTTAGTACATATCACATTTCCAATTATCAAATTTGCTTGATATATTATTTTTTTTTTCATTTAGTAGTAATCCAGTTTATGCTTCCAGATTTACCATATGAGCTCAGCGTGTAGGGAAATATACCAATTATCTTTTTGCTGGCAAAAAGGGAGAAACAAAAGAAAGCGGAACATCGGAAGAAATTATGCATTGATTGATATAAATTATTTCTCGCTAATAAAACAAATGAGGAAGAATGGACAAAAAAAAACACATTGCGGAAAATGCATGACATTCACAGAATTTTGTAAATAAAAGATCATGAAAAGTGCGTTTACTCGCTTGATTCGCTCACTCCCATTTTCTCCTTTTTTTTTTCCTTACACACATCATACTTTTTATTTCGCCCTTGCCACATTGACAACATATATTTTGTTGATGATCAAAATAATATTTAGGTTTCTTTCTGTAACCGATGCAAATTTGATGCTTATTTTTTCCACCAAACTTGGTACGTAATTTGGTGTTGTTATCAAATTTGCTTGATTCATTTTTTTTCATTTAGTAGTATATGATATCAGATTTGACATAAGAGCTCAGCGTGTAGGGGAATTTACCCATCATCTTTTTGCTGGCATAAAGGGAGAAACAAAAGAAAGCGGATCATCGGAAGAAATTATACATTGATTAATTTACGTTATTTCTCGCTAATAAAACAAATGAGGAAGAATGGACAAAAAAAAACGCATTGCAAAATATTACTAAACTGTGAAACTCAATAACTTTGTTATTTGTTATCCGATTTTGATGAAATGTTCGGTATTTTGCTCAGTGAATTCTGCTTTGTATATAAAACTATAAATACATTCAGCCGGGACCATCCCTTTTATACTAAGAAGAAGGTGAAAGAGAAGAATAATGATAATAATAATTATAATAACAATAACAATAATGATAATAATAATTATAATAATAGTAATACTAATAGTGATAATATTAAAACAATAATAAATGAATAAATAAATAATGAGTGTGATGATTGCAGTGCGCAGACGAGAGTTGGAAATGACAGGCTTCTTTACTCATATATTTATAACGAGAACAATTTTGTGACAATGCTAAAAACAATGTATAAGACCTTTCCCCCGCCCCCCCCCCCAAAAAAAAAAAAAAAAAAAAAAAAAAAAAAAAAAAATCCCGAAACCGTGCACATTTGCAGGCATGAAAAAGCCTTGACACAAGAATACTACCATACTGGCCTGCAAAAGACCCGATCGATAGCTCATGAATATTCATGTAACAATAGCGAATGGGCGAGTAGTGTTGGGTGAGGAACATCGTACCGCTCGGTCATTGGTCAATTCCGAGCTGAATGTCTTCGCACATTCGCCTTTGCTCTGCCCATAGAGGTACGTGTATTGCTACACACAACCGTTATATCACACGTGTCAATAGGGGAAATCTTGATTCAGATCGCAGCAATATCCAAAATCAACTCTTGAAAATAATGATGCAAAAATACAATTTTACTCAAAAAATGTCTATGTAAACCACTATTTTTCATATGATAAAATGAATTGTGAATTCCTGGTCAGTATAACAACATAAAAAACAGAGAATATGGTGTTGATTTTCTGGCTGTAAAATTGGTTTTAAAAAAAAAAGTTCTCTGGGCACGTATACGTGCCAATGGCATTAGAGGGCTAAGGGCACGCATAGCTGCCAACGGCATTTAAAGAGTTAAAAGCACATTTGCTCTAATAAAAATGCCGATAGTTAAAAAACAAGCACGTGAACCCCTATTTTTTTAATTTGTGCTCCTCTTATGTATACCTTCCTCTGAAACTTTGAAAATTTCGGTGAAAATGACATGGATTTTGAATTAAAAGCAGCATTTCTTGTACTTTTGCAGTTTGTTCTTAAAATTTCACATTTTTGAGATTGGGTTTTTGTTATCTTTTACGCCATTTTTAAGAACTGACAGTGCTGTTAGACTTATCATTGCAAACAAATACACACTAGAAATAGATTTTCCATTGTAACGATACACTTATTAACTCTCTTGCAAAATTTGATGACGTTTTTATGTATTTTGACTAATATAGGTTTAAACTCATTTAAGTGATCTTGCGAGGTCTAAAAATGCCAAATTCTTTTGAATGCGCAATTCTTAAGAACATCCATTTGGCTGAACTTTGAAGCTCTATAGCAACAAATCAGGCACATGGACCTATGTTAATTTTTGCACATTTCGAATATTCAGGTTCTAAAGTATATATGTGCAAAGATAGGTGAAAATGACATGGATTTCACTTTAACTGTAGAACGTCCTTAGCATCCTCTTGATAGTGACGTCAATGATGCAGCAACTAACAGATCGGTCTGGTCGGATTTGTTAATTAAATTGGCAGCTGTCCCACCCTGTCCCTTTTTTTCTTTTCCTCAAAACATCTGATATTACTCTTTATACTCCGTTTGCATTTTAAATGACCAATGGTTGGATTTAGCAAAATAAAACATCCACATTGACAAAAAAAAATCTTGAGACGAATAAAGCGTTAATATCGGCCGTTTTAATTATCACATTTTTTTGTTTGCTTCTTCCTATTTAATTCGAGGTGAATATTGAACGATTCATATTTTTGTGAAAAGTTTGAATATGATATTGATAAGCATAACAATGTCAACCATTTTTTTAAAAAATGGTTTGGGTTATAAAAAGACAAACGAATATGAACCGTTGTTTACCGGATATTAAGTTTATGAAGAGAGAGTTTGGCTGCAGAAGAAAGGTAATTGATGTGATTACAACAATTATTTTTGAATAATAATCAGATTGATGATGATTCTGATTCCGATGGCAATAAAATTAATAATAATAAGAAGAAGAGAAGAAGAAGGTGAAGAAGAAGAATAATGATAATAATTACATTGGTGAAGTACGTTTGGATGTTTTTAGAATGCATTGCATACGTAATCTATCAAGAGGGGAGTAATCGTGAATAACGTGAAAGTGATATGAAATAATGTAAGGATTTCATTATAACGTGCAGCGCCAGAACGAGTGAATTGCATGACACATACATTTCTTTTTTTTTTGTTCTCTCTACTACCCTTCCTTTTTTCTTCTTTTCCCATTTTCGAATTCACTCATTGTAAAATCATATAGTGACGCGACGACGTCGTATCTGCTATTCTAATATGTGTGATGCTATATAGAACATAATACTTATTTGCCTTATTCACAATGTGTACGCTGTAATGATTATCATGGATATCCTCACCAGCTTACTAAATGATTAAATAATAACATTAACGTTTGTTTGCCCTATAGCGTTACGCCGGGGTAAACTATAAATGTATTTATGTTCATTGCAGACAAGCTCCGAGATTACAGATGTACTTACCTGGCGTGTTTTGTTTATTAACATATCGCATTATTTTGTATTTTCCTTCAGATATATTTGGCAAGAAGATCTCGGAATCGTTGACCGTTGGACGATGTCGTGAGAAATTGAGACACAAGTACCTCGATAAACTGTGCAAGATTCAACTGAAGCCCTGGGATAAATCAGATTACGCTGAGCTCAAAGATTTGCATACGGTTGTAACAATGATGAGGAAAGACTCGAGTGGGATAGATACCAAAAAGAAAGAAGAATTGAAAGGCTCTGTTGATAAAATATTTTCTACGAAAGTAAACGGGAGACTACCATCTCGAATCCTCATTTCAGCTCCAGCTGGAGTAGGGAAGACAACAGCTATTGCAAAGATAGCGTACGACTGGGCTCAAGAAAAAAAAGAATCGGCATTGGAGCAGTTGCCACTTCTATTTGCTGTTAAATTTCGTAACACAAGCCACAGGACATCGATTGGGGAAGCCATCAAAACTCAGCTTTTAAGCGACGTTCAAGATCTCTCACCGGACGGTATAGAGAGTTTCATCCGTGAAAATGAAGAGATCTGTCACATAATCCTAGACGGACTGGATGAATATGCAGGTATTTCTTCACTGAACAATATTGTCAGCGTCATTCGATGTGACGAGTTTCCACAATGTCGCGTGCTTGTAACAACACGCCCTCATCTAGAAAGCTACTTCAATCAAGATGACCTTCCGAGGGTATACACTAAAATGTGGATCGAAGGATTTTCGATGGAGAGTTCCAAAGAGTACATCGACAGATTTTTCAAACTTAATTTGAGTGACGAAAAGGGTGAACAGCTGAAAGAATACCTCAACGACCAACCACTCATCGATGAACTTGCCAAAACACCCCTCTTTTGTCTAATGATCTGTCACCTGTGGAGTGAAGATCAACTATGTAGTGATGTCAGTACCCAAACAGATTTGTTTGACAGCGTGAATAAATTTTTAATGCATCATGCAAACGCTCGCTTAGGGTCAACTACGTCAAGGCTAACCTTCACTCACAACAAATTATATAGGATAATTAAGGAAATTGGCAGAGTTGCGCTCTACGGTCTACTCGATGATGCCAAGAAACTAATCTTTACGCTCCGAGATTTCCGTAAAATTCCTCATATCCTTGATAAGGCATGCAAGCTCGGAATAATTTCCAAGACGACAGTGCCAATCACAAACCTACCTCAGTCCGACGAGACCACTTCCACTCAAATTGAATTTTATCACAAATTAGCACAAGAACATTCGGCGGGTAAATTCATCGCTAGTGCAACACGGCGCTTACCATTACGGTTAAGAGTATCTAAGTTGGACCGAATCTTGTGGAAGATTAATTCAAACATCGGAGACTATGAGGAACTCATCCGATTTGCTGCTGGCACAAACAGGCGTCTAGGAATACGAATAATGGAAGCACTCCTTGCAAACGAGCATTTGGAAGAGAAGGAACGGTACCGCATTCTACTTGACTGTTCATCAGAGTCCAAGGATAGTGGAGGAAACATGTCTTCGTTGGTTCAAAGATGCGTCACTGCACAGAGTATCATTCTGAAGTCACCAACTATGTATACTGTCGTTGGGCTTAAAAACCTTCCGAAGCAACTGCAACATGAGGTATCTAAAGCCAAAATGTACATTCCTCTTTTCAACAAAGAAAAACAAACCTGAATGTCATTTCATTTCACATTTTCTTTTCCCTTAACTCTTTGCACGTTGAATATGATTTTCGGGGAATAATAATGAAATCGTTTCCATGTTATTTTCTTTAATTTAAAATTTTCATATTACACCATTGATGGTTATTATTATCATATAAATATTATGCAAGAAGTATTGCCTTTTATTAGCTCATCTTATTTGAAAGTAGGGGAGAAAACTAATCATTGCGATTGTTGAATATAATTATACGAATGTGCAAGAGTGCAGCATCAGGGCGCGCAGTGTTAATACTACCATGTTCATCATGTATGTTTTTCTCACTCTCCCCTGATACTAGGTAAGAACAATGAGGTTCGAGGAGTCTGTGCTTACGGCTGACGTGGCCAGACGAATGTGGTCCTGTCTCAAAACATTTCCTAACTTACATACCATGTGCATCACAGACACTTCTATAAGTGTTCCATCATCTCTTCAAAAGCTCCCATCAGTTACTCGTCTGTTAGCCAAGAGAATGACGCCTAGCTGTTACACAAGCGTACTGTTATCTCTACCTCATGCAAGGGAGCTCGATGTATCCATCGTAATTGAAAATACGAGCAACACTTTCGAGATGGAAACCGATACTTACCGTATGAATCAAATTGTATATCATCCACACGATATTAACACGATCAATGTGACACTTCAACAATGCGTGTCACAGTCATTGGGTGAAGTCAATTTGGGATTGAAATCTGGAGGGCTTGCTCTTCTGTTTGAAGAACAATCTCAGAATCAGCACCTACTATCTGTTTCTGGGGATATGGGCAGATACGGAGAAACCGTGGTTGATCTGTTTGTCATGACGACACAACTTACCTATTTGAATTCTCCGTAAGTATTTATTTCTCTTTTAACAAAAGCAGATCAACTTTCTATAATTCCACTCCCTGATCCACATTTTAAGTTTTATTTAGATCGTAATTTACTCCATGCGTGAAATTTAGCCAAAATTAAGCAAGACTGAGAGAAAGCCTCTTCGGTGGGAGTCGTTAACTATCTGTATGTATTTATATTAATTTGCTTTGTTCATTCATATATTAATTTTTTTTTTTTTAGTTTTAAAAACAGATATAGATATATTTGATAAAATAGTTGTTTCATCGTTTCAATATAATTTTGAAGAGCTAACATGCAAAAGGGACTATATCCATTTTTATATTTTAGCATTTTTTTTTTGCAGGTTTAAATTGACATTCACCATATTCATTAGACTGACTATAGACCAACACCCAAAATTTTCAAGAATTTTATTAAAAATGGACGTGGAAATTTACGTTGTCATGCAAAAGGGACTAAATCTGCCTTTGCTCAATCTTCACAAAACGCTGTTTTTTGTTGTTTTTTGGGTTTCACCTTAATCAATGTTTCCTTTCAAAATGTTTTTCCTTAGCTTAAAAATCATCAATGTACGTATACAAAATGCCAGTAAAAAAAAAATCCTGCAGACTGCTTTTTATTTTATATGACTTTTTACATTATTATTTTTTGGATTTCGGCCCTTTGCATGAAAAGTTCTGAATGGTAATAGATCTACAGGAGGTTTTAACATTAATATAACAGTTCCTCCCTCCCTTTCCTTTCTATTGACAGTTTAGATATTGAAAAAGGTTTACTGGTCTGTTATTAGTTACATGTATAGGTTTTGCCTGACATAGAAACAACTTGAAATCAGTTTTTATGATGTATAAGGAAACATATGAAATAAGATACATTTTTTACCTATTTTGATGACTCTGGAACATAGTGTAAGAACTTCCTGAAAGGAAACATAGATTTGGTTGGACTAAAAGGTAACTTTACTGCCAACTCGTCCAGTAACCTCATCAGTCTGGTCTGCTAGTGAAATTATTTGGACACGATGGACTAAAGCAAGAATTTTTTTCTCTAGACCTTTCTATATGACTTGATTAAGGATTGAAAATAGGGCATGCTCAAAAAAAAAAAAGTCTGACAGCAGGAACAGTGAAAAAATGAGTGGAAATATAATAAATTATTAGTTTAAAATGGTCTGATATATAGACTAGTGCAAGTACAAAAATCAAAGCAGTGCATTATTAGGTGGTCTGTCAACGACAGATCACCTATTGATTTCGCCAGAATTTTCTTTCTTTATTTATTAGGTGGTCTGTCTATGACAGATCACCTCTTGATTTCGCCAGAATTTTCTTTCTTTATTCTTTATTTATTCTTTATTTCTTTATTAGGTGGTCTGTCAACGACAGATCACCTATTGATTTCGCCAGAATTTGTATTTCTTCCGTACACTTTTTTGTACACACGTTCACTCGAAATCGACATGGTCAATTTCCTTCAAATTTCTGTCAGTCATCAAGCCCTATGATTTCAAGTAAAATCAACTTTTTCAAGGTCATCAGGTCATGATGACGTCATCCAGGCGCCATTTTGTAAAATCACATTGTCGATCATATCTCCATTATCAATTATCAAAAATCAATCAAATTAACATCACATCAACTTCAGGTCAAGGGTCAACAGGTCATGTCATCAAAGGTCACCTGGAGGTCACGACGCGCGCGTACGCGCTCGTCAAAATTTTAAAATGCTCAAAATCACTTTTTGACCAAAGTAAAGTACGTTTCAGGTCATTTTAAGCATTTCAAAAATTTGCGCACGCACAGGTATGCGCGCGCGTTTCCGCGCGTAACGCCTTCAACGCAACGCAGAAACGCCGTTTTTTTACATCATTGCATTGATAATATAATTCTGAGCAATTTGATACCTTGATCAACCTTCTACGACCATTAATAACGAAATTAACACCCGTTCAAGTTTGCAGCACGTGTGCGCGCGAGCTCTTACTATAGGCCATATATGGGCAAAAACATGCCTATTAAAAATTCACTGTAGTTCTTTAAATAGTCCGTTGACCCCCAATTTTTTTTCATATATCGATAGAGTATGAGTTGTAGATTTGATTTCATGTCACCATTGTCCCTCAATTCGATCATGGCATCATCAAAATGGCGTCGGAAGTTAAAATATCCATTTTCCTTGTTATGACGTCATAACAATTATGCAAATTAGGCTCTAACTCCGTGAATATTGGTCAATTTTCGCCCATTTTTCGATATGTTGTAGCTTAAGTCTTACTCTTTCTGAATAATTGCCTTTAATTTTCATTTTAATAAACGGATCATCCTCAAAAATTGCAAATAATAAAGACATGTCATTTTTCCTCATTTTGCGTGCAATCTCTATGGGACATGACTTTTTCTCAAAACTAGATTCGACATTCCTCTATTTCGTGAGCCATATCTGCATTTTTTCTTGCCAGTTCTTCCTGAGCTTTTAGTATGTTGTAGCTGAGATTCTAAGCTTTCGAAAATGTCAACCTATCTTTTCGATCAGATGCCGGGATCATGCCCGTATTTCACTTGCAAAATTGGATTGGATATTCTCGTATTTTCCTTACGTGTAAAGTCTATGGGAAATACTCTAGCTCAATTCTTTCTTCTTTATTAGGTGGTCTGTCAACGACAGATCACCTATTGATTTCGCCAGAATTTGTATTTCTTCCGTACACTTTTTTGTACACACGTTCACTCGAAATCGACATGGTCAATTTCCTTCAAATTTCTGTCAGTCATCAAGCCCTATGATTTCAAGTAAAATCAACTTTTTCAAGGTCATCAGGTCATGATGACGTCATCCAGGCGCCATTTTGTAAAATCACATTGTCGATCATATCTCCATTATCAATTATCAAAAATCAATCAAATTAACATCACATCAACTTCAGGTCAAGGGTCAACAGGTCATGTCATCAAAGGTCACCTGGAGGTCACGACGCGCGCGTACGCGCTCGTCAAAATTTTAAAATGCTCAAAATCACTTTTTGACCAAAGTAAAGTACGTTTCAGGTCATTTTAAGCATTTCAAAAATTTGCGCACGCACAGGTATGCGCGCGCGTTTCCGCGCGTAACGCCTTCAACGCAACGCAGAAACGCCGTTTTTTTACATCATTGCATTGATAATATAATTCTGAGCAATTTGATACCTTGATCAACCTTCTACGACCATTAATAACGAAATTAACACCCGTTCAAGTTTGCAGCACGTGTGCGCGCGAGCTCTTACTATAGGCCATATATGGGCAAAAACATGCCTATTAAAAATTCACTGTAGTTCTTTAAATAGTCCGTTGACCCCCAATTTTTTTTCATATATCGATAGAGTATGAGTTGTAGATTTGATTTCATGTCACCATTGTCCCTCAATTCGATCATGGCATCATCAAAATGGCGTCGGAAGTTAAAATATCCATTTTCCTTGTTATGACGTCATAACAATTATGCAAATTAGGCTCTAACTCCGTGAATATTGGTCAATTTTCGCCCATTTTTCGATATGTTGTAGCTTAAGTCTTACTCTTTCTGAATAATTGCCTTTAATTTTCATTTTAATAAACGGATCATCCTCAAAAATTGCAAATAATAAAGACATGTCATTTTTCCTCATTTTGCGTGCAATCTCTATGGGACATGACTTTTTCTCAAAACTAGATTCGACATTCCTCTATTTCGTGAGCCATATCTGCATTTTTTCTTGCCAGTTCTTCCTGAGCTTTTAGTATGTTGTAGCTGAGATTCTAAGCTTTCGAAAATGTCAACCTATCTTTTCGATCAGATGCCGGGATCATGCCCGTATTTCACTTGCAAAATTGGATTGGATATTCTCGTATTTTCCTTACGTGTAAAGTCTATGGGAAATACTCTAGCTCAATTCTTTCTTCTTTATTAGGTGGTCTGTCAACGACAGATCACCTATTGATTTCGCCAGAATTTGTATTTCTTCCGTACACTTTTTTGTACACACGTTCACTCGAAATCGACATGGTCAATTTCCTTCAAATTTCTGTCAGTCATCAAGCCCTATGATTTCAAGTAAAATCAACTTTTTCAAGGTCATCAGGTCATGATGACGTCATCCAGGCGCCATTTTGTAAAATCACATTGTCGATCATATCTCCATTATCAATTATCAAAAATCAATCAAATTAACATCACATCAACTTCAGGTCAAGGGTCAACAGGTCATGTCATCAAAGGTCACCTGGAGGTCACGACGCGCGCGTACGCGCTCGTCAAAATTTTAAAATGCTCAAAATCACTTTTTGACCAAAGTAAAGTACGTTTCAGGTCATTTTAAGCATTTCAAAAATTTGCGCACGCACAGGTATGCGCGCGCGTTTCCGCGCGTAACGCCTTCAACGCAACGCAGAAACGCCGTTTTTTTACATCATTGCATTGATAATATAATTCTGAGCAATTTGATACCTTGATCAACCTTCTACGACCATTAATAACGAAATTAACACCCGTTCAAGTTTGCAGCACGTGTGCGCGCGAGCTCTTACTATAGGCCATATATGGGCAAAAACATGCCTATTAAAAATTCACTGTAGTTCTTTAAATAGTCCGTTGACCCCCAATTTTTTTTCATATATCGATAGAGTATGAGTTGTAGATTTGATTTCATGTCACCATTGTCCCTCAATTCGATCATGGCATCATCAAAATGGCGTCGGAAGTTAAAATATCCATTTTCCTTGTTATGACGTCATAACAATTATGCAAATTAGGCTCTAACTCCGTGAATATTGGTCAATTTTCGCCCATTTTTCGATATGTTGTAGCTTAAGTCTTACTCTTTCTGAATAATTGCCTTTAATTTTCATTTTAATAAACGGATCATCCTCAAAAATTGCAAATAATAAAGACATGTCATTTTTCCTCATTTTGCGTGCAATCTCTATGGGACATGACTTTTTCTCAAAACTAGATTCGACATTCCTCTATTTCGTGAGCCATATCTGCATTTTTTCTTGCCAGTTCTTCCTGAGCTTTTAAAAACATGCCTATTAAAAATTCACTGTAGCTCTTTAAATAGTCCGTTGACCCCCAATTTTTTTTCATATATCGATAGAGTATGAGTTGTAGATTTGATTTCATGTCACCATTGTCCCTCAATTTGATCATGACGTCATCAAAATTGCGCCTAAACTGAAAATTTCATTTTTTCAAAAATGACGTCATCAAATTTATGCGAATTTGATCATAACTCCGTGAATATTGATCATTTTTTGCCCAAATTTCGATATGTTGTGGTTTAGAATGTACTCTTTCTCGCAAATAGGCATGAATTTTCATTTTGAAAAACGCATCATGGTGTAAGATTGCGATGAAAAGAGGCATGTCATTTTTCCTCATTTTACGTGTAATCTCTATGGGACATGACTTTTTCTCAAAACTAGATTCTACATTCCTCTATTTCGTGAGCTATATCTCCATTTTTTCTTGTTAGTTATCCCTGAGCTTTTGGTATGATGTAGCTGAGATTCTAAGCTTTCGGAAGTGTGCCCTTTATTTTTCGATCAGATGTCAGGATCATGCCCGTTTTTCGCTTGCAAAATTGGATTTGTAATTCTCAAATTTGCTTACGTGTAATCTCTATGGGAACGTGTAATCTCTATGGGGAATATCGTGGCTCAATGGATAACGCATGACTTGAGTTCTCGGGGGCGCAGGTTCGAGTCCTGGGGGTGAACAAGACGATTTTTTTTTCATTTTTTTTTTCTTTTTACCACCTCGTACATGATCCTTTATGATAATTAAAAGGTATGAAAGTTAAAATTTAGCAAGATTAAACAGATTATAATAACTTTTTTCATATCACATGTATTTTCATATATCAAAGAGACCCTTTTCACAGTGCTTTATCATCTCCCGTCTTTCACAAGTATTCCATCCATAATGAACATTCCGTTGTCATCATGAAGATCATATTGATCTGCTGGAACATGGTAATAGTGATCATGATGGCGAGAATAAGGACAGACCACCTAATTCGTCCGCATGACGAATTAAAATCTAGTTTATTTTTATTTCTTCCGTACACTTTTTTGTACACACGTTCATTCGAAATTGACATGATCAATTTCCTTCAAATTTCAGTCAGTCATTAAGCCGTATGATTTCTAGTAAAATCAACTTTTTCAAGGTCATTAGGTCATCGTGACGTCATCCAGGCGCCATTTTGTAAAAATCAGGTCATTATCATATCTCGATAACGAGTGATCAAAAATCAACTATATTTGGTATACATCAATTTCAGGTCAACGGTCAAATAAAAATTTCATCAAATTCCGCGCGCGCACCTCGACGCGCACGTACGCGCGCATTAAAATTTTAAAATGCTCAAATTCGTTCCAAATTAATTTTCCATACGTTTCAGGCCATTTTAAGCATTTTGCAAAAAAACGCGCGCACGCACATGCGCGCGCGTTTTCGCGCGTAATTGCATCTTCCAACATAGAATCGCCAAATTTTTTTATATCAATGCACCGATAATATAATTCTGAACAATTTGATACCTTGATCAACCTTCTGCGACAAGTAATAACGAAATTATCACCCGTTAAACTTTGCAGCACGTGTGCGCGCGAGCTCTCACTACAGGCCATATATGGGCAAAAACATGTCTATTGAAAATTCACTGTAGCTCTTTAAATAGTCCATTGACCAGAATTTTTTTTTTCATATATCGATAGAGTATGAGTTGTAGATTTGATTTCATGTCACCATTGTCCCTCAATTTGATCATGACGTCATCAAAATTGCGCCTAAACTGAAAATTTCATTTTTTCAAAAATGACGTCATCAAATTTATGCAAATTTGATCATAACTCCGTGAATATTGATAATTTTTCGCCCAGATTTCGATATGTTGTAGTTTAGAATGTCCTCTTTCTCGTCAGTAAACATAAATTTTCATTTTGAGAAACGCATCATGGTGTAAAATTGCGATGAAAAGAGGCATGTCATTTTTCCTCATTTTACGTGTAATCTCTATGGGACATGACTTTTTCTCAAAACTAGATTCTACATTCCTCTATTTCGTGAGCTATATCTCCATTTTTTCTTGTTAGTTATCCCTGAGCTTTTAGTATGATGTAGCTGAGATTCTAAGCTTTCGGAATGTGCCCTCCATTTTTCGATCAGATGCCAGAATCATGCCCGTTTTTTGCTTGCAAAATTGGATTTGTAATTCTCAAATTTGCTTACGTGTAATCTCTATGGGAACGTGTAATCTCTATGGGGAATATCGTGGCTCAATGGATAACGCACTTGACTTGAGTTCTGGGGGGCGCAGGTTCGAGTTCTGGGGGTGAACAAGATGTTTATTTATTTTTTTATTTTTACCACCTCGTACATGATCCTTTATAATTAAAAGGTATGAAAGTTAGAATTTAGCAAGATTAAACAGATTATAATTACTATTTTCATATCACATGTATTTTCATATATCAAAGAGACCCTTTTCACAGTTCTTTATCATCTCCCGACTTTCACAAGTATTCCATCCATAATGAACATTCCGTTGTCATCATGAAGATCATATTGATCTGCTTGAACATGGTAATAGTGATCATGATGGCGAGAATAAGGACAGACCACCTAATTCGTCCGCATGACGAATTAAAATCTAGTTTATTTTTATTTCTTCCGTACACTTTTTTGTACACGCGTTCATTCGAAATCGACATCGTCAATTTCCTTCAAATTTCTGTCAGTCATCAAGCTCTATAATTTCTAGTAAAATTAACTTTTTCAAGGTCATCACGTCATCGTGACGTCATCCAGACGCCATTTTGTAAAATCACATTGTCGATCATATCTCCATTATCAATTATCAAAAATCAATCAAATTAACATCACATCAACTTCAGGTCAAGGGTCAACAGGTCATGTCATCAAAGGTCACCTGGAGGTCACGACGCGCGCGTACGCGCTCGTCAAAAATTTAAAATGCTCAAAATCACTTTTTGACCAAAGTAAAGTACGTTTCAGGTCATTTTAAGCATTTCAAAAATTTGCGCGCGCACACGTATGCGCGCGCGTTTCCGCGCGTAACGCCTTCAATGCAACGCAGAAACGCCGTTTTTTCTATATCATTGCATTGATAATATAATTCTGAGCAATTTGATACCTTGATCAACCTTCTACGACCATTAATAACGAAATTAACACCCGTTAAAGTTTGCAGCACGTGTGCGCGCGAGCTCTTACTATAGGCCATATATGGGAAAAACATGCCTATTAAAAATTCACTGTAGCTCTTTATATAGTCCGTTGATCCCCAATTTTTTTTCATATATCGATAGAGTATAAGTTGTAGATTTGATTTCATGTCACCATTGTCCCTCAATTTGATCATGACGTCATCAAAATTGCGCGTAAACTGAAAATTTCATTTTTTCAAAAATGACGTCATCAAATTTATGCAAATTTGATCATAACTCCGTGAATATTGATTATTTTTCGCCCAGATTTCGATATGTTGTAGTTTAGAATGTATTTTTTCTCGTCAGTTAACATGAATTTTCATTTTGAAAAACGCATCATGGTGTAAAATTGCGATGAAAAGAGGCATGTCATTTTCCCTCATTTTACGTGTAATCTCAATGGGACATGACTTTTTCTCAAAACTAGATTCTACATTCCTCTATTTCGTGAGCTATATCTCCATTTTTTCTTGTTAGTTATCCCTGAGCTTTTGGTATGTTGTAGCTGAGATTCTAAGCTTTCGGAAGTGTGCCCTCCTTTTTTCAAAGTCATTAGGTAATCGTGACGTCATCCAGGCGCCATTTTGTAAAAATCAGGTCATTATCATATCTCGATAACGAGTCATCAAAAATCAACTATATTTGGTATACATCAACTTCAGGTCAAAGGTCAACTAAAAATTTCATCAAATTCCGCGCGCGCACCTCGACGCGCACGTACGCGCGCATCAAAATTTTAAAATGCTCAAATTCGTTCCAAATTAATTTTCCATACGTTTCAGGCCATTTTAAGCATTTTGCAAAAAAACGCGCGCACGCACATGCGCGCGCGTTTTCGCGCGTAATTTCATCTTCCAACATAGAATTGCCAATTTTTTTATATCAATGCACCGATAATATAATTCTGAACAATTTGATACATTGATCAACCTCCTACGACAAGTAATAACGAAATTATCACCTGTTAAACTTTGCAGCACGTGTGCGCGCGAGCTCTCACTACAGGCCATATATGGCCAAAAAAAGGGGCAATTGAAAATTCACTATACCTCTTTAAATAGTCCGTTGACCCCAATTTTTTTTTCATATATCGATAGAGTATGACTTGTAGATTTGATTTCATGTCACCATTGTCCCTCAATTTGATCATGACGTCATCAAAATTGCGCCTAAACTGAAAATTTCATTTTTTCAAAAATGACGTCATCAAATTTATGCAAATTTGATCATAACTCCGTGAATATTGATCATTTTTCGCCCAGATTTCGATATGTTTTAGTTTAGAATGTACTCTTTCTCGACAGTTAGCATAAATTTTCATTTTGAAAAACGCATCATGGTGTAAAATTGCGATGAAAAGAGGCATGTCATTTTTCCTAATTTTACGTGTAATCTCAATGGGACATGACTTTTTCTCAAAACTAGATTCTACATTCCTCAATTTCGTGAGCTATATCTCCATTTTTTCTTGTTAGTTATCCCTGAGCTTTTGGTATGATGTAGCTGAGATTCTAAGCTTTCGAAAGTGCCACCATTTTTTTCGATCAGATGCCAGGATCATGCCCGTTTTTCGCTTGCAAAATTGGATATGTAATTCTCAAATTTGCTTCCGTGTAATCTATTTGGGAACGTGTAATCTCTATGGGGAATATCGTGGCTCAATGGATAACGCACTTGACTTGAGTTCTCGGGGGCGCAGGTTCGAGTCCTGGGGGTGAACAAAATGATTTTTTTTCCATTTTTTTTTTCTTTTTACCACCTCGTACATGATCCTTTATGATAATTTAAAGGTATGAAAGTTAAAATTTAGCAAGATTAAACAGATTATAATTACTTTTTTCATATCACATGTATTTTCATATATCAAAGAGACCCTTTTCACAGTTCTTTATCATCTCCCGTCTTTCACAAGTATTCCATCCATAATGAACATTCCGTTGTCGTCATGAAGATCATATTGATCTGCATAAACATGGTATTAGTGATCATGATGGCGAGAATAAGGACAGACCACCTAATTCGTCCGCATGACGAATTAAAATCTAGTTTTGCATTCGCTTAGTTCTTGAATTAGTGCAAAACCAATTTAACCAGTTGGCCAACTTGTTTCATTAGGGAAATTGAAACAACTGGTTCCGATTTAAACCAATTGCCAATTGGTTCCAGTTAAAACCAATTGGGCAACTGGAACCAGTTGGCAATTGGTTAAATTAAAACCAATTGGTTCTAGTTGAAACCAATTTGGCAACTGCATGTTGGTTCCAGTTGTTCCAAATTCCTATTAAAACCAGTTGAATACAATTGCAGGCAACTGGTTTCAATTGGTTCCAGTTGTAACCAATTTGTTTCGACTGGATCCAATTTGAACTTTCAGTTGGAATGAAGTTAATTAGATACAAATTAATTATCATTTGTACTCGCGATTGTTTATGCCAACACAGAAGCATTGGTATATGTCTATTAATACTAATGTCAAGGGCATTGATATACATGTAATATAGAAGCCCATACTTGTATATTTATATGGAGGAGCTTCGAATATATGTATTTGTATTTGATGTCATTTGGTAACAGTTAGTGGTGTACTTTTAACTATTTTATATTTTAATCTGTTGTAATTATAATCTATATTTATAAACATGGTTTTCAATGCTAAGCAGTGGCGTACCTAGGATTTTCCACAGGGGGGGGGGGGGAACCGTCCGCCAAAAAATTGACAAGCAAAAAAAAAAAGGTCTTCAATCACAAATAAAGGATTTCGTATCAGAAAAAAATTGACAAGCAAAAAAAAAAAAATATATATATATATAAAAAGTGTTCAAGCTCGTCAGGGGGGCAGGGATACGTCCTTTACATGGGTTGTGGCTCGTCATGGGAGGGGGGCAGACTGCCCCCCCCCCCCGTAGGTACGCTAGTGCTGCTAAGTATTCTAAACATTTATCTTAAACAAGTGTGGCACTTGAGAATGAAAATAAATGAATAGATACAATGTAAATGATGATGAATTACATAAAACATTAATCTGTACACATTGGCAGATAATATGTAAATCAACTGAATTCAATTGGATCCAGTTGGGTAACTGGCAAAATTTCTAAATGGAAACCAAGTGGAAGTCCTTTCCAGTTACCCAACATGATCCAATTAGGATTTCTAGTTACCCAACTGGTTCCAGTTAGGATTTCCAGTTATCCAATTGGTTTCAATTGGAAATTATTATATTCCAGTTAAAACCAATTGAAACTAGTTCAAACCGATTGAAACCATTTGGAAATCCAACTGGTTTCAATTGGATTTTGGTCCTAGGCGTCTTCAATGGGCTGCTGTGTGGCGTCACTCATACTGGAACTCTCCGGAGGACCGATGAAGGCAGAAATATGGCATGAAAATAAATAATTTTTGATAGCTGAATTCGGCATACTCTAAACATTATTTTTAAAAGTGAAGTTATATAGATGACCATAAAAAGTCATTATAAAATACTTTTGATTCTTCGTGTGTGTACTTAAAAAAATGCAACCCCCCCAAAAAAAGGTACTTAAAAAAATGCAATCCCCCCCCCCAAAAAAAAAAAAAAAAGACAAGTGGAGGGGTGTTTATTTTAAGAGTATTTAAGTTTCTAATGTTCATGGAATTTAACCTTCTCTATTTTTTATGTTGTCAGTTTTTACGGACCTCCTCCACGCCAAAAAGAACCTAGACATATCACTGAAGGTGATTAATACCCTGCCCTATGACGTTAAAGGAGAATCCAACCAAAAAAAAAACTTGTCTTTAGAGAAAAAAGAATATGTGATATCATAGTGATATAAGACAAGGACTTCTCTACCATGTACTCTAATACATAAAATTTGAAAAAAATATTTTTTTAAATACTTTTGCTTCAATCTATATCTTTTTTCGTGAGGATATAAAACAATATGCTACCTGGTTTTTATAACGGCCCCAATGGAATGGGAACATAGGAGAAAACCAAAAATCCTGGTATGATAAAGTTGTTCTTGCCCCCTTGTGATAATTTACTTACCTAGTTGCCAATTTGAAATCTACATAGTCTTAAATATCTTAATTCTAAAGCAGTCCTAACTTTATTTTGCTTGTCTGATTTCTTTCAAACTTTGATAATTCTGTTTTATTTATTTTACTCCTTTCCAACTTAACATTTTATGACCAACGCTGAGTTCCCCTTTAATATTGAATATAAATCTTTACCCAAAATGAATATTTGTGCCAACTTTGAACTTTTAAGAGCACTGGTTACAAACTGAGAAGTTGTTAGATCTACAAGTAGTTTTCCTGCATTTCTGGCTATCGTGTGTGGTTACCATTGTAATGCACTTTGTGACTAATGCAAAAAAAAAAAAAAAACGGTTCTTGTACATCTTTACCTCAAGGCCAATGTATGAGCCACAATTCATGAGTATTGGTTTAAAACTGATGAATTAGTTCAAATCGCAAGGTTTTAACCCAAATTTTGCCATCTAATTTGGTGTTACCATGGCAACACAATTTCGGAAACACACACAAAAAATGTGTCTTGTACAACTTCACCTCAAGCCCAATGTGTGTGCCAAATTTCAAGAGAAATGGTTAAAAACAGAGGAAGAGGTTCTAACTGCAAGATTTTTACCTATTTTTTGGTCATAATATACTGTTACCATGGCGACACAATTTCCAACACATTCGAAAAATGTGTCTTGCACATCTTTACCCAAAGAGCAATGTATATATGTATATATACACACACACCAACATTGAACCCCTTCAGCTTGTTTATGCATCTGCATTCAGATATTTGGTACATTAAGATTACAGGACAAACAGAAAATCTGTTCAAAAAGCGTCTGAATTCAAAAACTAAGTAAAAGCAAAGAAATACTCTGCTACTGAGTTTTGCACTGGCACTTTTCTATATATCAAACTACTTTAAACTCATAAATTCTTACATTTTCACCCATTCTTGTCACTGTTCCTGCAGCCAGAGTTTTAGGAGAATACCCTGTTTTTAATTCTTATACATAAACAAAGGTCTAGATAAAAATTCTTGCTTTTAGTCGGGTAGAAATTATTGCATGACCGTCAAGTTGGGTATGACTGCGATTTTTTTTGCTGGAAGTTGTAGTATGGGGTGTCTTTATCAAGAATCAAATGGATGCCACCTTGGCACCCTTGGCCATTTTTTTTTATTAACGCCATAGGCCACGCCCACTTTTTCATACCTCTTAAATATGAATTTCAAATTTTAAGGAATAAACATGTCATGTTTGGTATCAACTTAAAGCTAATGATAAATAAAATGTAAATTTATGGATCAATGGACATTTAAATTACGCATACGTCAGTTGAAGGTCATTTAAGGCCATTAAAGGTCAAATTGCCTTACAAATGTAAGAACTACATGTAATGTGGAACATATCATGCTTAAAACAAAAACAAGTTGGATTTATTGGCAAACGTTAAAGGCAAAACATAACATCGCTCCCTGTAAAAAAAAAAATCAATGTTGATACCTGAAAATAGTATGGGTAAAGCAGTTACAATATTAAAATGCCGTCATGAAAATCTCACATCACAAAAATAATTGGATTTATTTATAAAAATATGAAATATAAGTGACCCTCTTTCAGTTGTAGGAGTCCGTTGTGACAGAAAGTTCGTTGCATTTCAAAATTGTGCCATGTATTTATTAGTAGCGCCCTCTTTCGATGAGAGTGTGCAATGCTCATAGATGATCGTTGATTGGTGCTCTGATGTGTGGAGGCGGGGCAACGAGCGACGAGGAACAAGTGTTTTGCTTCTAGGAAGTACGTTCCCATATACACATCGGCGTTTGCGAAGTGCCATTGCAGTTTGGCCGATCAGCGTGTCTGTGTTTACAAAGAATCCCCACGTTTCCACTGCCGCCATGTCCTCTCACTGATTGTGAGCGCTGATTGTGTTTATGTAATGGTCTCATGTGGCCGTAAGAGGTCAAAGGCCAGTCTAGTATGAGGCGCCGAATGTACCAATATTATATAGAACAATTATTTGTTATATAATCATTATTTATTAAATAATTTTAACATTTTATTTGTAAATAACTACTATTATATAAAATATCATTTCTAATTATTTATATATAATTCCAAGTAATACTTCATTATTTGTAAATAATAATAGTTCGACATTCCATTATTTATAAATAATGATTATTTGTTTTTCATTATTTATAAATAATGATTATTTGTTTTTCATTATTTACAAATAATGATTATTTGTTTTTCATTATTTATAAATAATAAGATTATTCGAATAAGCGAAGAAGATAGTTTGCGAGAGAAGACAGGTCTTCTCAAAAAACCAATTATTGGCAAGCCATACACGGCCCGCGAAAACAAAGCGCGCCCCTGCGATTCCGCGGGAATTCTCCAAGGACACGCCCCCAGCAACATGTCTGTGATTGGCTGGGCATGTCATGGATGGCGCCGTTACACAGCGCCCTTGGTGGCAGCCAGGCAACGGCAACGGGGGCACAGCCTCTACGCTAAAAAGAACCAATGAAATGCATTGAAAGAATTCAGGTACGTGCGCAATACGCGACAGATTTGGAAGCACATGTTCATTCTCAACTAAGCTCTGGGGGATGCAAGACGTTAATTCGTAGTTCGCTATGAAACCGTTCTTGGATCATCATAGTTTAGGCCTCACTTTAGCAGGCTAATACAAACCATTTTAAGTACTAGTATTGCTCATCCCAGGTCACAGGGATGTCAGGATAAAATGGATCCCGGGAAAATTAATTCTCAGCGTTTTTATCAACATTATGAATGGCTAGCCGTCCAGATCTCGCTGACGACACGCTGGTGGAGCTGCAGAGTGCAGTGAAGGGATGGACGGATACAACGCTGAATTACCGAACCCCTACAGGGACTATCTCAGTTAGGCCGGGATCACCGTTCTCGTTAGAGGTCTAACGTTAGATCGACCGCTATTTTGCCACGGTCTATTGGTGAGACTGCAGAGTTGGAATATACATCAGCTTCCACAGGAATAATAAGTACTTTCAGTCAAACGGAAGCTCTGACCAATGCCGTGAATGAGGATATTTGCCGGAGTTGTTCTCCTATGAGTACAACTAGGCCGATTGTCTTTTGAGGCTGTGCCTGTGATAAAACTGCCGGCGATGCTTCGAGTTCGATGGAGCTGGATCTAATTGATTGTTGATGCGAATGGAGTGGAGTTAGGGCCCGGACCACAGTGTATATATCTTGACCCGGTGAGTGTTTGGATCCATGTTTGTACTTGTAGTTGCACATCTTGACCTAGACCTTAAATGAATTTGGCCTGAACCGGCCGCTATAGTATAGCTATTACTTAACTTGGGGCCCGGAACTCTAACGTTATAACTTGTGATACTAGATTAGGCCTATATCTATTGACCAAATTCAAAGTTCCAACTCAGACTAAATGTTCTCTGGGCCTGGATCTATCCCTATAACCCCTTTGGCTTTGGTTCTAGGGCCAACTATGATATACGATATCGATCTAGATTCTAGGTAATAGGACCGAACATTTTTCAATATATTTCTAATGTGGTTGCGGGAATGCAGGATAAATGGAAACTGAAGGACCTAGGCTAGCTTCGACTCGGCTTGGTTTGCGACTGGAGTTGAGTTGATTCAATATGACTTTATGAGAGCGTTGGTAAGGGTCGAATCAGAGGGATTGGCGTCGCGCCCTACTCGGAAAGGCAGCGTTGAACAGTGGACTGAGTTGAATTATCAAATATTAGGTCAAAACCTATCACAATATGAGTTTTTTGTATTGGATCTAATTAAAGGATCAACATTCTGTTTCGCCAGCTGAGTCCCGGCTCATGCTACAAAATAAACAAAAAAGAAATAAACGATGCTCCATACACCAAGCTGGATCCCACGATAATTTGAGCCCATTGATCAGCTGGCATTTTGTAACCAAATTCCCCAAAATGAACAGGATAGGGGCTATAAATGAAACTGGGGTGGCTGCCTTCGGTGTGAACAGGGATACGATAAATATGATGAAATAAACTGCATTCGCCTACCGGTACTAAAACGATATTATTCATTGAGATAGATGGTAGAGGTATAGGTCGATGTACCGTAATCCGTATTTTGCTGTCCATTGGGCGTGTGTAATAATAGTTATTTGCTTGGTCAACTTCATCCTGTTCTGGACCTACATGAATTAACTGGCAGCTTAGTTGCTTGATGAGGTTGGGGAATGCTAAGATACGTCATTTTTTATAGACCTCTATTACCAAATTTCAGTTCGGAAATGTAGTCAATGTATGCCCAGTGTCCGTACCACTTATCCCTTCTCGCCGGCCTCGAGTTTATAAGATGGCGTAAAGATAAAACATAACCACAATAAAATATACGTCGATTGTATCATTCCGGGTGAGGAGGGGAAGTTGAGGGCGTTTGTGCCCCCCCCCCCCCCCGAAATGCTCAAAAGAGCCCTGGAAAACCCCATTTATTGCCATGTTAAAGCTTATCCAACGCTGTAGGTTCGGCCCCTAGTTGTGAAAAGTGAAGGGAACGAGTGCGGGATTCACAAATTCATTGGCATACTTTTTAAAAGGGCGCCTTGGAAAATCCCCTTTTATTGCAATTCTGGAGCGTTGCAAGTTAAGGCGATTAGTTGTGGAAAGTATAAGGGAACATGTATGGAATTCCTTGCACACATTCTTGTCACGTTGTGTTGAACAATACTCTGCCGGAAGATTTGTTTGTTTTTTACCTCTCCAGGGACGTGGAGTCTGAAGTTAATTGGCCAGGGCACAAATGATCAAGCCTAGACCCAGACTGATGTACGAGGAGACTTAGCTAAGCTTGACCTGGACTGGTGTACGAAGGGACAGGGCTTAGACTTGGCTTACTATGGTTCACATTGGATGACAGTGGTTGCAAAGGTTTTCACACTGCAAGATGAGAAATCCGGATTTATTTGAAGATGCCGGATTTATGGTTTAACGTAATGCTCTAAATAGACGAGAGGTTGAGAAATGCAGTGATCAAGATCCTTAAGTCCAGACTTGAAGAGGAAACATGAATAATCTCGAAGTTGTTGAGAAGTATAACCCTTTCGGAGAAAACTAAAAAACCTTGGAAAAAGGGGGCATTATGGGAACACCTTCAGTTCGTATCTATTTGCAATACTGGGCAGCCAGCAAAGTCGGTTGAAGCATCGATAACCAAGAATATAAACAAAAACTGTGAGGCATGTCCCTCTGGTGCATTTATGTGCTTATATATGTCTCTTCCTTTAAGACATAACCTCACCTGTTGTAAGAGGCGATCTCATATATGAAGCCAACTTGAATGTGGGAATGCACGCCTTGATTTTTATGCCCCCATTTAACTTCATTAATCGATGTGGAATGGATATTATTAGTTTCGATTCACACTGGTGACCAAAAACGAAAAAAAAAAAAAAAAAAAGAGAGAAAAAGAAAAAAAGAAAAAAATCCCGGTTCTTAGCTTGAAGGAAGGCATTCCTACATAAACATTACACATGAGAAAATCATGCAAAATTTCCTAATGCATGAACTGTTACCAGGGATGATGAAATTCAGTGGTCTTATTTAACGGTTATGGAGGCCACAGTTTGTTCACTTGAAAAGAAATACACATTTATCAAATAGTTGTGGAGATTGATTTTGTATGGCATTTCATCAAACAGTTGAGTTGTACAATAATGATAGAATTACTAGCATGGTTTGGCTATACGTTAATTTGATATATTCTTTGGCCTCAAATTATTTCATGTTAGAGTCACTTCGATGACCCCCTAATGGACATTAAGTTGAAATTATTTGAAAGAAGGGTACTCCTTTTTAAGGTGTGCCAAGACATTTGTTGATTTGTTGTTTCACATTTCCGCAAAAGTGGATCCGAAGGTTTTCCAGAGTTTCTTCTCACCGAGTTTTATCTCTGGTTTTTTACCCTGGACCTACTTGACGTGGAATTGGTTTCAGCTCTCGTTGCATGAGTTGTGTTTAGTGCAACGAGGGCTTAAACTTGCGAACAACATTCACTCGCAGGGGGAATGAAATAAGCAAGGATGCTATGTTGTCAAGCTTGTTAATGGTTTAGAGTGAGAATGGTTGGCCAATGTCCAATTGATGTAGAGATATTTATAACAACTTGGAGGTGTAGACGAAGAGTATGGTATATGATGCGTCCATTCGTTGATCGCATGAGATTGCTTTGTATGGAATATTTTTTTGATTGTTGACTATCCATTCCGATGGCTGGCATGGTTTATTGATCATTAACTTAGTTGTTGTTGTCCTTGATTATTGAATTGGCTGGGTTGTCGAGCGTGAAAACTCACTTTTGAACTTATGGCTTGGTTGGGCTTGGTTACAGAATTACCGACTGATTATTATCGGTAGCTTTGACATCAGCTTTCCAGGGGAGGCAATGGTTTGATAATTTAAAGTCGACGGCACCGATGCACGGCCCTCTATTCTACCATTTAGGGTCGCCGCCGAGGAGGCAGAATATGGGACCAAATCCTACTTTAGTCATGATATCGGGGGTGCTTTGGAAGAGTGGCCCTTATTTTATCGAGTATTATTATACAATAAAATGCACAAAATAGAATTCTCATACTAGTATAATGGCGACAGTATTGAAGTACGAGTATAATTACATGACAAAAGAAGATGACGCTCATAGTATATATGTTGGTCCTAGTGCAGAGGACAAGGGAGAGAGAGCATAATTTATGGGTTTCCGAAACCATGAGTTGCAACCAGGAAACCAGACGCGATGGTTTGGGAGGGATGGCCTTGACATGAAGGGACTCCCAAAATCCAATAGTGTTTGCCAAGTGTCACGGCAAAAAAAAAAAAAAAAAAAAAAAAAAAATGATTATTTGGGGCTTTCGCTTTTTTGTGGGTATTTTTTCTTATATCGGTCAAATTTCAACACCAGGGGGAGGCACTGTATACTAATTATGTCAAGAAAATCGGGACAGGGGAACCCAACTTTCCAAAGTCTCCTGGTTTGAAAGTCCGGCTGGATGTCTTCCGGCAGGTTCCCCTTCCAAGAATTCACGTTCTGGTCTTGAAGCCTCTCCCCCAATTTTATTTCACACATGAGATAATCTTGTATTGAATAGATGATAAATGTAAAGAGGGGAATCCGCACCCCAGGAAATACCTGTCCTGGGATCCCGTTGGATCTCTTCCTTCTGGGAGGTCACGTGACCCGGTTTCCCCCTTAAAATCTGGTTGATTGTGGCTTGATGAATATTGTTTAGAAACTGTGTACTTGTTAAAATATTGTAAATGTCGTTTTAATGATTCTGGTAAAATCCCCCAGAGGCAATAAAGTTGAGAAACGGCAATTTCATGTTCGATCTGTATTTATTCTCGCAATAAGATTATTCGAATAAGCGAAGAAGATAGTTTGCGAGAGAAGACAGGTCTTCTCAAAAAAACAATTATTGGCAAGCCATACACGGCCCGCGAAAACAAAGCGCGCCCCTGCGATTCCGCGGGAATTCTCCAAGGACACGCCCCCAGCAACATGTCTGTGATTGGCTGGGCATGTCATGGATGGCGCCGTTACACAGCGCCCTTGGTGACAGCCAGGCAACGGCAACGGGGGCACAGCCTCTACGCTAAAAAGAACCAATGAAATGCATTGAAAGAATTCAGGTACGTGCGCAATACGCGACAGATTTGGAAGCACATGTTCATTCTCAACTAAGCTCTGGGGGATGCAAGACGTTAATTTGCCCTCCCTCCCGCCCATTTAATAATGGTTGTGAGTGGTTGGTTATAATATTGTCAGGGTCGGAGGGTATTGTTTCTGCCTCCAAAAATGTGGTACACATGTTATGAAAAAAGATTGGATGATATAATACATGGTTGTTAATAATTCTGTCGTGATTTTTGTTTATACTCAAATCTGTCAAAGGCGATTGTGCTAATTAATCTAAATGTGGTAATAGCGAATTTTAAAGACGGGGCTCGAGATTGCTCAATGAGCCTGTTTAAGTGCAAGTTGTGCCGGTTACAGTTGATTGAAATAACCTTATATTTTGGTTGGTTATACTGTTGATAGATAACATGGATTTATTTTGGTTGGTTGGCTGGGCATGTGTTTTGATAGAATTGCATTGGTTGCATAGGCTTGTATTAGTTGACTGGATGGGCTTGATTGGCTTGTTGGTCGGATAGACTTGCATTGGTTGGTTGGGCGATATGTTTGGTTGTTTATTATCATAAGGATCCACGCTCTACAAGCAAGGCTTTTAGTGGATCCCCTCATTTCCAAACAAGTTCTTGTTAATACAATTGCCAAAATTTTCATAATTTGTCTATAGTTGATTTGTAATTACAATTGTTGTGTATTTGTGTTTATGCATTTAGTGCATATTTGATTTGTACCGTGATTTTTTATGATGTACATGACGGAAGTTCAAAATGAACTCGTTTTTATTCGGTTGGATGTGCTTGCGCTGGTTGGGTGGATGGGCTTGCTATGATTGGTTGGTTGGTTATAATGATCATAGGGATTCACGCTCTCCAAGTAGTTATTTTAGTGGATCCCCTCATTTCCAACCAAGCTATTAATACTTTTGTACAAATTTTAAAATTTTGTCTGTAGTGGACCGGCAATTACAATTTATATGTATTTGCAAATTGTTTATGCGCACTATGATGCATATTTAATTCGTGTTTGTATTTGGTAATGATGTACAAGATGAACTGAAATTTGTTTGGTGGCTTTATATGGTTGGTTGGCTGGGCTTGTTCTGGTTGACTACAATTGCACAAATTTTCATAATTTGCAGTTGATTTGGAATTATAATTGATGTGTATTTGTGTTAATGCATTTGATGCATATTGATTGGTACCGTAACTTTTTGTGATGTACATGACGGAAGTTCAAAAGGAACTTGTTTTGTTTGGTTGGATGGGCTAACATTGGTTGGATGTTTGGGCTTGTTATGATTAGTTGATTGGTTATGATCATATCGATCCACGCTCTATCAGCAGATCCTTTAGAAAGATCCCCTCAGTTTCAACCAAGCTGATAATACTATTGTACAAATATTGAAATTGTGTCCGTAGTTGACTTGTAATTACAATTGATATGTATTGTCATTGTTTATGCATCATATCATTTATAATTGATTTATGTTTGTATGTGGTAATGATGTACAAGGTGAACTTAAACTCGTTTGGCTAGTTAGATTGGCTTTACAGGGTTGGATGGTTGGATGGGCTTGTTATGGTTGGTTGGTCGGGCTTGTTATGGTTGGTTGGTCGGGCTTGATATGGTTGGTTGGATGGGCTTGTTTTGGCTGGTAGGATGGGCTTGTTTTGGTGTTTGGCCTGATTACTGAGTATTTTTTCTTATATCGGTCAAATTTCAACACCAGGGGGAGGCACTGTATACTAATTATGTCAAGAAAATCGGGACAGGGGAACCCAACTTTCCAAAGTCTCCTGGTTTGGAAGTCCGGCTGGATGTCTTCCGGCAGGTTCCCCTTCCAAGAATTCACGTTCTGGTCTTGAAGCCTCTCCCCCAATTTTATTTCACACATGAGATAATCTTGTATTGAATAGATGATAAATGTAAAGAGGGGAATCCGCACCCCAGGAAATACCTGTCCTGGGATCCCGTTGGATCTCTTCCTTCTGGGAGGTCACGTGACCCGGTTTCCCCCTTAAAATCTGGTTGATTGTGGCTTGATGAATATTGTTTAGAAACTGTGTACTTGTTAAAATATTGTAAATGTCGTTTTAATGATTCTGGTAAAATCCCCCAGAGGCAATAAAGTTGAGAAACGGCAATTTCATGTTCGATCTGTATTTATTCTCGCAATGATTATTTGTTTTTCATTATTTATAAATAATGATTATTTGTTTTTCATTATTTACAAATAATGATTATTTGTTTTTCATTATTTATAAATAATGATTATTTGTTTTCCATTATTTATAAATAATGATTATTTGTTTTTCATTATTCATAAATAATGATTATTTGATTTTCATTATTTATAAATAATGATTATTTGTTTTTATATTATTTATAAATAATGACACTACATCCTTCATTATTTATAAATAATTGCAATTCGTTTTTCCGTTATTTATAAATAAGTTTTCTATTATTTATAAATAATAATTATTTATTATCAATGCCAGTGTACATTTCATTATTTATAAATAAATTTTTTGTTAAATAATGAAAACGTCTACTTCATTATTTATAAATAATTTTTTCGAGTGCACTATTATTCTCATTATTTATAAATAATCATTATTTAATGTTTGAGTTTTCCATTATTTATAAATAAAGATTATTTGTTAAATAATGAAATATCTACTTCATTATTTATAAATAATAATTTAGTTTCAATATCCCATTATTTATAAATAATCATCATTTATAAACAATTTTTACAGTTTGCCATTATATACAAATAATCATTATTTATATACAAAAAACCATTATTTATTAAATAATGCCATTATATATTAAATAATGAAAAACTCGCTATAACATGCAAATGTGGGACCGCCCATGATATGAATATTCATGATGCGATTTCCTTTTTCGTGATTTTTCTTCGCAAATTTTTGTCCATTTCCTCTTCATAATGACATTTCTTGAAGCAATTTTCTAGGAATATGGTCTGATTGTAATATTCTTCATTTTCTATATAACTTCGTCTTCGTAGAAATATCAAAAAGTGTAATTTTATACGATTTTTCCTACAGTTCACAATCCCCATAGGCGCGCGTGTATCGTAGGGACAACCGGTGAATCGACGGAGTGCTCTTCATCGAAATACTACGTTGGTTGGTCCCCGGAAGTGGCGGGCGGAATTTAGCCCGAATCCTCGATGGAAGTAGATCAAGTGCATATGAGCTGAGAGAGTGAAATATCAGTGTACAGGCCCTTCTACTTTTTATAAATATTTCTTGTTGCTTTTTTTGTTAAGTTAATTTTTCCTGGTGTAGAGATAAGTTTCAGTTCTAATAATGCACTTCAAATACATTTTGGAGTGTCTGTTTGAGGCGTTTGGGGCGATTTCACCCTGGCCCCAAAATGCTCGCAACGACAATACGGAGGCATGATGACCCCTAAATTTTTAAAAACTTATTTTTCTATTGAAAATTATCAAAAAATTCACCAAAAGTGTGCACGAAAGCCTTCGTATTTCACTTTTAAAACTCCAAAAAGTGCCCAAATGACAAGCTTGGTCGCTTCGCTGTGTCGCTTTCAACTTGAGAAAGTTTACGCGTCTGCTTCCCCCCCCCCCCCTCCTCCGAAAGAAATTCTGTATACGGCCATGCTCTAAAGAGCCTGGCACATTGATTTAAGTATACTTTCATTTTCATAATTTTTATCTCATTATCATCATGACCTTACGCATAATTTTTTCCAGGGGGGCCGGGGCCGGAGCATGACGCGCGTAAACTTTCTCAAAAAAATCTTGAAAGCGGGACCAAGCCCAAATGACATACTTGGTCGCTTCGCTGTCTCGCTTTCAACTTGAGAACGTTTACGCGCGTCTGCCCCCACCCCCGAAAGAAATTCTGTGAACGGCCATGCTCAAAAGAGCATATGGCACATTGATTTATATGTACTTTTCATTTTCATTATTTTTATCACATTATCATCATGGCCTTACACAGAATTTGTACCGGGGGGGGGGAGCAGCAAGAACGCGCGTAAAGTTTCTCAAAAAATCTTGAAAGCGAGACAGCGACGCGACCAAGCTCAAATGACAAGCTTGGTCGCTTCGCTTTTTC
Source organism: Lytechinus pictus (assembly GCF_037042905.1). Taxonomy (NCBI): domain Eukaryota; kingdom Metazoa; phylum Echinodermata; class Echinoidea; order Temnopleuroida; family Toxopneustidae; genus Lytechinus; species Lytechinus pictus. Next base: position 6,697,995 of record NC_087250.1, read on the forward strand.
AAGATTTTTATGAGAAAGTTTACGCGCGTCCTGCTCCCCCCCCCCCCCCCTGGAAAAAATTATGCGTAAGGCCATGATGATAATGAGATAAAAATAATGAAAATGAAGTACACATAAATCAATGTGCCAGGCTCTTTAGAGCATGGCCGTATACTGAATTTCTTTCGGAGGAGGGGGGGGGGGGGAAGCAGACGCGTACACTTTCTCAAGTTGAAAGCGACACAGCGAAACGACCAAACTTGTCATTTGGGCACTTTTTAGAGTTTTAAAAGTGAAATACGAAGGCTTTCTTGCACACTTTTGGTGAATTTTGTGATAATTTTCAATAGAAAAATAAGTTTTTAAAAATTTAGGGGTCATCATGCCCCCGTATTGTCGTTGCGAGCATTTTGGGGCCAGGGTGAAATCGCCCCAAACGCCTCAAACAGACACTCCAAAATGTATTTGAAGTGCATTATTAGAACTGAAACTTATCTCTACACCAGGAAAAATTAACTTAACAAAAAAAGCAACAAGAAATATTTATAAAAAGTAGAAGGGCCTGTACACTGATATTTCACTCTCTCAGCTCATATGCACTTGATCTACTTCCATCGAGGATTCGGGCTAAATTCCGCCCGCCACTTCCGGGGACCAACCAACGTAGTATTTCGATGAAGAGCACTCCGTCGATTCACCGGTTGTCCCTACGATACACGCGCGCCTATGGGGATTGTGAACTGTAGGAAAAATCGTATAAAATTACACTTTTTGATATTTCTACGAAGACGAAGTTATATAGAAAATGAAGAATATTACAATCAGACCATATCCCTAGAAAATTGCTTCAAGAAATGTCATTATGAAGAGAAAATGGACAAAAATTTGTGAAGAAAAATCACGAAAAAGGAAATCGCATCATGAATATTCATATCATGGGCGGTCCCACATTTGCATGTTATAGCGAGTTTTCCATTATTTAATAAATAATGGCATTATTTAATAAATAATGGTTTTTTGTATATAAATAATGATTATTTGTATATAATGGCAAACTGTAAAAATTGTTTATAAATAATGATTATTTATAAATAATGGGATATTGAAACTAAATTATTATTTATAAATAATGAAGTAGATATTTCATTATTTAACAAATAATCTTTATTTATAAATAATGGAAAACTCGAACATTAAATAGTGATTATTTATAAATAATGAGAATAATGGTGCACTCGAAAAAATTATTTACAAATAATGAAGTAGACGTTTTCATTATTTAACAAATAATCCTTATTTATAAATAAAGGAAAACTCAACAAATTATTTATAAATAATGAAATGTGCACTGGCATTGATAATAAAAAATTATTATTTATAAATAATAGAAAACTTATTTATAAATAACGGAAAAACGAATTGCAATTATTTATAAATAATGAAGTATGTAGTGTCATTATTTATAAATAATATAAAAACAAATAATCATTATTTATAAATAATGAAAAACAAATAATCATTATTTATAAATAATGAAAAACAAATAATCATTATTTATAAATAATGAAAAACAAATAATCATTATTTATAAATAATGAAAAACAAATAATCATTATTTGTAAATAATGAAAAACAAATAATCATTATTTATAAATAATGAAAAACAAATAATCATTATTTATAAATAATGAAAAACAAATAATCATTATTTGTAAATAATGAAAAACAAATAATCATTATTTATAAATAATGAAAAACAAATAATCATTATTTATAAATAATGGAATGTCGAACTATTATTATTATCCTCGATGGAAGTAGATCAAGTGCATATGAGCTGAGAGAGTGAAATATCAGTGTACAGGCCCTTCTACTTTTTATAAATATTTCTTGTTGAAAAACAAATAATCATTATTTATAAATAATGAAAAACAAATAATCATTATTTATAAATAATGAAAAACAAATAATCATTATTTGTAAATAATGAAAAACAAATAATCATTATTTATAAATAATTAAAAACAAATAATCATTATTTATAAATAATGGAATGTCGAACTATTATTATTTACAAATAATGAAGTATTACTTGGAATTATATATAAATAATTAGAAATGATATTTTATATAATAGTAGTTATTTACAAATAAAATGTAAATTATATATAAATAATAGTTACTATTTAATAAATAATGATTATATAACAAATAATTGTTCTATATAATATTGGTACATTCGGCGCCTCATAGTCTAGTGTGTTTGTGTGACTATTTATAGAAATCCCAACACCACTTGAATTTACTGTATAGCGTAGCATGCCTGCATGTTCGAACCAGGGATACGCATATCCCTGCTCCGCGTAGGCCTATCGTAATTGCTCTCTACTCTCTGTGTTTGGCAATACTCAAACTGATGAAGGGGGGGGGGGGAGGGGGTGGGTGCGGTGCGGTGTGTGAGTTCCTTGGTTTGCTTCCGAGTATTATTCTTCAAAATTACACATGGTAACGGTCATTTCTAGTATCGCAACTGTAAATTTATTTAAAACAAACAACACTTTTTTATAATGATGAATTTGTTTTCATGATTATGTTTGCATGTTTTATGGGTTTGTAGCTTATAATAAGACCGAAATGATTGTTTAAAGTTTAATCCCCCAAGTATTTTTGCAACAATCAAAGTACCAGGGGCCGCGGAACGTTTTTCAAAGTGGGGGGGGGGGTGGCTAGCTGAGACAACTTGTGGGGGGCTGACCATCATCGGCTAAAAATCACAATCATATGGTTATTTTTACGTATCAGTGTACACGGTTTTGGAAAAAGGGGGGCTGATGATGACGCCACCTCGGTTCCGCGGCCCCTGCATGTTAGAACGTAGTGTAACATTTGCAATTGAATTTGTTTCAACAACATCACGATACTCAACGGGACTGTTATAGTTTGTTGTATGCCTAGGCTTTTTATTGTCCAAACAGTTGTAATGTTTGTAATTATGACTTTGTTTTATGCTTATAATTTTTTTTTCGCTTACACTAAGACAAGACGCGGTAGTTTTAATTGATCCATTTCAAGTTGATAAATATTCATGGGCTTACAGGACAAATACTTATAAGTCTACAATAGTATTCATTATAGCCTTGAATTTTGTACCCCTATTCCGGTTTGTGTGTGATTTATTATATTGTGGTGGGCAGTGGCGTACCTAGGATTTTCCACAGGGGGGGGGGCAAAACCGTCCGCCAAAAAATTTGACAAGCAAAAAAAAAAAAAAAAAAAAAAAAAAAAAGGTCTTCAATCACAAATAAATCTTTCAAGCTCGTCAGGGGGGGGGGCAGGGATACGTCCTTTGCATGGGTTGTGGCTCGTCAGGGGGGGCAGACTGCCCCATCCCCCCCCCCCCGTAGGTACGCTAGTGGTGGTAGGAGCTTACGAATCACTGGCGGATCCAGGGGTCACATCCTGCCCGTGCCCATGCACCCCTATAAGAACAACACCATCAAAATTGTAAATGTAATTATATCCCAAGTGTGCAAATTACCTATGCAGGGGGCCCGGTATGGAGCGGCATTGCGCCCCCGTCATGGATCATGTAGCCACTGATTTTTTTTTTCTGAATTCATTGCACAACTTCCCCTAAGCCATGCACCGTTCAAGAACAAGTCCACCCAAACAAAAAGCTGATTGAAAAGAAAGAGAAAAATCAAACAAGCATATAACACTTAAAATTTCATCAAAATCTGAGCTAAAATAAGAATATTATGACATTTTAAAGTTTCGCTATATTTCACAAAACAGTTATATGCACATCTTAGTTGGCATGCAAATGGGATGACTTATGACATAACCCAATCACTATTTATTTGTACTTTATTATCATGAAATATGAAATATTCTCATTTCCCCCCCCCCCCCCCCCCATTGTCATGTGAAATAAAGTTGCATTCCTACCCGAAGATGTATAATTAAATTGTTTTAACATTATCTGGTTCAGACAATATAGGGTCCTAATTTTCAAATCTGTAAAAGCTGAAATGATATATAATTCAAGCAATAAAAACAAAACAAAAATAATTAGTGAGTGACATCATTGACTCTTATTTTGCATATCATAGTATTGAGCATATGACTGTTTTTTTTTAAATCAGCGAAACTTTAAAATGTCATAACTTTCTTATTTTACATCCGATTTTGAGGAAGTTTTCAGCGTTATTTTTGTTTGTTTGATTTTCTCTATCAAACAACTTTTTTTCTGGGGTGGACTTGACCTTTCAGGTAGGCATAATCTTGCCCAGCGCACTTGACATGATTTACAGGCCTAGCCTATATTATATCGATTTCACAACCGAAGAGTTGTCGAACATATCTACAGTGCCGGCCGCGGGAAACGTCACAGTGCCCCCTAGGGCGAACGCGGTAGCCCGTAGCGGACATTTGAGGGGAGCGGACGAGGGAAGACGCCCGCGTCCGCTCCCCTAGGACATGAGTGCCCTAGGGGACTACCCCGCGTCTATCCTAGGGTGTTTCTGTAGGATGTTCGGCCGTGCATTCTTGGTCGAAAGAAGAGGACTGATTTGACACATTCAAGACTGCATGTGATTTTTATCTCATATCAAGCATAAGTTTTCGAATATTTATCGTGGATAAAATCTGTTATGAAAATTACAAAGTTTTGGGTTGATAACTGGGATTTTAGGCTTTTTCACCGAATTACTTATTGTGTTCGATTACACACTGGGACCAGCATAGAGGGTCCTTTCCTATATATTGATATTCTTTCCGTGGTGTCCGTTATTTCATTCACTCACATGGTTAGTCGTGATTGTAAATGAGTTTCTGACAAAGGAGCAGGTATTTGTCGATGTTGACCCTACATTCCGGAGGTCGTCCTATAACTATTTACTCTATTGTTTCCCTGCATGGTCATCCTTTTTATATACCCTGACATGCCTTTCAGGCGCGGATCTACGAGATTCAGATAAAAGGGAGAAGAAGAAAAAACCAAAAATGAAAGAAAAGGCGAATATGAAGGGATGGATTGAAGACGATAAGGAAAGAGATAAGAGAAATAGAAAAAAGTGAGAGAAGGGGAAAGGGGAGAAAGAGAAAATAGGGGGGGGCGAAGAAGAGAAAGAGGGAGAGGGGGTAAAGAAAAGAAATAAGGAAAAGGTGAAAATCGAGAAGAAAACAGAGGGGATATCAAAATGCAAGGTTAGACAGAAAGAAAATAGCGAAAAGGAAAATAGATTGAAAATCAAAGGGGAGAAGAGTCAAAGGAAGAAAAGGAAGGACAGAATGAGAAAGAGAGAATGATAAGGAGGGGGATATTAAATGAGAGGAAGAAGGGAGACATAATAAAATCGTCCAGTTTTTCATATCAGAAAATACGTTAGTAACTCGCATCTGCCCATTTTTACGCTGATGACAAGTATTAAACATTCTTGCGCTCAATCTTGTAATTATTTTCTCTCACCTTGCTCACAATTTCCTGCTCTCGTTGCATCAATTAAAAACTTGTCCCGAATTAACATCCGCTCATTCAAGAAAGAAAAATTAAAGAAAAAGGCAAATAGGAAGGGATGGAGGGAAAATGAGAAGGAAAATAGAAAAAGTGAGAGAAGCAGAAGGGAGCGAAGAAAAGAAGGGGAAAGGGGAGAAAGAGAAAATAGAGGGGGCTTATTGGTTCATGGTAATATGGATACCATATAGTTCTGCGGTACTTAGTTATGAAACTTGTTTTACTCAGTAATGCTCACACGTGATGATTAAAAGGATTTTCGACTATATAGAGGTGAACCGGGACGGGGCTTTCATTCTTTAACTTGGCTTGACTAATTCCGTTGTTCCCCCGAAAAGAATTGTTAGATTTGATAGTTAGCGTTTGCGTGAGCACCCACCAAAACTCTTAACAAAAGAATGGTTTGTATAGCTCCATTCTTGCTTTGTCGGCAAGTGATAATTAACTCGTTAAGTACCCATTCCACACACTACGTCATAGTAGCTTTCGAAAACATACATGTACTTTTACTTGGGTATGTGTTTAAACATTGAAGCTAAATGTGCTATAATTTTTTTAAATAGTTACATTATGTAAATAGCTTTTGCTGCTTTGCTCTGGAGCGCATTGAGCATCCAATCAAGATGGAAAGTGCGCTTTGCAAATGTCATGTATTATTATTTTTAGCTACCATATAACACTGAATTCTGTATTATACCAAGTTGATACTTGGTTTTATCATTTCCAATTCATATAACAAAATATATTTCGAAGGAAAATCTTGCTTTACTTAAATAAAATTAATAAACAATGTTTATAACTTTAATTGATGTCCGACAAATCTAACAATATAAGACCGCAGTTCGTAAATATGATAGTTTAATCTTTACTTCGACGTCAATTATTCGTGTTATTACAATCATGTAGGTGTATCAGGGATATTAATATTCGTTTTAATCCCATCTATACTTTTATATAAAATTGCGCGAAATATATGTGGTTGTTCTCACTATGAAGCTGCAACCCCTCTTCATTTTTCTCATCCTCCACTTCTTTCTTCTCCTTTATTATTTCCACCACTTTCATCTCTTCCCAATTCGAATATCTACCAATGTAACTTAAAAACCACAATAGAGAGCAGGTAATGTAATCAGATGTTTTAGCAAAAAGATAAATCTGTTACATCTATTGCATTTAGGTAAATTTATATTTTTTATTGGGTGAGGGTTTTAGAGACCCGATTTGAACCGAAATGAAAAGAACATCCTCATTTATTGTTGTTAGCGTATCAACAAATTAATCCCCCTCCTCATTTCTATGAACATCCTGTCATAAATTGGGAAGCGGATGTGATCAAAGGAGATCAAATGTGTGGGCGGGGAGCAAGACTCTACCAGACTGTTGACAATAACAAAAGAACCAAATAAAAAATCGATGAGCACAACCAGTTTTGCTGGTGTTTGCTTTTTGCACGTCTACTTTGTATGATCTTGGTCATACTAGTATTCGTTTTCACCTTTCATTCCCTTTATTAGGGTTGTATCAACCATGTCAACGAATTGACGATCCCAATATTGACCGCACGTTTGTTTTAACATAATGAGAATTCGCAAATGCCCTTGATATTCATAATTCTGTTTTATTTCAAGTTTGTCATTAATGTTTGTTAACATTCACTCTGTTAATAACTTGTCAATTTTGATTTACAAAAAAATCAAGTCTGCTTATTAATGCCTTTTATCTATTTTAATTATTTTTTTTGTTGATATCCCTTTATTTCTTCTTTCCGGATTCCACCCTGTGCACCCCGTTAAACTCAGGGAAGAATGTTTCAAATGTTTTCTAGTTCTTACACTGTTCACAATAAGGAGATGTGATTAGGTGTATTGTTTACGCTGAAGGGAGAGGAATGGGTGCGTATGGAAAAAATATCCCAAAAGATAGAGAATTGATCTCCATGACATTAACTCACAATTGTGTCCTATTTTTTAAAAACAAGTTTGTATGATACACGTATGCCTCCCACGTAAGGCGTAAGGAAAAAAGTTTACCTAATGCATCAAATTAGATTGATTGATAAGATTCATTGCGGTAAATGAAATACAATAAATTCGATGTTCCAGCCAGATGACCAGATTTCACAAAATTAAATACGGGACAATCGACAAAGCACTATGTACCATCGGATCGACCGAGCCAGGCCAAAAAATCAACAAAAAGGCTACACAATGTTAGACTTGTTAACAAAATATAATTAAGAAAGGGGAAGGGAGGGTGAGCGGAAGAAAGAAAAGAGAAAATAATGAGGAAACAAGAAATGAATTGAGACGAAAGAAAAAAATAAGGAAAAATTAAAAGGAAAAAAGTTTGAATAAAAGAGAGAACGGTTTCCGTCATTACTTGTAATGAATAAAGAAAGAAAGAATTAAAATAAAGGAAGGGAAGATGAATAAATGTGTGAAAGAAAAAACATAAGGAGAGAAAAGAGAAAAGTAAGAAAAATGGAGGAAAAGAGAAAGAAATAAAAAGAATTCCTTCATTATTTGAAAGAAACAAAGACAGAATAAAACATGAAGGAAGAAAGGGAAAGAGGGAATAAGGGAAAACAGAATAAAAAAAAAGAAAAAAATAACATCTACAAAAAAATAATCTACAATAGATTCCGATCACGCTAGTTTAAAAACATAATGGTCTATCACAAGATCACCAAAGTACATGCACATGTAAACATAATGCAATGTACGTACCCTAGGGCACCCGAGGATAAGTGCGGGCACGGCCAATATTATATAGCACGCAGGAAACTGCGGGCCCGGGAAAACGCCCTCGTCTGCTCCCCTTGAATACCCTCGGTTAGACGCAAAAGCCCCCTAGGGTGTTTGCGTGCTCGGGCGTGACGTTTCCTGCGGCCGGCACTGTATTTTAAAGGAGAAAATTCTTACATCACCTAATGACCAAACCCCGTCACTGAACGAATTTATGACACCATATATTCCAAAAAAGGCTTTATATGCTTTGTGCCAAAAAGTGCTTGTCAAAAGGATGAAAACGCGGCTACGACCACTCTAAGCACCAAGGCTATTAATTCCTGTGTTAAAAAAGTGAGTGCACGCGAATTAAATGTTGGACTTAAATTACTAGATCTTACCATGGAGCTCCATGACGAAATCTATTCTTAAATTAGACTCTAGATATTACTAAGTTGAAAAAAAATGTATAAATAGTACTCGCCTGGTCTTTTCTTGGGGTATTGAAGCCTTTTTGTCCAGAACTTGCTCAACTTTTACGGCAAATTTTGTCGCCATAGGGTTGTGCACATTCTCGTTTAATACTGGTTGTCACGTGACACGGCAATGTCGTTAGGCTGTTTGGCCTGTATTCAAGGCGTTCTATCCGTTATGATTTTATATTGAATGAAGCAAATTCCATCAGGTATAGGCCCCTATCAAGTCAAAATCGATACAGGGATCGAGAGGGGGGGGGGGGTGGAGCCAAAAATTTCCCAGTCACATGGTATGAAAATGAGATTTTTTTATGATTGTCCACGATCATTAGGGCAAACCTGTGTGTGGCAGTACGGTAGCGTGATGAGTAAAAAAATAAAAATAAAAGAAAGAAAGAGGGCCAATGTAGGCATACATGGCGCGTGGGAATAAAGTTGCTTTATATGTTCCAAGCAAGTGAAGCAAGCGAGAAAAAAAAATTTCGTGCAAAACTAAATTTGAGATATAGATATCTTAACTTACACTTTTCCTTTTCTTTTCATTAATTCCCTTCATTTCTTTTTTATCTTGGTTGTATAACTTTCGGGGGCCCCTAGGCCTAACCCTTCCATCGTGTACCCCCAGTGCAATATCAGCAGGTGGGTCTCGATAACTCTGGATATTTAGCAATTAGATCTATTTAGAGAAAAACATAACGTTAATGTTTTGACCCCTTCCCCCCCAAAAAAAAGGAAAAACAATTATAAACTAAGTTATACACATCCCCCTTTTCTCATTTCGCTTTTTATTTTCTCTATTCCCTCCTTATTGTTTTGGGGGGAGGGACTTTTTCGGGGGCACCGCCCCTAGCTACGCGCCTACCAGATGAAGAGGCGAGCGAGCAAAACCTTTGTCACTTTTATTACAAATATCAATTTTGCAATAGATTTCGACATAACATTCGGAATTATTCTCGCATGCATTTTTCTTTCCTTTTGCTTTTTTATGGCCTTTTATTTCTCTTCCCTTTCTCTTTCTGTCTTTCTTTCTTTCTTTTCCTTCCTTTATTCCTTTTCTCTTATCCCGTTTTTTTTTTGGTGAAATCCACTGGACCGGGGATCAAGGACCAGCCTGCATGCCCCCGGCGGTTTACGCCTGTGCCGTGGATGTAAGCTATATATACGCATGATCTAAATCTTCATTATGATTCCAACTATATAGAGGCGCATCCAAGATTTTCCAAATTAAGTAGGGGGGGGCGGGGTGAATTTTCTCAAGTAAAATTTGACAACTCCCAAAAAAGGTTCTTACAAAAAAAAAAAAAACGGTCATTATATTGTCTCGCGTAAAGTTTGACAAGTTAAAAAAAAATGGTCACTCAAAATGAAAGTCATTTTGTCCGCGTAATATTCGGCAAGCCCCCCCCCCCCCCCACAAAAATAAGAAAAGGGAAAGTCATTTTGTCCACGTGATATTTGGCAACCCCCCCCCCCCCCAAAAAAAAAAAAAAAAAAAAAAAAAAAGTTGTCACTAAAAAGAAGGTCATTTTTTCCACCATTGATTATATTTGGCAAGCCCCTAACCCCCACCCTCATAAAAAAGTTTGTCCCTAAAAGTGATGTATAGAAAGTCATATTGTTAATTTGTTCCCAGTAAAATTTTGAATTTGGCAATTAAAAAAAAGGCCAAAAAGAGAAAAGAATATGAACGAAATATCCCCATTACAAATAATGCTGTACGTGATTCTCATGAGGGGGGGGGGGGGGGGCACATAACTAGTATTAACAACATATTTAATTCCAAAATGTTTACTATAAATCTCAAAAGGGGGAACGGGCAGAAATGTTCACCCCAACCCCCCCCCCCCCCCTGCCACTGATTCCAATCAATAATGACTTTTCTCTGCAATACTAATGCTTTGAAATCAAGATACTGAAGATTGATACGCTTAACATAAATTATGAACGTCTGACAAAAAGATAACCAACCGATCACCTGACCGATCAGCTGGCCAGTACGCGTATCACTTCGGAGTTGATCACTCGTCGCAGGTGTGTGGAACCTCACCGAAAATCAACAAAAAGGGCCTGAAATGTAAGTTTAACAATAATCCATTTTAATTTCAACTATATATAGAACTTACTCAATTTAATGCGACCAAATAAAAGTTATATCTTAACACTGCAACTTGTATTAATGCGTACATTTACCAAAGTCTTGGGTTGGAAATCAGAACAGCATTGTCCAACCCATAATTTGGGTAATGTCGCCTATGAGGTCCATACATGTTAACCCTTTGCGTGCGACGGGCTTCCACAGAAGCCCAGCGAGTCGTTCACTTAGCTACGACGGGCTTCTACAGAAGCCGAGAAATGTTTGGTTTAATTCAATTAAGTTTTTCAGCTTTTTCGTAATTTTTATGTACTAAAACCTCTGCCACTATTTCCTTCATAAACCTATTTCGATAACAGATTGAAAAAAATATACAGCTACGTGGGGAAAAATCCCGAAAATAGGAAATCATTTCAACTTTACCCGATTTTTTTCGTTGGAGTCGGAAGGGGAAGATAAATTTTGTGACGAGCACGTACGCGCGCGCATAAGGCCTGATCACGTGATTTGATCCATATCGTTGTTCTGATAGATATACGCTAACATCTTTTCTGCAAGATCGTCACGTAATAAGCTACGCGTTTATTCACCATTTTCGTCTTATTTGTTTAATCAAGAAGATATCACTCTAGATAGAATGATATCTCCTTGGTTTCATCGATCGATTGCATTTTCCGAAAAGCAAAAAGCTTATAATTTCTTAGTACTTTGAGCTGATCTCGGTGCACTTTTGAACTTTTTCCCTCCCCATCATCCCTCTTCTTCTCATTATTTTTGTCTACTATTCTGAAAAAATGACAAAAGAAAACAGTTTAGCACACCATTCATCTTCTGCTCTTTTCAAAAGGGGAACGTCCATGTAGTTCATGATATCGGCACTACCCGAACAAAAGAATGTCTGGGCGGCCACTCAAACAAATTCCTTCCGAAAAGAGCAGGATACAGATGGTCAACGCCCCGAACAAAAGGAAGATTAGTGTTTATCGGCGGGATGACCCATTGAACGCTTTTCGTACTTAGCAATACAAAAAGCTTTTATGAATCCTTTTTTTTCGACCAACATACCGTATCTACAAAAAATGTCTCATTACCGACAGCACAGGTGCTTATGACATCCGTCAGTGATTCTGCAAAAAGGCGCTTCCCTGGGTGATGATGCATATAAGGATGAACGAATAATTATCTAGGGAAATTATCGAAAAAATAGGTTCAAATGTCAGGGAGGACGAGAGAGACAGAGATAAAATGGGGAACAGACAAGTGCGCTTTTGCTAAAATTCCATGAATATATACTTAAACGAATTACAACATTTTATTTTTTGGTTAGATTACTTAAAAAAATCCCACAATGTTTGTTTGTTGCAACTCGGTCCTCAGACCCTTGCCAAACTGATGACTTTTTATCATTGTTCTTGTTTGACCCCCCCCCCCCCCCACCCCTCCCGATGGAAATGTTCTGACCTACACTCTAATATTGCTTGTTTGTCTCCTCTCTCCGATTTTCTGTTTTTAGTTGCGAGTAACGCGGTAGAAAAGATAAGAATAAAAACCGTCCTGGCCCCTTTTTTCCCCGTTACGACCAACAACAAAAAAATCGCATTTGGGGCGCTTACCATGGTTAGCATCTAAACCAAAATGTTTGGAAAAAGATGTTATACAGGGACAGCAATGTTTTTATGGTGCAGGTGTTGAGCTGTGGGACGGGGATGAAGCGGCTAAAAAATACAATTTGTTAATTCATGTCATTTTACAGAATGAATTTATAATAGGTTAGGTTCTAGAAGCTCTTCATCTTATTTCCTTTTCTCACCCAGATGAAAACTTTTGCATTGAAAAGTTGACGGAAACATAATTACTTCAAATGATAAAACCAATAATGAACTAAAAGTTTCCTCGCGCGAAATGGAGGAAATAGAATGATACAGGATGATAAATTACGCTAAGGCACCCCCTACAAAGAAAACACGTTTGTATGGCGTATCACCCGATAGAATCCTCTCAATCCTACAAACTTTTATTCATGTGTAACCTACACCCCCCAAAAAAAAAATGTTGATACCGACCCAAATTTTATTGATTTTCCTACTTTTTTGCCAATTTCTTTCTCATTTTTTTAACTGGCGAATAGCGTGGTAGAAAAGATTCATAGAGGAAAAAAATTGTTTCCGTGACTGAATGTGGGAGGGAGTGGACCGGCCGAAAAAAAATCAGAAATTTATATAGACTTCGGATATTTTGTACATGTTTGCTGAAAGGGGTGAGGACGGTGAGGACTGAAACTTCTTACCAACTCCGCCGCCTCTGTACTATTAGATTGAACGATTAAAATGATAGAGACAAAAACGAATTCTAACTATTTTGAAAGTTTTTTTAATGATTTATTATCGCTTGTGAAATCAAGGAGACAATAGAACAAAACGAAAGAACAAATAAAAAAAAACACTTATGATTGCGGATGATATAATTTATTCAAGAAAAATACTTTCTTCTACTTTCAGTAATTGCTTTGCTCTTTTTGAGGGAATAGTAAGATAAAGAAAGAAACGTAGAAAGTGACAAAAAGAGAGTTGGGAGGTATGATTTCAGACTTACAATTTTAGTCACTGTTATTCGTTTAACTCTTTGAAATAATTTCAGGATATTACAAATCGAATACCGATGCGCAAACTTCAGGAACAAAATTATATTATTACTATAATATCTGCGTGGGAAATCGGATTAAATGAAACATATAATTTATGAAAAAATCTAAAAAAGAAAATTACTTTTAGTGAAAGATTGAGGCCTCTATCTTGCCATAACCCTAAGCCTCAGGTTCACAAAAAATAGTTTAGTCGTGCATTTTTATACGATGATGATGATGATCATCATCATATTGTCTTTTGCGAAAGATATCTACCCACGTTATCAATATAGAAAATGGAAAATGAATATAATTTATTGTGAAATGACAGTTACAATAGTAATTTTAGAAGGTTTTTCGCGACATTATTTGAGAAACAGGGGGAAAAAACCCAAAATTTTTGACATGATGACCACGATGCAATAGGACGAGAGGCCCACAAATGCAACCATCTCCGATCAATACAAGTTAGCAAAAACGAGGCATTCTCTCGGAACCGTTACCGATAAAGAGAGAGAGAGGGGGGGGGAGATGTTAGATGTAATGTAAAATGACAGGTACTGAGAAGAAAAAATCAGAAAGAAAGTACTGAGGGGGGGGGGTGGGGGCGGGTATATACCTCGTAATCCAAATCGGGAAGAAAGAAGACGATGTACAGATATAATTCAAATGAGAAGAACTCAGAGAAAAATGTGTAGAAGGGAGGGGATATAGAAAGACGATAGATATAAGGGAATGAAAGCGGTAGATAATACATTCAGTTACAGGTTAGAAACCAGAGAAAGGGAAAATGAGGAAATCCCTAATTGGTACCGTTTTATAAATACATTATATATGCACATGTTATATTGAAAAATGCGCAACAATTTAAACAAATTTACCATCCGCCAGTCAAATAGAATGATATAGCTTTCAAGTGTTATTGAAAATGTGTAAACGAATTTTATATAAAACGGGCCCCTGGAAAACCTTTGAACCCCCCCCCCCCCCCCGCTTTCTCTCGTTCTCTCATCCGATATTGCTCTTATTTTTGTCTTCTATTTCAAAGGAAACAAACAGAAAATAAAGGAATTAAGAACACCGTTTATCCTCTGCTCTTTTAAAAATGATCAAAAGAAAGTCATGGCGGACGCTCAAACAAATTCCTTATAAAAAAAGAGCAGGGGACTAATAGCCAACGCCCTGAATAAAAGGAAGATTAGTGTATTTCGTCAAGATGACCTAGTAAATGCTTCTCGTATTTAGCGATACAAAAAGCTCTTAGGAATACTGCTTTTCATATTACGACAGTAACAATAAAAAGTAAATGTTTACTTATTTAAAACATGCAGGCGCTTAACCCTAAATCTCCCGGGGTATTTTGATTCTTGTCATTCCCGGGGGGGGGCATTATGGCCCCCGCCCCTTAAGATCTTGGCCGCCGATCGCGCGAGCGACGCAAAAATTTGCACGCTTGTAGTGTGCGATGTAATCTACACTAATTTGGTCTCAAAATTTGCGCGAGACTTGAAAGTAAAAAGTCAGTGAGCGGCGAGGTCAAAAAATTTCGCGCAGCAGATATATCGCAAAAATTGTCGATAATCGAGGGGTTGAGCTGAATGTGGGAGGGAGTGATCCGGCCCCTAAAAATCACAAATTTATGGAATTCGCGTTTTTGTATACGTTTGCTGAATGGAGGGGGGTGGAATGACGCCTCATACCGACTCCAACGCATCTGTATTTAATTGAACGAGTACAAAGATAGAGAAAAAAACGAGATACAAATCTTTCATGGCTTATTTATTACTTTTGTTTTCGGTTGTGAACAAAATCCAGAACGGTTAAAAAATGAATAAAATGAAAAAACAAAATAAAACACTTAGATGCTAAAATTTCAATAGATAAAAATAATTTACTTTCTCTCATTGTGACGAACAGTAATCGGTAGCATGGTTATTTTGGAGGAAAAAGGGAGATAGAAAAATGAAACGTAGAACGAGACGAGGAGAGCGTTGGGAGGTATGATTTCAGATTTGAGTCACATTTACCCCCTTCGCTCTTTGAAATTGCAACAGGAAAACAAATCGAACACTGGTATGCAATCTTCAGAAACAAAATTATTTTTTATTACAAACTGTAATTTATGAAAAGAAGAAACCAAAGGCGATTTTTAGTGAAACATTGAGGCCACCGTCTTGAAGCCCAGAAGCCAAAAATCACAAAATAGTTTCGGACTTTCGTTGCGCAGCATCATCATCGTACTTGCAAGGGAATATATTCTTTATATTCTTTATATTTGTTATTCATTCTGGAAAATAAAGGTATTTGGTATGCTGTGATTTCACCCAAAACGGATTATCGTCGTAATTATACACTTTGCAAATGATTTGAATACAAGGGGGTAAAGAGACCATTCATGAGTAGCGTTACAATAGGCAATGAAAAAAGCACTAGAGCAGACAACAAAGCGGTATCGATCGAACCCGACATGTCCGCGCGTGCTGATTGCCCTTACGCATTTTTGTACACAGTGCCTATGGACTTGGGAAAAAGCGAAGATTTGACAAAATAACACGACTTTTTCCTCGTAAATTTCTTAACTATTCTGTTGATTTGAGAGGCGAGACCTTTAATTCTAGAAAGAAAAATGTCTGATCTTTCATCTTTACATTTACTAAAAATCCTGAAAATACTTCAGTTTGGCGCAATTAGCAATAGATTAGGAAAACACCGCCACAGATCAAAATACCAGCAATGTAAAAAAACGGCTCCGCCGCAGGGAGAGGTATCCGGTTTCGCGGGCCCGCACGCAAAGGGTTAATGTTTGGACCTCATTGGTACTAGGAGTGGCTACGACCAGATATAGATCTTACACTGTATCAAACTTGCATTAACCTTCTCAATTTCTCCATGTCACGCACTTAATTTACTCATAATAGTACATCAACCTAACAGTGGCAAACGTTTGTTTACATTCTTTCATTTATGTGCATTTCGTTCGCGTGCCGTAATCTACATTACATAATAACAATTGGAATTTGCGAATCAAAATTGCGTCGGCCGCCGAAATGTAATGTACATCGGCCTAATGTAATGTACACACATTGAGTTATCTATCATGGTTCTGTGCTTATTGAATGCACTTATACATAGATAATCTTATCATTGAACTTTAATTATCCTTAATTATCACTACATTAGATCGTTACATACCTCCTTTCTGCCTTCTTATGTGTATATATTCATAATACACATCGATGTCTCCAAAATAGACAGATTTCATCAACTAAGTCAACTGGAATTCGAAAATGGTGCCATTTCCTGCTAGCAAAATTAGTAGCCTGAAGATGGCGCTATATAACTAAATTTCAACCAATCAAAATAATCGTTAAAAAAAATCAATCACTGAAACAGACACAGTGTGGTATCACAACCTGATATGGAATTATCTGTGCAAAGCTAGCTTTTTTTCTACAAACTTCAATGCCATACCTTTAATGTCAATTACTTTTCCATCAGTATGCAAAAGACTTGTAAACCCAAAAAGGAACACTGGTAAAACAGAAATGTCAGTGTCATCAGAGAAAAATTATATAAGCTTCTACTGCCATTACATCTTCAGAAGACAGCTGATAGTACATGGAAGAGGTCACTGGGCCTACCCGTACTTGTTCATGACACAGTGGTTGTTCCCAAGAAATTAAACGAACTTCCTTGTCAATACAAGTCAGTGTCACCCTGTTCTATAGCTTTTAAGAAGTAATGCAGTTGCTGGTCACCCGTCGAATCATATATTTCATAGTTCATACTGCAAGTGTGAATCGAAGCAACACAGCTCTGGCAAAGGCATGTAGTTGGGATTGTTGGTGAAGGGGAATCATATGAGCATCTGGTCGAGTATGGTACAGAGGGTACTTGTGAGAGGAATATAACAAGATATGGTGTAAAATTGGTGTAGATTATTTGGAATCACACGAAATGATTTGATACAAAATGATAAGTTTTGTTTAAAGTCCTGTTTAACTCGCGCGATCATCAACCTTTCGTGCATGCGTGTAAATGACCTAAAGGTCACCGTTACATGTTCCTCATTTTTTCGAACATTTAAATGTAAATTTTATTTTACATAAGCTTTAATTTGATACCAAACACGATGTGTTTATTTGTACACTAGCTGAGTCATAATTAAGAAGTTGATCTCCGTGAAAAGGATGGTGAGGTTTATAGAGTCAGAAAATGATGTTGCCCAATGTTGCCAAAGTAGCCTTCTTCAGATTCTTAATCTGCACATCCTAAACATATCTTTCAGCAAAAATAGAACTACATAAATAATGCCCAACTTATTTGTATTCCAAACATGATTTATATTCAACATTGTTGCATTACTTACATTTGTGACCCAATTTGACGTTTTATGACCTTAGATGACCTTTAATAACCCTGGACACATTTTAAATACATAGCGATTCATATAAGGATCCTATGTGGATTTTATTTTGCATTTTGTTTGATGTGATTTCAAACATAATGGCCCGTATTTTGATAGCGTGGTTTAACTTAACCCTAGTCTAAGTGTGGTAATAAACTGCCATATTTAAACCTAGGTTTAAGTTTCGTATTCCGATAGCAAGGTTTAAGTTAACCCTGGTCTAAGTGTGGTAATAAATCCTCAAAAAGTTAAACTCGCGCAGGGGGTAGTTTAAGCCTGGTTTAAATCCAACAAATCATGGCCAACAATTTTTTAGAATTTATGCCTATATTGCATTTCGAGCTACTTCCTCAGTTTTTAACCGATTTTCATGAAATTTGGAACACACATTGGTCTCAAGGTAAGGAGGTGTAAGATTTTTTTCCCTTTTTCGGAAATTGTGTTGCCATGGTAACAGTATATTATGGTTCAAAATTTTGCCGTTTAAAATACTTCATCAGTTTTCTACCAATTCTCAAGAAAGTTGGCTAACACATTGGGTTTGAGGTAAAGATGTGCAAGACACATTTTTGCATGTGTCGGAAATTGTGTTGCCATGGTAACAGTATATTATGGCAAAAACTATGTATAAATCTTGCTGTTCCAACTACTTCCTCAGTTTTTAACCAATTCTCATGAAATGTGGTACAAACATTAGTCTTGATGTGAAGATGTGCAAAAAATATTTTGTCTTTATAAAAAAAATCATGTTGCCATGGTAACAAATCAAATATCACAAATTAGATGAAAATCTTGTGATTTGAACTACTTTATCAGTTTCCAACTGGTCAATTCTCTAAAAAATTTGGCACATACATTAATGTTGAGGTGAAGATGTCCAAGACATATTTTTGCCTGTATCAGAAATCGTGTTACCAAGTTAACAACATATTACATAATGAAATTAGGTGAAAATCTTGCGGTTTGAACTCCTTCATTAGTTTTCAACTAATTCTTATTGGTTTTGAGGTATAGATCTGCAAGACATATATTTGTGTGTGTTGGAAACTTTGTTGCCATGGTAACATCATATTAAATCAATAAATGTGTAAACACATCTCGTGGATTGAACTTCTTCATTTTATGACATAGGCCTATGCTCATGAAACTTAGAACACATAGGTTTTGAGGTAAAATAATCTGCAAGACACACATTCTCATTCATCAAAATATGTTTGTATGGTAACTACACACACCAAAATAAGATTAAGACAATGGTCAATGCTAACTGTTGTTTGGCTACATAGAGAACTACATGTAGCTGTAGGCTTAGTTTTAGTTTTAAGGGGGTGCTAGACCTCTAAATATCGAACTACAGTCCCTAGCTTTAGATCTAGGCCTAGATCTAGATTCTTTAGATATAGTAGTAATCCAACGTTAGATCTCCAGCCTACTTCCTTTTTCAGGCCTTACGTTAGATGAGTAGATCTACTGTAGACTAGCTTACATTTACTATTTTTCGATTTAGAATCTAAATTGAGAGTCTACAAATCTCTAGATCTAGACCTATTACATGTATTGTATACCTAGATTGATACAGATCTAGTTCTAGACCTAGATAGGGTCTTACTTTTAGTCTAAATTATTTAGTCTAGAACTAGGCCAGCGTTAGAGATTCTAGATCATACAGTAAGTCAGTAGACTAGATAGCACAGACTAACGTTAGGCCTAGATCTAAATTCTAACATAAATCTAGGCCTGGCCTAGTCTAGTCAAGACTAAGCTGTTGTTGGTCTAGGTTTAGGCCTGTTTTTTAGTCCTGGACCTGGAAACCTAAACAAGTCCCCAAAAATATTTAAATAAAATAAAAACTTCAAAGAAACAGATATGGACCTATAACAGGAGTATAGAGAGATGTCTAGGAGTACTAATTCTAAATTTAGCCAGGCCTAGTTACTTGGCAAGCAATGCATAGCGATAGTCAGATCTAACACTGTAGACAAGAATAACCCTCGTTTCTGGGGATTTATCAAAAAAATTATGATATTTTACTGTCATACCTTGGTGAGAGAGGCCCACGTAGACTGTCATACTCATCATAGTTCAGCGGAACGATACAGAGACTGAAGCTTTTTGTCTAAGGCAAATCAGATCTAGGGCCTATTCTACTAGATTCTAACTAAGACTAAGGATAGCATATATATTTATATCTATCCCTGTCCCAAGGCTAAGCCAGTCTAAAGTCCTGAATGATGTTCTAGACCAATACTATAAATATGTAGCCTCAGTCTCGCTTGCTCCACTAGACTACGGTTTGCTTCAGGAAAGTAAAAAAAAGTCAAAACAATGTTCAATTATCCTCCAAACGATTGGGCCTAAGCTAGATCTAACTATAGCCTAGGCCTAATGTTAGACCCAAGACTACTCTCAAAAGTTAAAAAAAATTTTCCCTTACTTAAAGTTAGAATAAAGATGTCGACCTCTTTACTTATTGTTTTAGATCTAGGACTAGAGTCTAGACTCTAGTCTAGAGTGTGTGAGGTGAATCTATTCAATTTAGATTTTGACAAACATGAAAAGCAATCGATGGGACTGATACACAAAAAAACTATGCAGGTCACTCGGTTTGGGATTTAAATGTTTCAGTAATTAACAAATCTAAAGATCATCTGAATGAAAATTTCTTACCATATATGGGTGATGAATGCTTTTCTTTCACTACAATAGTTGTAATTAGTTTCCATAAAATCCAAATTTTTAAGAAAAAACAACTTTAGTGACATTTTTTCAACTTTGTTGCAGTCATCCCTGCAGCAGTAATTTACCTAAAAAGTGCTAGTCTTGGTTAAAGAGGATTATTATTTCCAAAAAGAATTTTAAACCCGGGTTTAACCCAGGTTTAGTTAAACCTGGCTATCAGAATACCAAAATAATTAAACTACACTTAGACCAGAGGTGAGGTTTAGTTAAACCAGGGTTAACTTTAGACTAGGGTTAAGTTAAACCTGCTATCAGAATACGGGCCATTATGTTTATTCCGTTAAAAAAGTCACATTTAAGAGGAATGTAACTGAAAGTTGGTGTGGTTTACGACGTCAAAACAATAACATTCCTCAAGATGCCACGGTAGCAAACATCGGATTCTTAATATGCACACTCTTAAAGTTAACCTTTGCAAAAATACATATAACACTTAACTTATTTGTATTTAAAGCATAGCATGCTCTGCATTATATGTCTTACTCACATATGTAAGACAATTTGACCTAATACGAACCTAAATGAGCTTTAACTAACATTTGCTTGATTTAAATGCCCCATAATCTAAATATTTGCATTTGATTTATCATTAGCTTTAATTTGATACCAAACATGACGTGTTAATTCCGTAAAATATGAAAATCATATCTAAGATGTATGTGAAAAAGTGGGCGTGGCTCATGACGTCAATAAAAAAAAACCAAAGGATGCCCAAGTGGCACCCGTCGGATTCTTAGAGTACACACCCTTTACTACAACTTCCAGCCAAAAAATTGCAGTTATATCCAACTTGACGGTTATGTTGGGGTTCTACTTGACTATTTTGTTTACCGTGTCCACAAATAGGGTATTTTGACGCTATAACAGACCAGACTACATATTCTACCTTCATTTGGTCTAATGCCATTCCGTCCATCAACATTTCGTCTAACAACCGTTTGGTCGAAAAAGAAAAAAACATTTTATCCAATCATCATTTCGTCTAATCACCAGATTGTCTATTACCTTTTGCAAAAGTAACCAGTTGGTCTAATGCCCATTTTCCTTACATTCATTTTGCACAATTAACACTTTTAGTTTAATTACACTAAATGGTATATGGATTAAATAGCTTTTGGACTAACTGGTTAAGAGATGGAATGGCATGATACTAAATGAACGTAGACCATGTGGTGTATGAAAGAACTGACGGTAGACCAAATGATAGTAGACGAGATGGCAGTTGGACGAATTGGCATTAGACGAATTGAAAATAAACCAAATCAAATATGATTTATGAATAATTAAAGGAAAAAATATATTGATTATGAACATATGGCCTTATTATATATCAATGGAAATTGGGTAATGACTTTTGGAGTATCATTGGTTACACTTCGTAATTCCGAAGGTTCGTAATTGCGAAGTTTCTTTATTCCGAAGGTTCGTATTCAGAAACACGTAAATTGCCTATACCTCGATGTTTGTTAATCCGAAAACGTAAAAGGGTTCGTTAATCCGAACATTTGTGGCGTTATTCCGAAGGTTCGATGATCCAAAAACTAAATAAGGTTCGATGTTCCGAAGGTTCGTTAGTCCGAAAACGAAATAAGGTTCGTTAATCATTTTGTTTTCGGACTAACGTACCTTCGGAATTACGAACCTCATTTCGTTTTCGGATTAACGAACCTTCAGAATTACGAACCTCACTTCGTTTTCGGACAAACGAACCTTCGGAATTACGAACCTCATTTCGTTTTCGGACTAACGAACCTTCGGAATAACGAAGCTTCGGAATGACGAATGTATGTGGTATCATTAGACCATTTGGCAATGTCGAAAATAAAACATAACGCATTGTTCACACAGAGCCGAGTTGGGTGTACAAGTTTGTGCGAGTTGTGGCGAGTTGATTTTTTAGGCTCCTTGTGGTAACTCTTCATTCAACTCTTGATAACTCTCCGTTACTCGCAGCAACTCGGCACAGCTCTTTACAACTCTTGGCAGCTCGACGCAACTGGAGTGATGTCGCAGTAAGCTCGTGCAATTTTTTAAAATTTCAAAATTTTGTCAAGCTCTCGAGAACTCTTGAAAGACTCGATCAAACTCGGAACAACTCGTGAGAAACTCTTCACAAACTCTTGGCAACTCGTGAAAAATCTAAGAAATTGGCATAAATTACCATACCATACACGAGTTCCCGCGATTCTAATACGACCAGCTGCGAGTTCTACAAGAGCTTGCCGAGTCACTTGGGAGCAAACCACGAGGTTTGCAAGAATTTAGCGAGTTATGAAGAGTGTGTATAATTTTGGTTTCTATCAAGTGGTCCCTGAACATCTTGTGTGAGGTCAAAGGTCATTTAGGATCAACGAACTTTGATAATGTTGGGTGTATTTGTAGAATTTTCATCATAACTGTAAAAGTTTATGAATCTACTTCATGAAACTTGGATATAAGATCAACAGTGTATCCCTTAATATCATCTGCCCGTTTCGGGTCACATGACCAAGATCAAAACTGTGTCCGTGTTGGGGTGATTTCTCTAATTGGCACCGTAACTTAGAACGTTTATGGATCTAGTTCATTTGACATAAGGGTATTCAAGTATGAATGATGATATGTACACGTCTTAAGTCACATGATCATGGTCATTTTGGGTCAATGAATATATTTTTTTATCATGATGATTTTTGTGAATATTTATTCAATAATTAAAGTGCTTTCAAAGTCAACACTGTTGCTATATCGAATCGCGTAATGCAGACAAGACTGCCAGAGGCGTATATGTTGTTGTTTTTTTAGCTGAAGAAAGTTTGAAATTATTTCCAACCTTATTCAAATGGCTGCACTTAGTCATTGTTTGAATATTGCACTTATCAAAATCTGTCCCATAGTGCTTTACAACAAAAAAAAAGGTTTTAATTTCAAGTATATCATTCATCATTCTATCACAAACGGCAGTCTATCTTTTTGTGTTACTTTTGACTTTATTGTTCTTTATAGAATTCTGGATGCAATTTTTTACTTCAATAATGGCCGTGGTTTCAATTATTAATTACTGCAAACGTAAAAAC
The DNA here is from genome assembly GCF_037042905.1 of Lytechinus pictus. Classification (NCBI taxonomy): domain Eukaryota; kingdom Metazoa; phylum Echinodermata; class Echinoidea; order Temnopleuroida; family Toxopneustidae; genus Lytechinus; species Lytechinus pictus. Next base: position 6,721,609 of record NC_087250.1, read on the forward strand.
AGACTATCAAGCTTTAAGATATAAAAGCACATGTTTCTATTAAAAAAAAATTACCAAAATAAAAGAGTAACATTTACTCTTTTTTCTATGGTACAAAAAAAAAAAAAATTTTACTTGAGGACAAACATGATAAAGTGGTTTTAAAAAGTCTTTGAGAAATAAAGTCTCACAATTCACCAGATTCTGCAGGGAGATGAATTCAGCTACGAGAGCATTTGGATAAATCTTGCTCGTTAGTCCAGGATAGGCCCATAGCAAGTGGATTCATTTTTTTTTCATATATACAATATTTTATGATGGTTTCTTGTCAATTTGAGGGTGCTGATTACGAATCTGAATGATGCCACTCATGTAACCTTTGTCATTTTCCGCACATAGGCTTATGGCCGCCAAAATATGCAAATTACCCATGACAATCATACAATTGCCAGCACACTGGCTATATATAAAATCAATGTAATGTGTTGCACGAGTAAAATACTTGTTGATAAGTGACTTTTGTCGAAAATTATATTTTCTTGATATTCAAAATCGACGCCAATACTCTACATTGTACAATTATAATAATAATAATAATAATATATGTGATTTGTAATGCGCCAAATCCACTCGGCAGAGTGCCCAAGGCGCAGTGAAAGAAGAAAGAAAGAACGAAAGAGAACAGGTACAAATTATAATAGTAATAGATTCAGGAACAATTAAGAGTAAGAGGCATTGAATAGACGAGTCTTAAGGTAACGTTTAAATGTATCAATGGACGTGCATTCACGGATTGTCAGGGGAAGATCATTCCATAGAACAGGGCCAGCGTGAGCAAAAGCCCGAACCCCCCATGTCTTAACTGATTTAGGAATAACTAGGGAACCAGAGTTTGATTAACGTAGGGACCTGACTGGAGTGTATTTGTATTTGCAAAATTCCCGCAAAACGACTGAGTAGTATTATGTACAGTGTTAATGGGACAAAAAAATTACAAGAGTTATCACTAAAATGCATACTATTAGGTTAAATGAGTGGAATACTGACTAAAACATAATTTTTAACAAAATATACTGTTTAATATGTACATGTATGTACGTGATAAATGCTGTATTTTGAAATTAAAAATGGCCGCCACAGGTCCTATGTGTATTATGTACAATGCGGATGGAGAAACTATTCTTTACAAGATTAAACCATAAAATATGTGTAATTGTGATCTATGAGTAAAATGTTGTCTGAAAACACGTTTATAGCGAACATGTCATATCTTTTGTCATGCATGATATAAATGCTGAATTGTGAAATTCAAAATGGCCCCTATAGGCGCTAAAAGAATTATCTACGATGTAAATAGGGACAGATAGTTTTGTAAAAAAAATTGATTTGCTTGTCTATGAAATCCATATAATTTTGTTAGATGAATAAAGTGTTGTTTGAAAACATGATTTGTATGAAACATAGCGTTTCCTTTGCCATATGTGATGGATACTGTATTTTGACATTCAAACTAGCCACTACAACCCCTAACTGAATTATGTAACATGCTGTAGGGAAACTAATTTTCACAAGAATGGGCGGAGCCATAAAATACATATAACTGTGATGTATAAGCAAAATATTACACGATCTATAACTAAATACATCGCATATGGGCAAAGGGCGACCATTCTAAAATTAGACAAATAACTTTTATCACCTAAATGATATATTTCATTAGAAATCATGTTTTCAGACAATATTTTACTCATACACCACCATTTACTCAAAAAAAGGATAATTCTATTGGAATTATTTGTCCCCATTCAATACCGTTACGGCCTTTTGCGGCCATTTTGACTTTCAAAATACAGTACTTATCACCAACCTAGCAGAAGAAGGGCAATCTTGTGATTTTCATGGGTAATTTGCATATTTTGGCGGCCATATTGGATTTTGACAATTTGCGGAAAATGCTCTAGGTTACATGAGTGACATCATTCAGATTCCTAATCAGCATCCTCAAATTGATAAGAAACCATAACAAAATATTATATATATGAAAAAAAGGGTTATGCCTCTTTTACATGGACTAGGAGGTCCATCTGGTCATCCATCTTGAAAAAAGCAGAATGCACAAAAATGCCAACCTATCAAAGGCTGAATTACTCGTATGAGGATCTTGAAACAAATCTCAGTAAACTCTGCCAAACTCGAGAAAAGATCGCAATCATTGACTCGAATTTGATGACGTGTGTGATGGTACCAGAGACGTGATAGGCTCTCCCATACTCGGGGGGGGGGGAGGGGGGATACTTACATTGACGAGTGGATACCATGGGCGACCCCCCCCCCCCCCAAAAAAAAAAAAAAAAAAAAAAAAAAAAGTAAAAAGGATGTCTTTCCAAGATAGGGCACGTTATGTACGTAACGTGATAAGGGTGTCAAAAACACAAAAATATTTAAAAAAAAGGGTATCTATCTCGCTCGGAAAAATATACGTGTTTAGGTATACGCGTTTAGGGTCAAATATGCGGGGATGAGAAAAGAAAATCAAAATGTTTTATAAAGGATGTCCTTTTTGCACCAACACTACGTGTTTAGTGTCTGATTTGCGCGAGGTGTGGAAGTTGGGGCCGTACTAAACCAAAATAATGTTGTCTAAAGGTAAAACCGACGACCGACGGACGCATGACATAACAATAAAATATATCTGTATATGTTTAGGGGTCCATTTCAGGGAATACTTGCAAAGAATATCGTTTTGTTTCCAATACTTATTAAGGGGTGCATTTTCAGTTTCGGAATATGGAAAATGCATCGCTGTACTTGCCAACAGTATTTGTTTCCAGTACTCGCTAAGGGTAGGGTTTTACATGGCAACACTTGTTAAGGGCTGAATTTTCAGATCATGGAAAATACGTCCCTAGGGTGCTTTTCAAGACACCGTGGTCGCGCATGGTATCCACTCGTCAATGGAAGTGACCCCCCCCCCCCCCCCCCCGGGCTCCCATATCAAGCCCCACTTGCGTGCAAAACCTATTGCGAAAGCCAGTGAACGTGCGATTTCTCAACACTTTCACTGAGTAGTTCGATCATAAAATGGAAGGGAACCCGGAAGTTACATCTAGATTTGGATTTCGAAACAAATGTTGTTCAAGAAGAAGATATTGAGGATTAAGATTCTAGCTCTAGTGAACGCCAAGCGACATGGAAGGAGGATAGTTAGGTGAATTGTGTCGGTAATGGAGTGTGGAATGAAGTCCTGTCGTATCAAGTCAACTTGCATTCATTTGTACCTACATGGTGCACCACTTATGTCCAAGGACAAACAATGAAAAATGTCCACGACAGAGTCACATTTTGTGTTTTCAAACACTGCCAACAGGACAAGTGCCAATGATTTTTTTTCTTTCCTTTTTAATGTAGCCCACTTGCTTCAACGCAGCTTGTCGGTTGTGTAAGTATGCTTTGTTTGCTCAGACTATCTACATCAGAAGGTTACTGTAAATAACCCTATGAAAACAACATCTAAAAACACCTGTCCAGAAAATTATCTTTGGTCTAACTTAAAATGCCAGTGTGAACAAGAGGTGTGAGTTCTGACACGGGACTGCGGTGGCCTTGTCGCTATCGAGGTGAAAAGTACTCAGGAGCGGTTATAGACCCCAAAAATTGGTAGGGCTTCTGGGGGCTTGAGCAATTTTCGACGTTGATACAATATACAATGGAGATGGTCAATCGTTAACCCCATACCTGTACGTGGGAGACCATATTGATGTGACTAAGAAGGTAATCCCCGGCCTCCTGGCCCAAAAATATTTATAAATATCAAGCGGGGAAAGGGGGGCGTAGCGACCAAGAAAAGAAACACATATTTAAATGTACCACCCATTATTTACAATATCAGAAGGATTTCCCTCAATAAGTTGTAAATAATAATTATGTGTTTAGTATCGAAGAAGTATGGTTTCACTAACAAATGAAGGTCATTTGACAAGTAAATAAACACAATTCCTATAGAATGAATAGGATCCTAAATGTGGGTTATCATTTTTTTTACTGGGCAGTCCAAGGAGGGAGGTGTTAATCATCTCACCCCCCCCCCCCCGCCATACTGTAGATGCTAAAGTAACCTATCGTATGATTCTACTAAATGTTCTTCGCGACCTGTGCTTTAGACCCCAAATTATCTTTTTAACCAGCTTTTCCAAGATTCATATTTTAACAAAACATTTTCTAAGAACGTAGTTATATTTAGTTAGACTCGTAAATGCGGTTGGATTACCCCAATGGTAATAATAAAATTCATGAATTGTATATTATATACATAACATATGGGGCAGCTGCTCGTTTATGACCTCAAAAATCTAAATTTAAAACTTTAATAACTTTATAATTTCTGAAGGTTTCCATGGCGAAGAAGAATAGTGTAGTAGGTTTCACGGTACACCATGTATTCTTTCTTGGGCATATGTTGGTCCTGAAAAGGACCACCCAATCTCGACGTTTCGACAAGTGTGTTCTTGTCGTCATTCTCCTGAGGACGACAAGAACACACTTGTCGAAACGTCGAGATTGGGTGGTCCTTTTCAGGACCAACATATGCCCAAGAAAGAATACATGGTGTACCGTGAAACCTACTACACTATTTAATAACTTTCTTAATATTTAACGGATTTCCTCCAAACCTTCACCGATATTTTATTTTATTATTTTGAGGGATATTTTTTAGAGAAGTAGAGGTAGAGAATGACATAGTCTACACCCTCGCTATGTGGTTTTCACTAAATTTATCATTGTATAAAATGTGTTATATTTTATTTCATGTGAATAAGTTATGCTAACATTATATTCATGAAGGGCACACTTTTGCTCTAATTCATTAAATAAAGATCCGAGAAGGCAATTTCTTATGAAAATATTCTGTATCGTATAGCATTCGTAACATATGTAAACTGAAAACAAATCGGTTACCAAATGGAATTGTATATTTTTTTTCTTATTAGGATATTATTTAATTCTTAGTTTTTGTTCTTTTCATATAAATTGTTGTCCAACAAATATCGTCCGTTACTTTATTTTGGCCATAATTCAATAGCATCGAATTTAAAAGAATGCTCTCAATTATTTGTTTGTTTACAGTTTTGTCCAGAGATTCAATCTTCGGTATGATTGTTGTTTGCTAATCTTAGCTATATCAGTATATGTATTACTCAATTTGTTAATACCTTTAGGATTTTCTCCTTTAAGTTGTGAATAATAATTCCGTTTAAAAAACATTTCGTTATTCAGTTGATTTTATATAATTTTATTATCATATACACACGTTTGTTTTTACTTTCTTATTCAGATTAGTAATTATGAGCCTGGTAATGACATGAATGATGATATGACTACCAGGTTGTGGAACTGTCTGAGATCCTTCAACCTACTGACCCATCTAAACATCTCAGACTCATCTCTCAGTTTCCCTCAATCACCCCCTCAACTACTATCCGTCACAGCGCTATCAGCTGAGAGATTGACGTCACAATGCTATGAAGGACTGATCTCATCGCTCCCTGGTTTGGTAAAGATCGATATCACCACTGATAATGCAGATAGAGACATATCCCAGATCACTGCTGGTCTCAGGCGAACAGGAGGACATAAACTCACACGCATTAACTTTCACGCACCGCCATCATTCCAACCAGAGAAGAGTCGTGTATCGAGAGACACCATGAGAGCACTGGGTCTGCTGATCAGACAATATACCAAGAACCTGCAGTGGATTGGTTTGTCTGGAGTTATTGGTTTGAAGGAAGAAGATCTTGCTGAATTCCTTGAGTCGTCGACATCTTTGGCATCATTGGCTCACCTGCATCTAGAGTGAGTTTTTTTTTAACCATATGGGCTTATATCTTGCCGATTTCAACTGTCACTGTACGGAGTGTCAGAAAACAAAGTAGATGTATAAATGGATATTTGCTTCCGTAATAGTATGGATCCTACTAGGATCCATGATGACAGGTAGGCGACTCTGACTTATATATTTTTTTTAATACACACTAAATTGAATTTAGCAGCCAGTCGTATGTCCTCAAAATATATCGATACCTTTATATTTACCGACATCCCTCGACCCTATCTATATCGAGAGTGACTGTCACGTGGGAGTGACTTTTACCTACTGCTGCTTGACACCAGATAAGGAATACGTAAAACTGATAATTACAGTTATCAAAATATTTAATCAAATCTCTTCAATCTCTGTTGTTTTCTTTTGATTGATTAACGATAATACATGAAAATATACATGGATATTGATAGCAGAATATACCTTAACAATAATGGTTAAATCGATCCCCTATCATATCTTCTTGCCTGACATGCCCCACTCGGCCCTGGTGGTCGGTCCAGTTCCTGGCCTCCGCAGCTTGCGATGTCGCTCGATGCATCCACTGCTTTACTTCCACTCGGCCTCCACAGACAGTGTTGCCCCTTGATGAGTAGCCACCAGATAAGAGAGATGTGGCTTTGACAAATTAGTGGACGAGATTGAGCCCCCAAACTGAATTACTGAAATTACCCTGCTAATATACCCTACCGTTACTAGGACTAACTATAACATTTTATAAAGTAATTCAAAGTACCTACATCCCTCGACCCTATTCATATCGGGAGTGACAAAAGCAATTTGAAGTAAAGCAATTATAATAATAGTACTACCATTAGTAGCATTAGTAGTAGTAGTAGTAGTAGTAGTAGTAGTAGTAGTAGTAGTAGTAGTAGTAGTAGTAGAAGTAATAATAATAATAAGTATACTATTAAAAATAACAATAACAATTTGCTCAGGTGCTCTTTGCATCATTACAAAATGATTTGTGTGGTTTGGGAATACAAATATATTTATCTATTCAAATTATGAAATCGGGGTTACTGATATTTTTGTGGCTCATCGGTATTGTGTCTTCCCACTTGACAGAGCTCCGTAAACTGAGGGCCTATGAGACTGCTGTTATGTAATTGCTTTGTGTTACTATTATCGAATGGTAATCAATCGCATAAGAACACTTTACCACGTCACCCATATAAATGAAATAAATTTAAAGTATACAATCATTAACACTTTTGATACCGACACAGAGTAAACTACAAGGCACTCGTTGAAGTTTTGTTTACAACCCTTAAAAGAACATCCACGATCAGCTACTAACATAATTTTATCCAGAAAGAATTCCCCAGCGGGATAATCTCCGGAATGTAATGATTTTTATTTTATTTATTTTTTTTATTTGGGGGGGGGGGGGGACAGACATGGCGTATGGAACAAAAACAAAAGTATCCAGACAATCTGGGAGTTAGCAAAACTATTTTCGATACAAAAATATGATTTTTTTTTTCTGATATGAATTTTGGCATATTACTCAGAAAATGATATAATTTTCACGCCTTTCCCTTTTCCATTTTTCTAAAAGTTTTGGGGCCAATACCAGCATGTCCTTCCCATCTGTACTTAAACGATTTAAGTAGTTGAAGAAAAGTTCAACGTTATATAAGCTTACGCTTTCGACGGCATAAACACATCAATCGTATGTGCATCAGTGATATCAGGATCAAAATCAATATCAAGATTCCGATGACACAGGTTCTTACCTGAATAATGTGCCACTATTTTCCCTAACCAATTTCAATTTTCTATATTATTACGATAATACAGATGTCTTGATAGTTGGTGTTTCAACTTTGATGAACTGTCAGGCGTTCAGGTAAGCATGTTGTGACGGTCCTGTACTGAATGAATATCGCCTTGCATTCCAACGATGTTCTTAACCAACTTTTATGAGGCTGGGTAATATATGGATATAAGAATATATTCCTATATCAAAAATCGACAAAAGAGACGTCGTTAAAAATATAAGAAAATATGTTTGATGGGGACACATTATTGCCAAATTGCAATTGAAATGTAACATTTTCAGATTTGCGAAACAAAATCCTTTTAAACGTAATCTTCATTGATTTGTTTTATATTGCACAGGGTTTTTGTGGTATTTTTTATATTTCTATCAGTGAAAAATATCTGATTAATTTGAAACATGTGTAAAGTTTTGGTGATGGGTCAGTAATGTAAACTTTATTCGAATATCTTGGAAACATATTACATTAGTAATTCAATGCACTGTTACCCAGTAGAATATAAATTTGACATTTTTTGGCACATATAATTGACATTTAGATCTGGTGTCCTGTTTCAGAAAATGTTCTCATGTTTATTTGAAATAGCCGTTAGAATACCTTCGTTACATTAATTGGATATTAAAAAGAAACTTAAGACGATTATATGAGATTTTCAGCCCATCACATGATCGAGATTTTGACTGAAACAAGTCAAGCATAAGCAAGGGGATAGGTTGCATCGGTTTTGATTAAAGTTTTTATTTAAATCGGGTAAATTCACTTAATCATTGACCCTCCTAATTTTAATTATATTAGACAACAAGACTGGTAAAATTGGTAACAAGTTGGTAAAGGAAATAATGTGTTGTCTCACGATGTGGCAAACTGAAATTTAGACGTTTTGACTACACCTGCTAGTCTTCGTCAGGCAATGAAGTGGACAATAGCTGCGTGCGCCTTTTATACCGTAATACCTCGGTCACATTTGCTCTACGGCGGCAATACGGCAAGTCAAAAACAGCCGTTTTAATCTTATTTTGTACCAGCTACGTATAGGTGGATTGAATAGAAAAGAATAAAACGGCTGTTTTCGATTCGCCGTACGGCCACCGTAGAGCAAATGTGACCGAGGTATAAGCTGCGTGCAGTCAATTCCGGAAAAGCCGCTATGATTGGTCGGATCAACCGACCAATCAGAAGCCGCGGACGGTGCGATCGCTGGGCGGCATGCGGAGGTCGTGGAAATCCCGTCGGCTGCCGGCGCACAGTGGGCCAGAATGAGTTGAAAGTGCGCCAAAATTATATTCCGTGTTAGATTTTTATTTTAACATGTTGATTATGGGTAAGTTTGGGCGTAGAATCGACTGAACATAATCTAAAGCCGATATGACGTCACCTTGATGCAAAATTTTGATTGGCTACTTAAAACCTATCTGTGAAGACAAATTACCCTAAACAATGTGTAGTATATAAATTTTGTGTTATGTGCTACTTTAAGATTGACCAGAGTGAATGTTGTTTTAGGCTTCTCACATGCCTAAAAAGTGTGTATGAGATCCTGAAAATAATTTTATGGCATCAAAATGATCATTAATTAGATTTATAAAAAGAAAAAAAGAAAATCTGAAAAATATTAACCGTGCTTTATGAAGCTGTGTTGACTTGTGTAAAATACAGTGTATATAGCACCAAGAATGTATCACTATGAGGAGGGTTTTGGGCTGAAATTATTCTACAAGTAAGTTTTAACTCTGGAAGAGTTGTGGGTATAGCCCTTATTTGCGTTAGCAACCTTTATTTTGTTTACATTTTGCCCGGAATTCATGTCATTTTCATGGAATGGAAGGGGAATCGTCCTCGCCGTGCAAAAGCGAACGGCAATGTACACCCATACGGTGCGCTACGATGACTGCGCGGTATAAAAATGACCGTGTTTGAACAGGTTTTGGGGGTGTTGTGTCAAGTAAAATCGGCTCTCACATGACAACGGGCAAAAACGGGCAGCTAAATTTGGTATCGACTTAAAGCTTAGACATCAGAAAAAATGATGATAATAGAATTTAGACGGAAATTCACGGAAATCTTAACGTTTCTAATGTAAATGCAAAAAACATGGATTTTCAGCCTATTTCGAGGAATAATCATACTATAAACCTCCTGAAAGGTGTATTTTATCTACTTTGGACCCTTTCACACACAGAAAAGAATATATCAGGATTATGTTGGAGCCATTTCAGATTCCTTTATGAAAAACCTCCTGGAAAATGGCCTGTTTTTCAACTAGGTTGTCATATACGCGACATTTCGCAAAATGTCACATTTTACGATTTGAGGTTGGAAATTAACAACCTTTATGCAAATTCCAGAATGAAATATTTTTGCTGAAGCATTCTTCAAAGTGTTGTCTTTCAGCTGAGCATAACAAAAAATAAAAATATGATATTGCCCATAATGACTTTTGGCGCACTTTTGTATCGCACCGGACCACTGTGCGGCGGTCTCGATGAGTATCGGGCGGTCGTAGGGGGTGCATGCCAGCGAATGGCATGCGCCGAATGGTCGGAAGCCATTTATCCCTGTTAACATTGGGATGTAGGCGGATTTGGATAGCCCCTTTAACACGCCGTGTATACCACTGCTTATCCCGCGCTATGCAGCTTACCTCGTTCCCATTGGGAGGGTGATCTGCATTCCAAGCATGCTCTGCTACTGTCGCCCTATCTATGTGCGCGCCGGTGCTTGACATCACGGCGATGTTCTAGCAATATTTCGCTAACGGGTTTACCCGTTTCCCCGATATATACCTTGTCACAAGTCACGCAAACTGTAGAGAATATATAAACATATATATGTGCATGTACTGATACACTTGAATACCTATATATGAGGCTGGTTACTTACTATTTTGTTGTTGTGTGTATTTATATTAGGCTGATATTTAGTAGCATGTCGCATTATAGACCTATGCATATATGTAAATAGGGAGGGGGGAAAATAAAAATAAAAACACATATATATATATATCTGGAGATTCTATTGGAAATTACATGAATATACCATTTTCTTTCTTCTTCTGTTCTATATTTTTACTCGGTTTTTCAATATACCAAAGATATGGAGTAAAGAGCGCTTATAAATGCTTTCGAAAGACACACTATTAAACCAATTAACTAACACCCACATCCGTGAAAGGAAAACACAAGCACGAGTAAACTGTTAAATCTAACAAACGTTGTTTAAACAAAATACTCATAAGATTTTAATACTCCACAACGCCTTTCCTCGGTGAATCTATATCTCACACACAACAGTGGCGGATCCAGGGGGGTGGCGCTCAAAATAAAAATAAAAGAAAAGTAAAAGAAAGAAAAGGCGCTGCTTGAAAAAACAATACACTGATATAATATTAGCAACAGTATAAGGAAAGACTATCCCCCAGCAAAGCACAATCATATCATCTTCCTTATCTTTTCTTTTAACTACCCTTTTCCCAACAACTTCGCCGGTTAAAAATAATCAGCAGTGCGCTGCCTGCATATAACTGGCGCCAATCAAGAATAATCAGCGCCACCTTAATCTAAATCGGCGCCGGACAAGAATAATCAGCGCCATTTGGTTATAAATCGGCGCCAGTCGAGAAAAATCGGCACTGCCAGAGTCTAAACCGGCGCCGATCAAGGATAATCTGCGCCACCTAAATCTAAATCGGCACCAGATAAAAATAATCGGCGCCATCTGGTTATAAATCGGCGCCGGTACAGAAAAATCGACGCTGCCTGAGTTCTTAACCGGCGCCGATCAAGGATAATCAGCGCCACCTAAATCTAAATCGGCACCAGATAAAAATAATCGGCGCCATCTGGTTATAAATCGCCGCTGCCAGAGTCTAAACCGGCGCCGATCAAGGATAATCTGCGCCACCTAAATCTAAATCGGCACCAGATAAAAATAATCGGCGCCATCTGGTTATAAATCGGCGCCAGTCGAGAAAAATCGGCACTGCCAGAGTCTAAACCGGCGCCGATCAAGGATAATCTGCGCCACCTAAATCTAAATCGGCGCCGGGTAAGAATAAACGGCGTCATCTGGTTATAAATCGGCGCCGGTAAAGAAAAATCGGCGCTGCCTGAGCTCGTAACCGGCGCCGATCAAGGATAATCGGCGCTGCCTGAGTCTTAACCGGCGCCGATCAAGAATAATCAGCTCCACCTAAATCTAAATCGGCGCCGGACAAGAATAATCAGCACCACCTGGTTAAAAATCGGCGCCAGTCAATTATGAATTGCCGCTGCCTGAATCTTACGTGACGTCGGTAAAAATAATCAGCACTACTTGTTCTAAATCGGCGCCGGTCAAGAATAATCAGCGTCCCCTTGTTCCAATAAATAGGCGCCGGTAGAATAATGAAGAAGGGCCTATTGCCAACCAAATCTAGATCGGCGCCGGTCAAGAATGGTCAGCGGCACCTGGTTATACATTTTATTGTTGATTGGTCATAACAAAGCTTATCGCATGCCCTTACAGAGTGGACTCGGGCAGGGCAGTTGCCCACAGAATGACAGATGTCATGAAATCTTTAATTATTAAAAAAATCCCAGAACCATACAAAAGCGTAGAGCAAATCCTTTAATTTTGATCTTATTTTCTAATGCTTTCAGTATTGCCAACCAAATCTAGATCGGCGCCGGTCAAGAATGGTCAGCGGCACCTGGTTATACATTTTATTGTTGATTGGTCATAACAAAGCTTATCGCATGCCCTTACAGAGTGGACTCGGGCAGGGCAGTTGCCCACAGAATGACAGATGTCATGAAATCTTTAATTATTAAAAAAATCCCAGAACCATACAAAAGCGTAGAGCAAATCCTTTAATTTTGATCTTATTTTCTAATGCTTTAATAAAAAGAAGGTCAGTCACTTTTCTTCTTTACACATTCCACATTGTGCCACCTCTATGGCCTTTAGTTTAAGACAGCTACTGTAGTGTTTTATGAAGATGATTCGATATTTTAGCCCAAATCTTTGCTAAAACCCGTTGCTTGTACCGGGAGTGTATAATTACGCAACCAGTCGTATATTGAGATTGAGCTACACAACTCGTTCTTTATTTAAAATCGTGCTTAAATTATCCGCTTCTCAGATTGGAATATACAAATTTTCAGCTCGCGCTTCGCGTTCGCATCATTTCTGTAGCAAAACCCCATACTTTTCATGATTAAATAGGTTAATAGATGTCCCTATTTCAGGACTAAACGTCAAAAGAACTCCCGCTTCGATTTGCAATAATCTTTTGCTGGATATAATCTTGTTCTTTATTACAAACGTCCATTAAACTGTCATTTTTTCAGATCGAAATATCAACATTTTAAGCTCGCGCTTCGCTCTCGCATCTATTGTTTTTTTTAGATACCCATCTTAATCATTGGTACCAAAAATGCATAGAATATCAAGCTTTCTGGTCAGAATATAAAGAAATTTCAGCTCGCCCTCGGCATTCGCATTATCTGTGTAGTGAGATATGTATCCTCCTCATGAGTTACTACAAACAGTCCTAAACAGGCACCTGTTTTCAGGTCAGTGTACTAAAAATTTCAGCTCGCGCTTCGCGCTCGCATTAATTTGTTGGTGAGATATGTGTTTCTATCTCATGAGTCATATAAATATATATATATATGCATATGTGTGTGTGTGTTTGTGTGAGTTTGTTTGTTTTGTGTGATATCGAGCGCCTTTGGAAAGTTGATTCATGATTTTGCCCCCCAAATCTTAAAAAAAGGATCGACGCCCCTGTGTGTATATATATATAGTAAAAAAAACTTGTATCTCTATTAATTATACAAAAGTATTGGCCTCATCGCAATAAAAGGGTTAATACACGAGATTTTGTAATCGCACATAACATGCATAATTTGTGTTACTTTTTGCTTGTTTCTTTCTTTAATAAGTTTTTCAATCTCTCTCTATATATGTTTATAATGGTCTATATTATGGTTGTTCCACTTTATATGTTTGTCATTTTGCCTCCGACGAAGATTCTGCTAGGATCGAAAGCTTAGGCCCCTTTTTTACTTTCTATATATGTTTTAGAAAGATTATATGTTTAAATTGATGTATATTTCTGCTATAATGAGATATGTTTAAGTGGACTTCAGGGAATGGTCGTACGCAGCAAGGGGGAAGGGGGGGCACATTCGCGATCTGCTGTTGTGAAAAAAATTGTTTTTTTCCTTAACATTTCATGAAAACTATGAAAAATGTGCAAATGTGAGATGTGCACCAAATTTTCGAGTCTTGCCCCCCCCCCCCCCGGATATATTATCTGCGTGTGGTCATGCAAAATGGCATGACTGGAAATCCTACATTTTGAAAAGAGCGTTTGACAGGGTCAGACTTTACCCCTTTTTCAACATTTTCTTTTATGGCGCCGGTGAAGTGCAAAAATATGTGCGCCGCCCGGCAGTGCGCCCCCCCCCCTTTCGCCAAAAGCTGGATCCGCCTATGCACAATGCAATTAATAGCAAAATCGAATGACGAGAGCTGTACAGGGGAGGGTGGAATCCCTCTCGCTTAGCCTGGCGGAAATCATCGGACATCGATGGATAGCGCCACCTCCACACTAAACTCAACCAACCAACAACGCATGGAATCTTGTAAACATCGCTATCGAGTCTGCCGGGCATAATTCGAGCGTGAATCACGAGTAAATTTAAAGAAAAATATAAATATGTCATGAGTATTGAGTATCTAATCATGTTTTGTAAAAGCAAACTGGATATCATATCCATGTATAAGTAATAAAAATGGAATATAACATTAATTTGAATGATTATTGTTGTATTGATCTAGTATCGGAACAGTATACTTGCGAAACATAATGGTTATTCAATACATTTTTGCACAGTAGAATTTAGAATTGTCATTTTTGCTGCACTTAGGATTCAATTTAGATCTGGTTTCCAGTGTCGGTAATTTTTTTATGTTATTAGAAATAGCCGTTAGAATACTTTCTTTACATATTTAGAAATTGGACTTTGAAACATAACTTATATAGATCATAAGTAGTATAAGAACGTCTCCAGCGTCATGACGTAATGTTACGTAGCCCTCATGAATATTAATGAGGGTCATGAATATTAATAAGGGTCGTGAATACATAATGAGGGTGTCTTGGGCGTCATGACGTCATCCGAGCCCTAGCCTTAACCCTAGCCATAACCCTAACCGTAAGAGTACCAGCAACTGTAACCCTACACGAAACCCTAACCCTACCCCAAACCCTGAACACGATGGAAGATGATGCTACTGACGTCAGTCAGTGTCATCATGGACGACATCGATAAGGACATCGTTGGATTGCAACAGGGAAGTGCAATGGAAGGGGAAGGAACACGACGTGACATGAAATGGGTGGGGGTATAATAATATAATAAAATACAAGGGGAGTTCTATGACATCATACTCGATATAGTCATCCATGACATCGTTGGATTGCGACAGGGGAGTGTAGAACGTGATGGGACATGAAATGGAGGGGTAAAACAACAGGTTAAAAAACAAGGAAACCTCTATAAAGGGTTGAGGAAAACCGTCATTCGTCATTATTGCGACGAAAAAGGAGTAACACTCAAAAACTGGGACCGTCTACATACAACATGTGTAATACAACCGCAAAACGCCGACGATACCGAATGGTGGCAATAATTTCAGGAACAAGTGGAAAAGGCGGATTTGCTCATGGTCATCGAATATCTGGCCATTATCGAGATTTTCAAAGACATGAACAAATATCCAAAGACATGGGTGGAAGAATTGATCAAAGAAAATCCTCGGATGAAAGTACGGCAATCGTTGGAGTGCTTGGACCCTTAGAAGTTGGTCAAATTTTAACCCCACGTAGCGAGAGTGATGTGGATGAGACGAGAGCTGATGGACCCGTACCTCATCACAGAGTATGGGTTGTCTATAGCATCATAACTTTATTATTTGTTTTATGAATATGAATTATGAAATATGTAAATTCATAACGTGTATGAAACATGGACATGACATCATAATTATACATAAATTATGAATAAATTATGATTAAAGCTATCGTGACATCATACCGATGATGTAGTGGTCCCAAACTTTGCTTGGTTTAGAGCCCTTGGTTGTTTGCTCTCGGTATTAAGCAGCTATAGGCTTGGATTTGATTCTCAATGTTTACCTCGTTGAGTTTCATGCGAATGCATATATGGGCAGTATCGTCGTAGCCATCAATGATCGATTTTCTGTATGATAGGACTAGTATGGCGAAAAACAATGGGGGAAGTTGTAAAGAGCGGAGGAAAATGACAATTTATTCGTCAGTTTCGTCATTTGGTTATTTTCATAATTTTGATAATTTTGTCATTTCGTCATTATTTGTTGTTCTGTCATTTGTCAATCGGTCAATTATTCATTTTGTCGTGCTGCCATTTCGTCATTCCATCCTTTAGTGGGAATAGGGTGGGAAAGGGGAGGATCGATCGGCAAGGGAGGAGCCCTGAGGGACAAGTATCCGTCTTTTCATCATTGTACAATTCGTCATTTTCATGCCATCGTTTTTTAATTTTTTCTCTCGTTTTGTCATTTTGATAATTTGGCCATTCGGTAATTATTCTACCATTTGTCGATCGGTCAATAATTTATTTCTCGTTCAGCCATTCGGTTATTTCGCCGATTTATCATTTTCTTCCTTACGTTATACGCTGTTGTTCTGCTTTTTAACAGTTTCCTAAAGAAATTGTTCATTGAAAATCAAGAAACATATGCATCATTTTTTTTTTCTACTTTGTTTAATCTGTCTATCATCATTGTACGATTCGTCATTTTAATGTCATCCTGTTTGTGTTATATCCATGCCATCGTTTTAATGTTTTCTCTCGTTTTGTCATTTTGATAATTGTCGATCAGTCAAATGTTCATTTTCTCCTTCTGTCATTCGGTCATTTCGTCGTTTTGTCATTTTCTTCCTTACGTTACGTCGTTGTTTTGTTACTAACAGTTTCCAAAAGAAATGGTTTCATTGAAAATCAATAATAATAATTAATAAAGATTTCGGGGGTATAAGAACTTAGGCAGCAATATTGTTTTGGTTGAATCGTTGACATGGGTGTCGATCGTGGGGTGGGGGATATATTTCTCCCAATAATATCACATTATAATAATTGTTATGAATCATCTGACAAGTATAGGAGGGAGTAGAAGATGAACAATCATTGTGTATACTTACGATGGCCATCTAGTTTGTTCTCTTATATCTTTCTTGATTTTCAATGAAACTATTTCTTTTGGAAACTGTTAGTAACAAAACAACGACGTAACGTAAGGAAGAAAATGACAAAACGACGAAATGACCGAATGACAGAAGGAGAAAATGAACAATTGACTGATCGACAATTATCAAAATTACGAAACGAGAGAAAAAATAAAAACGATGGCATGGAAATAACACAAACATGCAGGATGACATTAAAATGACGAAATGTACAGTGATGATAGACAGATTAAACAAAGTAGAAATTTAAAAAAAATTATGCATATGTTTCTTGATTTTCAACGAACAATTTCTTTAGGAAACTGTTAAAAAGCGGAACAACAGCGTATAACGTAAGGAAGAAAATGATGAATCGGCGAAATAACCGAATGGCTGAACGAGAAATAAATTATTGACCGATCGACAAATGGTAGAATAATTACCGAATGGCCGAATTATCAAAATGACAAAACGAGAGAAAAAATTAAAAAACGATGGCATGAAAATGACGAATTGTACAATGATGAAAAGACGGATACTTGTCCCTCAGGGCTCCTCCCTTGCCGATCGATCCTCCCCTTTCCCACCCTATTCCCACTAAAGGATGGAATGACGAAATGGCACCACGAGAAAATGAATAATTGACCGATTGACAAATGACAGAACAACAAGTAATGACGAAATGACAAAATTATCAAAATTATGAAAATAACCAAATGACGAAACTGACGAATAAATTGTCATTTTCCTCCGCTCTTTACAGCTTCCCCCATTGTTTTTCGACATACTAGTCCTATCATACAGAAAATCGATCATTGATGGCTACGACGATACTGCCCATATATGCATTCGCATGAAACTCAACGAGGTAAACATTGAGAATAAAATCCAAGCCTATAGCTGCTTAATACCGAGAGCAAACAACCAAGGGCTCTAAACCAAGCAAAGTTTGGGACCACTACATCATCGGTATGACGTCACGATAGCTTTAATCATAATTTATTCATAATTTATGTATAATTATGATGTCATGTCCATGTTTCATACACGTTATGAATTTACATATTTCATAATTCATATTCATAAAACAAATAATAAAGTTATGATGCTATAGACAACCCATACTCTGTGATGAGGTACGGGTCCATCAGCTCTCGTCTCATCCACATCACTCTCGCTACGTGGGGTTAAAATTTGACCAACTTCTAAGGGTCCAAGCACTCCAACGATTGCCGTACTTTCATCCGAGGATTTTCTTTGATCAATTCTTCCACCCATGTCTTTGGATATTTGTTCATGTCTTTGAAAATCTCGATAATGGCCAGATATTCGATGACCATGAGCAAGTCCGCCTTTTCCACTTGTTCCTGAAATTCTTGCCACCATTCGGTATCGTCGGCGTTTTGCAGTTGTATTACACATGTTGTATGTAGACGGTCCCAGTTTTTGAGTGTTACTCCTTTTTCGTCGCAATAATGACGAATGACGGTTTTCCTCCACCCTTTATAGAGGTTTCCTTGTTTTTCAACATGTTGTTTTACCCCTCCATTTCATGTCCCATCACGTTCTACACTCCCCTTTCGCAATCCAACGACCTCATGGATGACTATATCGAGTATGATGTCATAGAACTCCCCTTGTATTTTATTATATTATTATACCCCCACCCATTTCATGTCACGTCGTGTTCCTTCCCCTTCCATTGCACTTCCCTGTTGCAATCCAACGATGTCCTTATCGATGTCGTCCATGATGACACTGACTGACGTCAGTAGCATCATCTTCCATCGTGTTCAGGGTTTGGGGTAGGGTTAGGGTTGCTGGTACATTCAGGGTTAGGGTTTCGTGTAGGGTTACAGTTGCTGGTACTCTTACGGTTAGGGTTATGGCTAGGGTTAAGGCTAGGGCTCGGATGACGTCATGACGCCCAAGACACCCTCATTATGTATTCACGACCCTCATTAATATTCATGACCCTCATTAATATTCATGAGGGCTACGTAACATTACGTCATGACGCTGGAGACGTTCTTATACTACTATCATATCCTGAGATTTTCAGCCTATTCTATGATTGAGAAGCTCGTTTAAATAGACACGATAAGATAACGCAGTAATGTTATGTTTCCGTTTAGATTTTTAAAACTTCAAACCACAACCGTTTTGGGTGCACATTCATTAATAAAATATGTCAATCAAACGGAATAATGAAATGTCATTTGGGGGATTTACCCAAACTAAATATAACCCTTCCATTTTAAAATCTTATTTATAAAAAACTACGTATATATCACTTGGTATTTCTCTAAGATTTTATCATTAAAATGTTTTTTCAAGTGTCTGAATAATAAATAAAATAAATCATCGTGGAATTCTGGGATATTCTCGTTTTTCTGAAATACCTTTATAATTTATTTCACGAAATGCATGAAAGGTGTGAAGAAAAATCAGAACCCAATATTAGTTCATGCATCAATTATGTTTTTGACACGGTATTTTTATCCAGCTTTTCGAATTTGTATTTTCCTTCAGATAAACAAATGTCATCTGTCTTCTGAGTTAACTGCTAGAACGTGGTCCTGTCTGAGATCCTTCACATCACTGAACCATCTCACCATCTCAGACTCATTGCTTAGTTTCTCACTATCACCTCCCGAGCTACCGTCCGTCACAGAGCTAATAGCCTGTAAACGGACGTCACAATGCTATAAAGGGTTAATCTCATCACTACCTGGGTTGCGATATATTGAATTCCAAGATGCAGCTAGAGATGACTTTGTTGAATTTGTCGAGTCTTCAATACGTTTGACATCACTGCAACGACTTGTGATAAAGTGAGAGTTCATGCTTTTAGCTCCTTATTTGCCAAGGATGTCCATTCTTACAATAGCCGTATGCAAAATGCTTTTCCTGGTTAGGTGCTTAAAGCGCTACTATATCACCACGCTGGATATAAATTGTAGGCTTATTGTAATATTCTGAACTAATAAAAACGTTTTAGGTAATCAGTAATGAGATAATAATACGTGGTAACTTACACTTAGTGCAGTTTCCAAAACAATACTTAATTCCGTTTTCCTGCCTAGCTAAGCTTACTTAGTCCAGGATAGAAGGTGTCTGATCTTTTTTTTTAGATATACAATGTTTTTTGATGGTTTCTTATCAATTCGAGGGTGCTGATTCCGAACCTGAATGATGCCACTCGTGTAACCTTGAGCATTTTCGGCAAATTGGCAAAGTCAAATATGGCCTCCAAAATAATCAAATTACCCATGAAAATCATAAAATTGTCCGCACATTGGCTATAAAGTACATGTTATTGTGCTGCCGGAGTGAAATACTCTCTGAAAAAAGAAAGAATTTTGACAAAATATTCAGTTCCTTGGAAAGGAAGACCTTCGGGTTATAGTTATTTAGTTAATCTTTTTCCTTTCCCGGCATCCATGTGACTCTCCTATTCCTATTGTTTGTATATGTTGTTTATGTATTGATTATGCCGAATAAAATAATAAAAAAATAATAATAATTTAGGCCCCTGTACAATATTAATAGGGAAAATTAATTTTTACGAAAGTGGGCACTGCAATGCAAGTAATAATGATCTATGAGTAAGGTAATGTTTGAAAACATGATTGCTAAAGATATGTATCATTTCTTATCTCATGTATGTGATAAATCATTGTACTTAAAATATAATTTTCAACGAAATATATTATTCGGGTTTCATATTTGTGTTAAATATTGTATTTTGACTTTCAAATTGGCCGCCAAAGACATTGAATGCATTATGTACAATCGATCTGGGAAACCGATTTTCACAGTAGTCAGCACCTTAAAATGCATAATAATTGTGATCTTAGAGTAAAATATTGTATGAAAACATACTTCCTAACACGATATATCATTCATTTTGCCAGGGAGGTGATAAATAATGTATTTTTTAAAGTCAAAATGGCCGCTACAGGCCCTGACGGTAGGCCTATGATGTACTATGCGAATGGGCACAAATAATTTTAACAGAATTTGTCTTTGTTTGACTAAATGGTGTTGCATGTATGAGAAAAATATTGTCTGAAAATATGATTTCTAACGAAATAGATCATTTATATTTGAAATATGCTTTTTGTGGAAATTATCTTTCCCCATTCAAATTTTACATATTACGGTAAGGGACTATGGCGGCAATTTTCAATTTCAAAATGCAGTATTCGTCACCTTTCGGACACAAGCTTTGATATGTTTCGTTAGAAATCACCATGTTTAGACAATACTTTACACTTACATGCAAATTCAGCATTTTTAAAGTAAAAATTCTGTCAAAATTATCTGTCCCCTGTAAGAATGTACATAATGCTTTGGGATCCTATGGTAGCCATTTTAAATTTCAAACTAAGGCATTTATTACCTTCTCGACAAATATAATTATGATGTATTTAGTTAAAAACCATGATCAAGACAATATTTTTCTTATACATTACATAGTTACGTGCATATTTGGTTCTCATTCTTGTGAAAATTTGTTTCCCTATACCCATATTACATAATTTAGTTAGGGCTTGTAGCGGCCATTTTGAAAGTAAAAATACAGTCATTATCACCTATATGGGAGAGGAAATGTTATAAACAATGTATGATTAACTAAACAACTCTGTTCAATTTATTAAACTTTAATCGCCTTTTCTATTCATCTGATCTATCTATATCGACCCAACATATCAACGATTTTTCTTAACTCTACGAGGTCCAATACATGTATTATTTTGAATTTGTATTTTCTTTACATATATATATATATATATATGAAAACCATTTGTAAACCATTTTTCAGCCATTGGCTGCCAAATGTCCAAATATGTATTGCTTTTTGAATAAATAAACGATCAATATATATGTATATATATATATATATATGTATATATATATTTCATAAAAAAAAATCATTTGTTTACAGTATTTTCCTCATACAACAGAATTATATGGATTTCTTAGTCAGGCAAATTCTAATTCTCACAAAAATATTTGTCCCCATTTACATTGTAGCTCTAAGGGCCCATAGAGGCCATTTTGAATTTCACAATACAGCAGTTATCTCATGCATGACAAAAAAAATGGTGTCTCGCTAGAAAAAGCATGTTTTCAGACAAAATGTCACTCGTAGATTACAATTACATTCATTTTATTGTTCTTACTCTTGTGAAAATTAGTTTCTTCATTCCCTTTGTTCACAATACAGGTAGGGCATATAGCAGCCATTTTGAATGTCAAGATACAGCAATATTACCGAAATATATTGTATATATTGTCAATATTATATATTGTACACTGTGTAAGGCTTTATTATGGCAGCCACTTTGAATATCATAATACAGCATTTATCACATCATATAGTATAAAAATGACATAGTTTTATAACAATCAGGTTTTCAGACAGTAGTCCACTCGTAGGTCACAATCACATGCAATAATAGTGCTCTTGTTTTAAAATTATTTTCCCCATTCTTATTCTACATAATAGCGTATACAGGGGCCTATGTCGGCCATTTTGCATATCAGTAGGAGTGGGCTATACATGGGTCAAAAATACTTTTTTTGTAATTTCAATATGACAACAGTTTTTTTTTATTCCTTGTAATGTATCTCTACATGAAATGACAATATTTTTTGTCTCGGGTCCGAGAAAAAAGAGTGCCGGGCCAAAATCCAAAATGGCCGCCAAAACCCCCCAAAATCACAGTTTTGGCCACAACTTTTTTATTTGGTGGTCAATTTCTCTGGTTTTGGTGTCTATTAATATGTCTTGGGGGGGAGGCAATTTGTTTTTCCTATAATTAGTACTTTTAAACTATTATTTGTAGAGTTAAAAGGTAATTATACCTAAATTTTCCAATTTTCAAAGCCTTTTTTCAGCCAAAAAGTAGGTTTTATCATCCTGGGGTTCTGGGATATTAGATGGTACGAGGTCAACAATAGCAAGCAGCTTTATATAGCTATATTGCTTTTATTCCTCCACTTTGGGTTTACGGATATTTGTGAAATATATCTTATTAGATAAAAAATGTCAATTATCCATTGGGGCTATACAGTATACATATGTAAAATGTACTGTACATACATACTGCACTGCATAAATGCATTGGCCACAATGACAGATAACAAGGCTTGTATAAACTAGTGTCATAGAAATGAGCTCTCAGGTTTAGAATTAGATGCCTCAGAAATTGAAAATATATGTTTTGTCTCAGAAATTTAGGACATGTTTTGTCAAATATGCTAATTCAGGGGGCGGAGAGGGGTAATTTACACTGTAGCTATTCTGGGCCCCGTTGCATAAAAATGTACCATTATGTTAACTTAACTTAATGGTAACTTGCATGCAATCCTTTATTCTGATTGGCTGTTGATCAGCGTTACCATGATACTAGTAGTTACCCGACCTTATAAACATAGGCCAGTTAGACACCAGAACCAGGTTAAAAAAAACCTCCAAATTAAGAAGATATGGCTCACATGTATGTGATATTTACATGTAAGTGTAATTTACGTTGCTGGTTTCACCATGTACATCAGCTGACAGGGAATCAAATTCACAATCTAATTCTAAACCTTTGAAGCTTATTTCTATGACACTACAGTTTATATACAGGCCTTGTCATATGCCATGGTGGTCAATGCATGGATATATGCAGTGTAGTATGTACAGTGCATTGCAAACCGTATAGCCCTTATGGATAAATGACTTTTTCTTATATTTGATAAGATATATTTCACAAATATCTGTAAAACCTTAAGTGGAGGAATAAAAGCAATATAGCTACATGAAGCTACTTGCTATTGTTGACCTCGTACCATCTAATATCCCAGAACCCCAGGATGATAAAACCCACTTTTGGGCTGAAAAAAGGCTACAAAAATGGGAAAATTTAGGTATAATTACCTTTTAACTCTACAAATAATGGTTTAAAAGTACTAATTAAAGGAAAAACAAATTGCCTGCCCCCAAAAACATATGAATAGACACCAAAACCAGAGAAAATGACAACCAAATAAAAAAGTTTTGGCCAAAACTGTGATTTTGGGGGGTTTTGGCGGCCATTTTGGATTTTGGCCCGGCACACTTTTTTCTCGGACCCGAGACAAAAAATATTGTCATTTCATGTTGAGATAAGGTAAAAGGAACACAAAAAAACTGTTCCCACAGTAAAACCAAAAATCACCCATTTATAGCCCACTCCTAATATCAGTTAAATAATTTTTTTTTTTCAAATATCGTTTTTCCAACGAGTATTTCACTTCCGCACAACAACTACATGCATTTTATAGTTAATTTGTGGGCAATTTTACGATTTTCATGGGTAATTTGCATATTTTGGCGGCAATATTTGATTTAGCCAATTTTCGGAAAATGCTCAAGGTTACCAAAGTGGCATCATTAAGATTCGGAATCAGCACCCTCGAATTGAAAAGAAACCATAAAAAAACATTGTATATCTAACAAAAAACAAAGTTCGACCCCTTCTCTATGTGGCCTATCCTGGACTAACTCCCATTTATAACGATACAGGATGTTCAGGAGGAGACGAATGATTCGGCAAATTTGTTTAGCAAAGTGGTCAAGGTCCTTTTAAAGGAGAAATACATTGATTATGAATATGTTGTTATACATATCAATGGAAAGGTAATTATGTGGGGATTATCATTAAGTCATTTGAAAGTAACGAACATAATACATAAGGTGGAAATCGCCAATTAAAAAGCGCTAAAATGCCTCTCCGAAATATGCCTCGCATCGGTCTCTGAATTCTCTCGAATTTGATGACGTACATCATGAAACCAGAAACATGATTGGCTCTCCCACATCAAGCTCCTCTCGCGTGCAAAACCTATTGCAAATGCTAGTGAACGTGCAATTTCTCCACTCTGTCACGGAGTAGTTCTATCATGAAATAGAAGAAAACCCAGAAGTCATTATCTAGATTTGGATTTCGAAACAAATATTGTTGAAGAAGAGTTTGGAGAGTTACAAAGTCAAGTGTCAAAAGAGTCATATTCCGTATTTGCAGGAAGCTTGGCCAAATTATGATCGTTTGTCATAATGATCTTTCTAAAGGCATGGTTACTTCATAATGTGGATATTGTTGGCCTTCTCGCTTTACTCCGTTGTAACCAAAGAATACCAATGTTCATATTAGCAATTCGGATAAATTAGTCTATAAAGTAGTAGTTATCCTTTTAGAATTTTAATGAAGAAAACAGGAGGGAATTCCGTTATCTCCTTACACCAAACTGAATACAAAACGCGATTCATGGGCTCAGCATGGACCTAGTAGGTCCATGGGCTCAATATGTGACTAGCCTGTTTTCGGTTATCTATAAGTTCAGCAGTAGTTAATTGGATGCTGCTTTCAGAATGGTTTTCTATCATCATTACTCCCAGCCATGTACCTTCTCTTTAACTCGGTTAAAGTCATATTGCAATAAACACTTTAAGATGGTGATTGATATTAAACTAAAAACGAGCCATGTTTTTCGGGGGGGGGGGGGTTGTGTCAATTTGAATGAAGTGTAAATTTCGTCGGCGGTCATCCAAACCGTCGTACCCACATACGACGGTTGAAAACCCAATTTCAGAAAAAAATCGACTTCAAAGTTTACTATAATTTTCACACTTAGTTCCCCGGCCTTACAATTTATTCATTGCTAGAAAAATACATGGTTGAAAAGACCAAGACAATTGCTTGACAATGGTATTCTTATTTTTAAACGAAACCAAGGATTATAGAAATTATCGCAAAAGGGCTCCGTGCTTGTAATTTCGGCTTGAGCGATTTAGATTTCCCCTATACAAAAAACGCCATAGGGAATACAACGACCCTGACCGCGATTTCAATGTGCGCGGTCAGTCAAAACGTCGTATCGCTTTTCACGTGCAAAGTCATTGCAGTGCAGATGGCCGATACGACAGTTTGGTTGACCGCGCGCACTGAAATCGCGGTCAGTCAAAACGTCGTATCGCTCTGCTACAGTACATGTTTCCAATGGCATTTGCATATTTTATTAAAAAAGAATATGGTATCGCCGTGAAAATCCCCTCATATCTCAGAAACTGAATTAAATTGCTGCCTAGAAATCTATTTATAAATAGAATAGGATTTGTACATTCATTTTCTGCAAAAATCTAAAAATCGTTTTTTTTTTTTTTTTTAACCAAAATTGACTGATACTACGGTTCGGATGAACGCCGACGATTTGTTTGTATTATTACCTCCATGGCCATGGTGATTTCTTTTTCCTCCAAGAAATATGTGTTCTCATTTTGATAACGATTATGATAATAATGATACGAGGGAGATATTGTTTATATTGTGATGAGACATATATTTCTGAGCATTGCGATCACGACGATAACTGTAATTAGTAATGTAATATTATATTATGCTCGCCAAATACCTCTTTTTTCAAGCATCAGATTTGTATGTTGCTAATTGGATGCTGCTTTCAGAATGGTTTTCTGTCATCATTAGTCCAAGGCATGTACCTTTCTTTAAATCGGTTATTCTAACTTCATATTGCAATGACGTGATGACGCTTGAAATGACTATTGCAGATGACCATTCACAAAACTATTTAATAATGGTAATTGATATTAAACTAAACATGAACCATATTTTTCGGGGTTTTGTGGGGGGGGGGGGTCAATTCGAATGAAGTGCAAAGTTACTTTTTCTTATTACCTGTTATGTTAACGGCGATTTCTTTTTCTTTGAATAAATATGTATTCTCATTTTTATAACGATTCTGATAATAATGATACGAGGTACACATTGTTTATAATGTGATGAGACATATACTACTTTCTAAGCATTATGATCACGATGATAACTGATCAGTAATGTCATATATTATGATCGCCAAATAACTATTTTCTCAAGAATCAGATTTGTATGTAGCAGATACTTATCTGTTTACTACACTGGAGTTGAAAATGATCATCAAAGAATTGCCGATATACACCCGCCAAACACACCCACACACACAAGGTCCCCCACTTTTGTTTACTTTCTCATATTATCAATGTTAGAACATCACACGAGCAACTCATTGCTGCTGTGTTTGTCACAATAATGTTGTTATCCATGGTTATTATTCAAATAACTTGAGGCACCTAGTTCACATCTGAATGATGTTTCATTTGTTTATTATCAATTCCGCACACAGAACTCTTGATAAATGGCGATTCCACTTTGATACCACCTCAGGTGTTAAGGTAAGCATATGTGTATTATGCTGTTGTATATTACTTTTGTAAATTTCCGGTTGCTATATAACTACAACATTATCAGGGCCGGATCCAGCTTTCACTAATGGAAGGAGGGGATTTTTTCCACATGTTCCCACATGATATTTGCTTCTTTTATGGGTATTCACAACTAAAGACTGAACTTTTACGTACACATTAACTTTATTAATGCGAGCGTGAAGACCCAGCTGAATTTTGTTCGTGTATTTAGACCTTGCAATTTAATATTTTGAACAATTTATAATCATGATCAAGATGTATCAAGCTAAACAATATATGATTGTACTGAGCTCTGGCAGAGAATTTCCATAAACTTACTTTAAAGTGGACCTGTTTAGAACTGTTTGCAGTGACTCATTTTAAAGAAAAATCAAACAAGTAGATTAAGTGAAAAATTAGATAATATCATACAAACAAGAAAGTTTTGATTTTTCAAAACTTCCAACAGTTTTATTTAATTTAGCGTTGGAGACTTTAGATTGGCCCCATATGATATGTTATAGTGGTGTAAGGCAACTTTTCAAAAGGGTCAAAATGCCATTATTTAAAAAAGTCTCACTCAAATTATTCTTTCTTCAAGAATAATATCAAACAACGTATGCTACTCTCTTTATATATTCATTACTGTGCCAGGGGGAATCGGTACTTGGAAAAAACTTTCAACTTTCAAAGTTATGATGCCAATTCAAATATACCCCCAACACGGCCCAAGTTTATTGACTCTAAATTACCTTTGATCTTAGTCATGTGACCTGACACTCACACATGATATTTATATATTCATGGTTACTCTTATGTTCAATGTTTTATGAACTAGATCCATAAACTTTTAAAGTTATGACACTTCCACAAATACCCCCAACATTATCAAAATTCGTTGACCCTAAGTGACCTTTGACCTTTATTAGTCATGTGACCCGAAACTCGCACAGGAAGTCCAGGGATACTCAATTGATCTTTTTTATATCAAATTTCATGAACTAGATCCCCTAAAAGTTCAAATTTATGATGAAAATTCCACAAATAACCACAGCATGGTCAAAATTCGTTGACCTTGGTCATGTGACTTGAAAATCACGCAGGATCTTTGGTGATACACTATTACCCTTATGTTTAGGTTTCATGAACGAGGTCCTTATACATTCTAAGTTATGAGGACATTTCCAAAACTTAACCTACGTGATTCAATATAGCAACAGTGCAAAAACAGTTGTTGAATAATTGTTCACAAAAGAAAACATTCATCTGATAATAAAATGCTTTGTCCATTGACCCAACATGACCTTTGGCTATAATCACGTGACCTAAGTCGTGTCCAAAACATACTTAATATCCCTAATGTCTATCTTTTATTAAATTCATGTGTAGATCCATTAACTTTCAAAGTTATGCCAATTGAATAGATATCCCCAACACGGCCAAAGTTCACTGACCCTAAAAGACCTTTGACCTTGATTATGTGACTTGAAACTCAAAGAGGATATTAAGTAATTGCTTATTACCCTTATATTCATGTTTCAAATATACTTTTAATTTATGATGACATTTAAAAAAAACTTAACCTTGGTTTAGATTTCAATGTTGACAACGCCGCTTTTACGACGGCGGAGGCGGCGCGCCGCCGCCGTCGGAAAAGCGGCTGCTGTGCAGGCGATACAAAAACGGGAATTTATATTTATTTTGAACGCTTACTGGTTGCATTGATCTAGTGTCGCAACACTACACTGACGAAACACAAAAGGTATTCAATGTATTTTTACCCAGTAGAATTTAAATTTGTAATTTTCTTATTTTTTGATTACCACATTTAGATATGGCGCCCAGTTTCGGTAATGTTCTAATGTTTATTTGAAATTAGCCGTAAGAGTACCTTGTTACGATACTGCAACAAATAACAATGTAATGTTTTTTAATTTGATTTCCTTTTCTTTTATTACAGGAGTTGATTATACATAAGAAATAAACATAATAATGGTCTTACGTCTCTTGAAATTGTGATAATAATCCAAAGTAAAATCCAAGTTGGCTGGCGAAGATTCCTTAAATTAAAGTTTACGATGATGGCGATCAGTAGCGTACCGTGAGCCGGAGGAGACAAAGCATTGGGGGGGGGGCACTGCATTGTTCACAGACAATGCAGTGCCCCCCCCCCCCCCCCAATGCTTTGTCTCCTCCGGCTCACGGTACGCTACTGATGGCGATGATGAAACTGATGTTGAAGCACAATGAATAACAATAGTCATTGTAATGAGTTGAAATGTCCGTGAAGACGATGTTGATGATGATTAACAGTCAATTTCAGCAATCCATGGGTTGAAGAGTGTTCATTAAAACTGGTTGATGATCTCTATGAGAACTGAGAATTCCTCTCTCAAAATTACTGCAAACAGTTCATTGATGGCGGGCAAATAATTCCACAGAAGATAAATAATCCAGGTGGAAATAAAGTCTGCTCTGACATAAAGTCTGGCATGATCGAAACTTTAAGTTCTGATCTGATATGATATTATCCGATCTGATATGATAATGTCCTTTAAGAAACTGCCAGCTTATATATACAAACTTCAACTATTCTGGAAGTTTATAGTATTCACTATATATTAAGAACATTCTTCTTCTTTCTGGAGCAATCAAATTCTAAAACATTCTTGAATGACCTCAGTGAAATTAACAATTGTAAACAAAATAGCTAATTCTATCGTCCATTTTCCACTGTGGACAGACTCTATTGTTTACATTCTCTATTGTTTGCAAATTCCAGAAATAACCAAGATTATTCAAAGATTACTCATGTCTAACAAAGCTGTACTATAGAGCCTTCTGGAACATTTTTAATCATTCCATGCTATGAATATCCTTAAAGGGGAAAATAACTAAATAAACTTTACATATTTAGTAATTGGATATTGGAAAGCAACTTATAATATCATTATACATCATATCCTATAATTTTCAGCCCATCCCATTCTTGAGAATGTATTTTATATAGACAAGACAATAATAAACAGGGGTGCATCCGTTTGCATTACAGTTTGATGTAAAATGGGTAAATCTTTTTCAATAAAACAAATTTTCTTCTTGAAACTTCACACCACGAGCATTTTGGGGCACATATATTGATAAGATATCGTAATCAATTGGAACAGTGACATTCGATTTTCTTTTTTGGGGGTAGCAAAACAAGAGATAGCCTTGGGGTTTTTTCAGTAATATATATATATATGGGTGTGTTCGTGTGTGAATATATTTCATATAATTCGGATTTTGTTCAGAATTTCTCCTCTGAAATAATGTTTCTTTAAGAGTATGAATATTCAATATGAAACATCACCTTTGATTTATTTATTATCGCGGTTTTTTTTTTTTGCGGGGGGGGGGGGTCGGCGGGGGTTGGCTGAAATACATTTATTTTTTTTTTTACGAAATGCATTAAAAGTGTGAAGAATAAATCTGATCCCAAAATTATTACATGAACCAAATAGGTTTTACACAACATAATTGTTATCCATCTTTGCTATTAATATTTTCCTTCAGATAACCGCATGTCGTCTGTCTTCCAAGATGACTTCTAGAATGTGGCCATGTCTTACATCTTTCAACTCACTGAAGCATCTTACCATCTCAGACTCATCTCTCAGTTTCTCTTCACCTCCTGAGCTACCATCGGTCACAAAACTATCAGCAAAGAGTGTGACGTCACATTGCTATGAAGGTCTGATTTCATCGCTCCCTGGTTTGGAAGATATCGATATCATTATGGATGATGCAGAGGGAGACATGACCCATATCACCGCTGGTCTTCGTCAGACGGGAGGGCAGAATCTCAAACATATATATGTTTATGGTCCGTCGTCACTTTCACCAGAGAGGAGCCGTGTATCGATAGAGACAATGAGAGGACTGGGTCTGTCCATCAAAGAACATACACAGAACCTGCAGGAGCTCCATCTGCGATGTGTAGATTGTACAAACGAGGATGCCTTAGTTTACCTAATGGAGTGCTGCAGACGTGTGAAGACGATGCAATACGTTAGGTAAGTTCTTGCTTATGAAAACATATTTTGTTGATACAATTTAAATATCAATCCCATGCAGTGTTTCAATTTCTACAGTGTTCATATTACATGTAAACTATTTCCTGTAAATATTCGGATACATTTAGAGAACAAACGGTACCATTCTATTTTAAACAAGGATAGTGTCATCGGGTAGGCTACTCTTAGAATTGCCATTTGAAATGTCAAGTCATCAAATATATTTCAGTGCATACAATTTGGTGTTAAATAGCTTTACCCTCTCATTAAATGTTCCTTTTATGTAATAGCACCAGCATGCAAATTTGAATTTTACT
Source organism: Lytechinus pictus (assembly GCF_037042905.1). Lineage (NCBI taxonomy): Eukaryota > Metazoa > Echinodermata > Echinoidea > Temnopleuroida > Toxopneustidae > Lytechinus > Lytechinus pictus. The sequence goes on from NC_087250.1 coordinate 6,753,157, forward strand.
AGTTTAATCATAACTTTTTTATAAGCTCCAGTAGCCTGCTATCAATAGTTGTTCATACCTAACTCGCAGTCAGTGTGAAATATTCGATTTGTACAATTACCACCGGAAGCAATTACCCCCCCCCCCCCCCCGAGGACAATAACCCCCTAGACAAAGGGAGTGCACAGAATCATACGTCGGCCGTACGTTTGAAGTAAGAAGTACTCAAGGCATTCTCGATTATATTGGAATCAAACGAACGCTCTAAGAAAGCTGTAAAAGTGAGCTCCATCCATTGGCAGCTTGCGCTATGCGCTCGCATTATTTGATTTGCCAAATTATACAACAAACTATTTAATACCCCCCCCCCCCCTTTATGACATTTTACCAAAAATTTCGTCTCACCATTTGTGCTCGCATTTTTGTTATAGATATATCAACTCACAAATCCTATTAAGGATTACAAAGTGCTTGAAATATCCAGTTTTCAGGCTTCAGTGTCAACACATTTCACTCACTCATTAGGCCTAATACATTAACTCTAACCCTGCCAGCCCGAATACCCCTCTACTGCCAGGGATATTCGAGGGAGTCCTAATTTGGCAGAAAATCGAGCAGCGACTGATTTAAAAACGGTCATAATTCTTTACCCGTACGTTGTATAATGAAACCTTCTACACATGAAATGATGCATGGTTCATGGGCTTTATGATCGTGTTATTATCTTTCGTATTCGCGTTTGGAAAAATGGAGAAAAGATGTAATATTTTACATCGTTTTTTCAATAAGTAAAACCTAGAAAATTATGATTTCATGAACATTTCAAAGAGTAAATAACCTGAGGAATTGTAAAGATACCAAGAAATTAAGAAGATAAAATGAACGTTCAATGTTTACCGTTTAAAATGACGTATCTATGAAATTGAACAAACAGAAATAACGAAAAATAATGCTCTTTTGAATGAAATACTATTTTGCTATTCAAGTTTTTTCCTCAGAAGTACGAGATAGTATAAATAGATGAGTGGCAAGAAGCCAAAAAGTGGTTTATTTCTTGACTTTAATCCCCCCGGCTGGATCAAAGCAAAATCATACATCAAATTAAAGGAAATTTTCTGAATTTTTCGGAATTGGGCATTAAAAATGACGTAATATGTAGCATCACCATGGAAGCCAGCCTTGATTAAGCCACGCCCATTTTAAATACTTATTGAATATTTATCGTGAATATTGATTTTTTACTCATAAATTTAAATTATCAGGAATGTTTTCTTATTTTTAAAGGATAGTTCCACTATATATTGTAAGAAGAATTACTGAATAACAACTGAATTTATGAATATTTTCTCTGAAATTGTTGCCTAGCAACATAACTTTCCTTAGCAACCATTTAGCTCCTTAAGTAAACCACTTATTTTTCCATTTCAAACCTAACTTTTAACTTTTTAACTAGGTTAGATTAAACCTAATAAGTTACACCAATGAAATTCTATAAAGTATTATTGAAAAATAATAAAAAGAACCGAAAACCCCCACTTTAATTATTGCAAACCTAAAATAAATTTGATAAGCTCTACTAAACATACCCCTTTCACATCGTACAAATCGCCATATTATTGTTCATTTTGACTACATTGACAGTCACATACTCTATACTATTTTGTGGTGAAAAAAGTGGATTGAGTTAATAATACCTGATCAATTAACATGCAGTATCTTGTCTTCAATAGAACAACAACAAAATTACCATTTCACCTTACCCATGGATACCAATTCATTGCCTAGCAACGACTATTTTCCATAGCAACGACTATGATAACACTCTCCTCCCTGGACAAATCTGTGTAAAAATAGTTCATTATGAGCAATAATACTCACAAAATTATCATATAGATGCCTACAACCTCATTTTCAATAATCATTCAACAAACTGACTATTTTTTAGCTTCCATGGAGACAAATGTGTTGCCTAGTAACAATATTCCCTAGCAACAGCTATGTTACCACTCGTCATCTCGGTCAAATGTGCTGAGGAAGTTGTGCCTTAGAGTAAACATATTGAGAAAATTAACATATGATAGTTTGTTAAACAGTATTCAGGAATTTACCATCATCTACTGACACAATTCCATTGCCTAGCAACACTATTTACCTTAGCAACGATGTATTTTTCCCTTAAACAATCTTGATGAAAATAATCCACTTTTAAGTGTACAGTACCATTTGTAAAGGGATGGTCTAGGCTGTAAATATTTCTATCTAAATAGATAGAGTAAAATTCACAAAGCTAAATGCTGAAAATATCATCAAAATCGGATAACAAATAACAAAGTTATTGAATTTTAAAGTTTATCAATATAGTGTGAAAACCTTTATATCCACATTGTCATGAATATTCATTAGGTGGGCTGATGATGTCACATCCCCACTTTCCTTTTTCTTAGTTTATTACAGGGGTTCTCAAACTACGGCCCGCAGGCCGGATCCGGCCCGTGGAAATTCTCAATCCGGCCCGCGAGACTCTGCGGGGGGGGGGGGGAGGGGGGGGGGGTTAAAATCATTTTTAAGTCACAATATGAAACAAAGCTCAATATGATTACATTGTGAATCCATGTAGACCTAACCGTAATACAAGTAATGGCAGTCAAATTAATTTGACTTTTAAACAAAGTTTAGTGAGTGGAGTCTTTTCTGTCTGTTTGATCTGCTTTCTTATTAGATATCCAGCGCTGTTCTCACCATGTTTGGATCTACATATACAGGTGCGAAAGTGCATTTTGCACAATGAACAGTTTAGAGAACTAACACATACCGAAGTACCTTGACAGGGGCCTCAGAACGGTTTTCAAAGTGGGGGGGGGGGGGTTGGCCATGCCAAAAATCACAATCATATGGTCATTTTTATGTTTTTACATGGTTGGCCCCTGCTTGACCAGTGAACATTTGGCAATTACACCTTTTGTGCCAAGGTTCAAGCAACTTGTTGCTGACAGACTGTCACGTTTCCCATATTGAAAGGGACTTAGACTAGGAGACTCTCGCTGTATTTTGAAATATTTTCTAGTTTTGCCTGCGTTCCACATGAAACTGTTATAAATTTGTAGGATTAAATGCTCCAAAAATAAGAGCCAGATTGCATAAGAGAGCATCTAGGACCCCGACCTCAAGGGTCTTTGCGCTTCGCGCACATATTTTTTCTTCTAAGTATCCACTTCACCCTGGCCCTTTCAGGTTTACTTGGAGTCCTATCTGGCCCTTCAAGGAAAAAGTTTGAGAACCCCTGTAGAATCTAGACCGTTCTTTTTCATAAAAAGAACATGCTTCCAAAACAAATTCAAAATTTGGAGCAAGGAATATCATTCTGAAGAAGCTGGGAAACAGATGGGGAATTGAGAGATGCCAGATCTATCTGTACCACAGCTCTTGCTCTATGCTTCTCCACTGCTGAGTACGCAGCACTTGGTGACAAGTCTTGAATGGAGCTTGCAGAGCCATCACTGGCTGTTTGCGACTAACAGAAGTGAGCAATCTTTACCTTCTCTGTATTATTGCCCCACCGCACGTCAGAAGAGAAGTCATCAGCACAGAAGAAAGAAAAAACAATCAAAAGGGTACTATTCCACTCGTCAACCATGAACCTGCCAAGAGGCTCAAATCTAGACACAGTTTTCTCCGCTCAACAGAATCCCTTGACATGCTTGATGACTCTGTACGCATGAAATCGTCACCCTCTGGTCTAACAATCTCCAGTCTGCGATGCACAATCTCACCTATGGACTTAGTACATCACTCTCCAGGTCTAAGTGAAAAATGGCCTACCTGATCTTGTTTAAATCGCCTATAGGGCTACAATAGGGATGGAGAAACTACCTGCAACTGTAAGGATGATCATAGGATACAACACTTTTGTGTCTGCTCCCTCCTACCAGAGCTATGAACTGCCACTGCCTTTGCCTTTGCCATTGCACTATAATCTTTTCACAGGAAAGCTCCATGTAGATCTTGTACCATTAACAGGACATGACATCTTTAATGAACTACGAAGAAGTGTGTCATTAATTATCTGACTGGTAGAAGACACCTATTTATGGTAATCTGACATTTGGAAGGGGGAGGGGGCAGGGACTTAATTGGTTCCTGATGGGGTTGTCGGTTAGGCTAAAACTTTTAAGGTGAAATTGCAATTTGACAGTGAAAGAGCAAAGATATTCGATGCTAACAATCTTACCTTATATCTACACACCCCCATAAAAAGCCACGTTTTGTAGAGATAAATTCGTGCACACCTAGGATCCCATTTGGTCATAGTACATGTCACAATCTTGATTCCCTATCCTTTGCCAACAGAGTCTGATTTGGTAGTCTAGTCGGGCAGCCTTTATAATGATAATTAGATTCCTTTCTGAGGTGCTATGTAGACCTCCTGTATATTGCAATGCTAGGCATGCACTTAGGTGTTTTCTTTTGTATTCTTGGCTTGACTGTAATTGTAATTCAGTGTGATTTAATCAGTCTGCAGCCAGCTCTCCTCCTGAGAGGACCTGTTTTACGAGCTGGTGTAGCTCCGGGTAGCCACACCCGTTATACCCCTTTAGGTGTTAACAAGATTTGCTGACAGTAAGTTACTTTTATTTTGACAAGTATATAGAATAAATATAGTGAACCAGTTGACTTTATTGCCACAATATAAGAGGCATTTCTCTTATTTAATATAAAATATCAAAAATATTTAACATGTTATTTAGCTTGTGAGCTTTTGCTTTTGAAAGGACATTTACTCCTTAAGAGTAGGAAGTGTAATTTTGTTAAATGTTTTAAGAGCATTGGCATGTCTTACATTTATAATAGAACAAGTGCTTGCAGATATATGATATTTTTGTGCCTCTAACTCATGCATTATTGAATTGATTGATTAAGAGTCATATTGGAGTTTTATATAGATTAGGGCGTGGCCTAAAAAATATTTAACATGTTATTTAGCTTGTGAGCTTTTGCTTTTGAAAAGACATTTACTCCTTAAGAGTAGGAAGTGTAATTTTGTTAAATGTTTTAAGAGCATTGGCATGTCTTACATTTATAATAGAACAAGTGCTTGCAGATATATGATATTTTTGTGCCTCTAACTCATGCATTATTGAATTGATTGATTAAGAGTCATATTGGAGTTTTATATAGATTAGGGCGTGGCCTTTAAACTTGTGCGACTGCTAAGTTGATACTTTAATATAGACCCTATGTATTCTTCTAAATATTGGGTGTCTCCTTTTTTCAGGCGGCCGTTACGTTACATTAAATTACGCCACGTTACAGTGTTTTTCTACCAGATTATTGGTCTTACTACATTACAATATTTCTACAAACAGATGTGTACGGCACTTCATATATTCTAAACAATGTACATCTAGCGTTCCATAGACGTCTTCAGTTCGTCGCCCCATATCTACGGAGAACTGTATCAACGTTAACATTGACTATTGTGCTGCGGTAGCTCTCGGGGAGCTAGTCCTTCAGGTTCCACTTCAAGATTCTCCAAACCTCCGAAGTTTTAGTGACTGTTTTGAAGAGACATTTAGAACACTTTACAGCTTCAACGGTACCCTTATAATATAAAGAACACTCGCGACGTAATATTAATTTTGGGTTAAGAGAGGGAGCTTGTGTTTTTTTGTAATTTGGCATTTGCCATTATGTGATTTTCTATTGATTTACACTTTGTACAAGGCTCTGTTTTGTAAAGACTTCGCTAATTTTGTTATGAAAGGATTCAGGATTTTTTAAAAATAAAGTTTATTTAAACTTTATTTGATGGCTGCTCTCTAATTCTTGAGTCATTTGTGAATTGTGGGTGGTCAAGCAACCCGGTATTTAGATTTTTAATGAGTCGACACAATTGCCTTTGAACTTAAGTTTTTTTACCTGAATTGTAAAAATCCATTCTTCAAAGTTAATTCGTGACAGTATACTGCATGATTCTAAACGGTAATATTTGCTCAGTGCCTATCTTCTCGGGTCACTACACAAGTCATGTGTAGTAGAGGGTTCAAGCAAGATCTGGCTTTTGGGTTGAACGACTCCAGATCTTTGGCAGCGCACGGCTCTGGTAGGAGGGATGGGGGGGGGGGGGGCAGACCAAAAGGTGATGCACTTTCTGATCCTCTCCTAAGTCGTAGATAGTGTCTGCATCCCTGCTCAGTGTAGCCCCGAACTGCATATTAAGGACTTTGCACCTTCCTGTTCCAGACCATAGGCGATTGAGACATAGCCAGGATGGCCATTCGTCACTTGTACCTGAGGGCCAGATTCGCTAGGTTACATGGAAAGCTTTTGCATCACAGACTAGAGGTGGTTTGACCATAGGGGGATCCTTTGGCTGTGTGCATAGTCATCAAGGGATTCAGTCAAGTGAAGGAAACTGTCTTGATTCGAGTTTCTTTTTGACAGGTTCAGAGTTAAAGAGTGGAAGAAGAAGGACAATTTTTTGCTTGTTTTTCCACCTGTGCTGATACCTCTATGTGTGGGGGACTGTGTCACACAATAGGTAAAGATCATTTACTCTCTTTTGGTAGCAGACAGTCGGAAATTACTCTGCAAACAGCATTCAGGACTGGGTTAAATTTGTAGAATACAGCAGAGCTGTTGAACGGATGGTTTGGCATCAGCTCCCCATATCGTGCTAGCAAGCCTCTTTTTGATGTTGTTCCTTTCTCCAGCTTTTGCCATTTTCAACACCATCTGACCATCATTTCACGGTATCAGTTACAAACAAAAAAATCAATACAAATTTTCAAAAAGAAAAAAGGCCTATTTGTTATGTATTACTGGTCTGACCAAAGTATCCACCTGTTAACATTTTACGCGACTACATTATTTTGTTCGTGCCACAAGTCATGAACAATAGATGCACAGACTTTCTTTCATGAGGAATCTCTAATCTGAGCTCCCTCCTGACCTATTATCTAGGAGAGTAATTTAGCACAGGATGTTTATAAGAATCGGGGCTCACGCGCGTCTTTTGATTTGACTTTTGAATACTTTCAAAGGTTCCAGTATTTATTTCTTTTTACATTTTGCTTTTTAATGGGTGACCCAGGTAAAGAGAAAACAATTTGCCCCCCTACAGAAAAATCCTGCATCCGCCCAGGGCCTCCCCAGCTCGTATAGCACTATCCGTGGTAAAAAATAATTTGATCAGATAACATAATTTACAATAATAAGCGTGGTATAAAGAAATGTAATATTCAACCCTTTATCGTCGTTATCATTTTCATTTCTACTCTCTAAAGCCGTTTTAAAATCCCCTTGATAGTGACGTCAATGATGCAGCAACTAACAGGTCGGTCTGATGGGTTTTGTTAATGTATCCCTTTATTTCTTTTCCTCAAAACATCAGATATTACTGTATATACTCCATTTAAATTTTCTCTAACCAGTGGTTTGATTTAGCAAAGTAAAAACATCCACCTTGAAAAAAAGTATGTTTTGAGACAATTAAAGCGGTATTATCGGCCGTTTTAATTATCACATTTTTTTTTTAAGGAGAATATTGAACGATTCATATTTTTGTGAGAAGTTTGAATATGATATTGATAAGCGTAACAATGTCAATCATTCTTTTTTTTTATAATGGTTTGGGCTATAAAAACACAAATGGATATGAACCGTTATTTACCTGATCTTAAATTTATGAAGAGAGAGTTTTGCTGCAGAAGGAATGCAATTGATATGATTAGAACAATTATTTTTTGATAATAATCATAATGATGATGATGAGTCTGATGGCAATAATATTAATTATAATAAGAAGGTGAAGAAGAAAAACATTGATAATAATGATACTAATAATAAAAAAATGACAATAACTAGATTTTAATTCTTCATGCGGACGAATTAGGTGGTCTGTCGTGGACACAAAAATAGATAAACAGACATAATTATTTAAACAAATGAGTAGAAATTAGATTGAAAGATAAATAGACAGAAAGAAATACATATTTGAACAGATACACATAAGGGAGATATATAAATAAATAGATGGATGGAAAGATAAATGATAAGTGGATAGATTAATATAAGATGGATTATATCTTGATATATATATATATGTATATATATATATATATATATATATATATATATATATATATATATAGATAGATAAATAGATAGATGTAGATATATATATAAACAGATAAATACTTATTTGATAGATATACATTAGATAGATAGAGAGAGAGACAGAGAGACAGACATACATACATACAGACAGAAAGATAGAGACAGGCAGATGGATGGATGGATGGATGGATGGATAGATAGATAGATAGATAGATAAAAGACAAAAGAGGTGATAAAGTGAAGTGATTAAATAAAGCAATGTAAGAAAAAATAGCAATACCATTGATCATGATCTTTATCATGATCATTACGATGAAGACTTACCATAGATAATGGATGTAATAAATAGGAAACACCAAGATGGAGACTTGCATCATGACTACAGTGCGTCAAAAAAAAAACTATACACTTTTGAAAGGGCTACCAAACAAAAAAATATGTCACTTTGGGGGAGGGGATATCTATATATATATGAAAAGCCAATAAAGTCAACTTTCAGATGACACAAAAAAGTTGGAAAACTATTAATGCTTGAGTAAGCACTACCCACTTAAACAAAGGGTATGAAAATTAGGTTGGGCAGGAATTAGCCTTCCGATTTCTTTCAGTTTTTGAGAGTCGAGTCCCTTGGAACTAGCAAACTCGAGGGTGTGGTGATAAATTAATGGTAATTCATTATCAATTTACATTGTAAGAGCAAATTTCATGAATTATCAAATTGAAATTTCATGCGTGCATGAGTAAGCGTGGATTGCAATATTTAGTGCAGCATTTTAACTTAACAATGTGGATCTATCTCAACAGTGTGTTCATTGGAGTCAGGAGAATAGGGGTAAGATAGGACTTCAGTGGGTGAAGTAAGCTGATGGGAAAAAGGTCAACAACACGTTTAGCCTCCCTCCTACAGGTCCGTCCCCCCTTCCTGTTTAAATCGAGATTGATTGCTATTACATGTACGCATTAAGTCTTAGCGGACTGTCAATTTGAGAATAAATTCTGAATATTAGGTCATCGACTTTTACCTATCAATCATTTTATCAGCGATTTGTTAGTAAATCAACTCAATCAATGTGAACAAGCAAACATTCATCTTTTTCAATAAATTATTTCATAAATCACCATAATTAGTCAAGTTTTTAATAATCATTCAACGAGAAGAAAGACCCATTAACCCTCAGCCACTTGGCATTTAAGCTTTGAATACCATTCGGTAAAAAGAAAGGGGGTGGAGGGCAGGGGTGAGGACATGATTTGTAAGAGAACACAGAGAAGAATGCCCCTTTAACCCAGTCTTACCCTATCTCACCCCCTTGCATGTAACAGGTACATGTACTATCACATTTCTCTGACTCTCACAAGCACAGTTGCTAAAATCCACATAATAAACTAAAACTGCAACACCAGAATTACAATTATTGTTTACTCATACACTACATTTAAATTTAGTAACTGAAATTTGCATAAGAAACCAAAACTGATCTCAATTCATCAGTAATTTAGCATCCTTAACCTTGCAAGTTCCAAAGGACTCACCTCTGAAAAAAAAAATGGAAGGCTAATTCCTGCTCACCCTAGCAAAGGCTAGTCTATCAGGAAGAGAAAGGGGTAGAGAGAGAGAAAGGGGAGTGTTAAGTGTTCTGGGGTCCGTTGCAGAAAGAGTTGCGTTTAAACGCAAGCCAAAAAATCAATCGTAAGTCCCAAATGCGCACTGTTGATTGGTTGAAAATCAAGTTGCGCGTGATTTTTTAGAGTTGCGATTGATTGCAACTCTTTCTGCAACGGGCCCCTGTTGACCCTTTTCCCCATCAACCTACTTCTCCCACCTAAGTCCTATCTCATCTCTGTTCAGACTTCCATGAACACATTGCTGAGATCCACTTTAAAAAGTAAAAAATTGTATTTCATGTTCACTCATGCATTAAATTTCAATTTAATAATTCTTGAAATTTGCTCTAAAAACCTATATTGATAATGCTTGATCATTGATTTATCAGAACACCTTTAAGTTTGCAAGTTCCAAGGGACTCGCATCTCAAAAATCTGAAAGAAATCGGAAGGCTAATTCCTGGCCAGCCTTATTTCCATACCCTTTGTTTAAGTGGGTAGTGCTCACTCAAGCACGAATAATTTCCCAACTTTTTGGTGTCATCTAAAAATTGACTTTATTGGCTTTCCATATATATAGGTATAGTTTTTTTTTTTGACGCACTGTATAATGGTCACAATTATGAGAACCATCATCATCATCATCATCATTAATGTTATCATGACTATGATCATCAATATGCTCATGACCATATATATACCAGAGATAAGCAACATAACAATCATGATCATAAATATCATCATTATCATCACGGTTATCAACAACATTGTTATGATTACTATCAAGATCCATATGATAAAAAGGGAGCATAGGGAATGGAGATAATCGGGAAAGATGGTGGTATAGACATCAGATACGTCAATAAGGCTTTATACTTGGAAATTACATGTAAAACATGGATAATAGCCTTTAAAATGGGTATTTATTGCAGTATGTGCACCTGTATACATTCCAATGGACATTAGAAATGAGGTGAAAGAAGTAATAAAGAGAATTAAAATAATGTTTTTAAAAAATGTTGCATAAGCAGGAATCGAACCAAGGATCTTTGCTTGGCATTACAAGTGACTAACCGATAGACCACAACATCCGCCCGTATGTACATGTATAACACGTAGACAGGAATTGAGAATCTGGAAATCAACATTGCAAGCAAAATTACAGTATGATCCTGATGTATGTTAAAACAAATGGAGGACCCATAAGGAAAGCCCAGAGTCTCAGCTACATCATACTCAAGACTCAGTGAAAACAAAGCTATAACAATCGAGATACAGCTCGAGAAAGACAGGGATGCAGAATTCAGTTTTGACAAAAAGTCATTTCCCATGGACATTACTCGCAAAATGAGGAAAAATGACATGCCTCTTTACATCGCTGTTTTACGCCATGATGCGTTTCTTGAAATAAAAAAAATTATATTAGAGGAAAAGAGTACATTCTAAACTACAACATATCAAAATCTGGGCGAAAAATGATCAATATTGACGGAGTTATAATCAAATTTGCATAAATTTGATGACGTCATTTTTGAAAAAAAAAAAATTTTTCAGTTTAGGCGCAATTTTGATGACGTCATTATCAAATTGAGGGACAATGGTGACATGAAATCTGATCTACAACTCATACTCTATCGATATATGAAAAAAAAATTGGGGGTCAACGGACTATTTAGGGAGCTATACTGATTTTTGTAAAGTCGTACTTTTTTCCATATAAAGCCTATGGAGACCGCGCGCGCGTGCACATGCAACATATTTAAACTCACGCTAATTTCCTTATTCTTAGTCATATGGGGTGTTGCAAGAAACTAGCGATTGAACGCAAATCGAACGCAACTCCCAAAATTGAGCGTAAGTCCTCCGATTAAACGCAAATCTGCAATTGAACGCAAGTTATGTTCAATCCTGTAGCAAGAAGAAGTTGCGTTTGATCAATTGAACGTAGATCAAGCGCAAGCTTTGCAATTGATTGCAAATCGAACGTAACTTATGTGAGATTTTGGAGGATGCGCAAAATTTGCGTTCGATTTTATACGTTCAATTGATTGTCCATAGGCTTGTGTACTAAAAATTCTGCAAATTTTTTTTTGTATTTTGTTTTGAAAACATGTGTAAATTATGCCATTTTCAATTTTCCATGGGTTCTTTTCAAGAAAAACTTGAAATAATGTTATTTTCAATCTTTATAGGCCTCTTCAGCAATTATGCCATTATTTTCACACAATTTCACTACATTCTCTCCTAATATCATTTTAAAGTGTGTCAATCACCAAAAATATTCTGCTCTTGTTATCAGAGGTGATGGAATATTCAAATTGTGATTTCTGAAATAATTTGTATGAAAAAATATTGAAGAAATATCAATTCTCCATAGGCACAAAAAAGCCACTCTTCATTAAAACACTTCATGCACTGGCAAATGTTTATCAATATTTCTGAGGGTTTGCAGTAAATACAACTCAGAATTTGTTTTGCAAGAGCACCAAATTGCTTCAATGCTTTCATTCATAAATATCATAATGAATAACATGCCCAATTAAGTTATTTTAGTTTGATTTTCAAATAAAACATACATTTCAGGAGATTGCTACACTTCAAAATCTGAAGCTCTCTTGTTTCTCTCTCTTTAATCATGAGATTGCATGGTAGATATATATCACACTTGCATACAGGGATGAGGTCGAGGCTGATTCTTCCGAGTCATGAGGCAGCTTGAGAGAACTTTCCATAGATTCTGTACAGTGACTCGGACCATGGCCAGCAAAATGTTGTCTCGAGGTCAGCATTGACTACATCCCTGCTTGGAAATGAAAAGATCCATTGATCTATGCACAAAAAGAACACTGCTCTTGACATTCATTATTGATGGACCTTTTTTTTTCAATTTTCATTGTTTCTTACTCCTGAGGAATTACTTCTGAGATTCATTTATATCAAATAAAAATTCATATCATCTTCATCAAGTGTTTTACCACTGAATGTCAGCCCACAGTCCTTAATGTTGGCAAGAAGAATCCATAGAAGTCCAGTCTGGAAAGCCACAAGCTTCTCTGCTTGAAGGAACAAATTTGGTTTCCAGAAGCAGTCTAATTTGAGATGACTTTGGAGAGCTCCATTGAGTGAAGTTTTTAAACCAGCAACACCCTCATTCTGAAGTCCACTCTAATAAGATGTTACTACAGACAGGAGCAGCTCTGAATTCAGTTCTGATAATCAACCTGTTCATAAAAAAATAATAATATAGGAAATAATGCAAGCCCATAACCATACGTAGCTTTGGTTAGTTCAAATTTTGTCCTTTCAGTGCAAGAACGCCCTTAGCAAAACATTTTTGTGCACCCCATCAGTGCAGAAATGCCCCTATGCCTGCTGGTAAGGGCGTTGTTTGCAACGACAAGATGATATGATAGAGGGATAGTGGCTTACTCCTGAGACCATAATAATTGGCAATTTGCCATGATGTAATCTAAAAGTGTGAAAACTGATTGTTTTTCCCCAAATAAATGAATCATGGAAATTAAAATATGCAATAAATTAAATCAATGAAAGCAAAATTCACAATTTCATACAGTACACATTGGATGAGCACAACAACCACCCCCTCCCCCCCCCCCCCCAATCAATGGGGGTGTCTTCATTGCTGAGAAGTCCAAGTCAAGATAGAGATTTGTATTTGCCTTTTTCATTTTGCATTATCCTTGGGTTAATGTGTTCAGATTTCACCCCCATCCGCATTACGATCATGGTGAATTATTAATAATACAGTTTACATGTAACCTACCATTTGAGAGTTGATAAAATGAATCAATCAGCTGGTTGCAAGAACACACATTGTAGCAGACACAGTTATGGTGGTTCGGAGGTTTCTTGTTTATTCCAGACTTCTTTGTCATCATAACTGTAGTAAGCAATTAAAAGCAAAAAGCAAAGAGATAAAACATGTTCATGAAATTAATATACAAGTTAAGCTCAGTTGCCAGGGTGTTAATCATTATAGTAGTCCCAGGGTGTTTTGATTAAAGTCACTTCTGGCCTGGGGAGGGGCACTATGGTTCCTCATCCATGGGCGGTGCAATTAAAAAAATTATGAAATCATACCTTTCGCTTTAATTTACTAAAAAAAGCTCGTAATAGAATGCTAAAATTTGGTGTAGATATTCCTTTCTAGAGCATTCCTAACAACTTTACTTTAAAAAATCTGGTATAAAAATAAATTCCTTTCATGTTTTTTTTTTTTTTTTTTTCTTAACTTCTTAAATGTATATCTTTTAATTGTTATTTTCAACACAAAGTTCATCAATTACTATTGTCAATAAAAAAATACCCAATTATGATTATTGACTTTTTACATGTAATCATGTTTTTGTCTGACATGTACTTAAACAAACACAATGTTGCAAAATTTCCTGACCCTGTACCTGGGAATTGCAAATTTGGTCTCAAAAGTTGCTTGAGACTTTTTTGTAAAAAAAAATTATGATTATGCATTCAATATTAATAATGATGCACCAAATGAGACACCCTTTTACTGTAAGCACCTGGAAAAGCATTGTTATCATCCATTAAATAATTTAAAGTGAAAAAAAAAAGCTGTCATCTATATAGCACCTCATGTGCTTGCATAAAAATCAAGTTAAGACTAGAGTCAGTTACATAGTAGCCCGGGGGGGGGGGGTTACTCACGAAATAATGCATATGGGGATGTGCCGCTGGAATGGGTCGCCTTTTTGGAAGAAATCCCTAAACATGGGGTATGGATTTATGCTGGAAAATCCCTAAACATGGCCCAATTTTTAGATACTGACCTTAAACATGGCTCCATATTCTACTCCAATGTCTTAGGTGCAAATACAAAATTATCTTACATTTTGGGCATTAACCTTTTTCTTTTTTGTTTGCTTGTCAAGTTTTCCAGGCGAAAATGTGCCCCCCCCCCCCTTTTTGGAAATCCTGGATCCGCCCCTGTAATGAATCCCCAATAATAGGCCCCTTTTTAGCCAAAATGACCTGTAAATATGGGTACGGGTTTCAAACCTTCAGCCGCACACCTTTGTCCAAACCAAATCTAAGTACCCCCCCCCCCCCGGCATAGTAGACCTACATATTGAATAAAAAAAATTGATGTATTATTTTAGGGGAAATTATGTATATCTTTTTATATTAATATTTGATGGATATTAAAAATGTGACTCATACGGCACATGATTACATATCAACGACACAAATAGACTGCCCTTGCAAAGAACCTCTTGTGCAATCTGCCCGTAAGAAATTTTAAAAAGAGCCCCGGGCGGGCAACTCCCTATTCAATGTTAAAACTTCCCCAAGAATGAGGCAGATGTGGCCAATAGATTCTGAAAAGTAGCCCAATACATGTAGACCCCCTATACTTGTTTGTTCTTGTCTGGCGAGATATGTGGAGTCTGGAGAACCCCCCCCCCCCCCCAGAAAAAAAAAATAAATAAATAAATAAATAAATAAATAAATAAAATGAAAAAAAAAAAATAAGAATAAATAAATAATAATTTTTGTTTTAATCCTCCAAAGACAAAAACCGAAACAGCAAATTTTCACTTTATCACAGGCCAGGCCAAGGAAAGTCCTAAAAAGGGAGGTTAACGTTAGACAGACTCTTAAGAGACAAATGGAGAGGATTTTTTTTTCTTGTGGAAAAAAAAATAGAAGGTAAGCTAATGCCTACTAATGGAATTTTGTAAGTCTTTAATTTCTATTCACTGGATGGCTATTCGCCGTTGAAACCGATATAACTTAAAAATCATTTCCAATAGGAACAAAAATTATCTTTAAAGGTCATTTTCGATGTTTCATACATAATTAGAGCCTACAGTACACTTACTTGCTTCAGGGTGATTTTTAACAGCACTGCACCGGCAATGACCTACCGTGTTGTTGATACAACCGTTCATTACCGACACAAAAAGTCAAATGTGGGACTGGGATTAAAAGTGTGCAGTAGAAAATATGTTGAAGGAGAAATTTCGATCGGCGATGAAGATACATTTTCACTCTTTTCAAAATAATTGTTTCCCTGTCATAGGTCTAAAATATATAAATTCTCTGAAAACATACATAATGGAGAAAAAATTGTCTGAAAAATGAATATATTTTACTTACTCTCTTCCAGGTTCAAGATTATTGCAAGCCAATATTTCCTATATCCTATTTTGCAAGCAAAAAACGGGCATGATCCCAGCATCTGATCGAATAAATAGAGCCAACATTGCCGGAAGCCTAGAATCTCAGCTACAACATACTAAAAGCTTAGGGATACCTGACAAGAAAAACTTGAGATATAGCTCACGAAATAGAGGAATGTAGAATTTAGTTTTTTTTCAGAAAAAGTCATGTCCCATAGACATTACACGCAAAATGAGGAAAAATGACATGCCTCTTTTCATCGCTGTTTTACGCCATAATGCGTTTCTCAAATTGAAAATTCATGTTAATTACGGAACAAGAGTACATTTTAAACTACAAGCTATCAAAATCTGGGCGAAAAATGATCAATATTGACGGAGTTATAATCAAATTTGCATAAATTTGATGACGTGATTTTTGAAAAAAATGAAATTTTCCAGTTTAGGCGCGATTTTGATGACGTCATGATCAAATTGAGGGACAATGGTGACATAAAATCTGATCTACAACTCATACTCTATCGATATATGAAAAAAAGAAAGAGCTACAGTGAATGTTTAATAGGCATGTTTTTGCCCATATAGAGCCTATGGAAAGAGCTCGCGCGCACGCGCGCTGCAAACTTTAATGGGTGCTCATTCCCTCATTAATGATCGTAGAGAGTTGATCGAGGTATCAATTTGATCAGAATTATATCAATAATAGATACGCATAGAAAAAAACACCGAATTCCTGACGCGTAACGCCGTTACGCACGAAAACGCGCGCGCTTACGAGCGCGCGCGCAAAATGTTGAAATGCTCAAAACGACCTGCAACGTACCCAAAGATTTTTATAGGCCATTTTTTTAAGATTTGTTTTTGCTTTGACGCGCGCGTACGCGCGCGTCATGACCTCTTTATGACCTTTGATGACATTAACAGATGACCTTAAACCTAACCTTTATTTGATGTGAATATGATTTATTATTGATGATCTGTTATGTTGATATGATCAAATTAAGAATTTAACAAAATGGCGCGTAGATGACGTCATCATGACCAGATGACCTTGAAAAGCTTAGTACGCCGGCTCTATGATAGACTCTATATATATGACGAAAAATTCAGCAAACTTGATCCAGCCGATTCGGAGAATAGTTGGCGACAAACAAAGGTGCGAAAAATAAATGAATAAATTCAGAAAATTCTGACGAAATTAAGAGGTGATCTGTCATTGACAGACCACCTGATGATAATAATTATTACGATAATAGTAATACTAATAATGATCATAATAATAACAATAATAAATGAATAAATAAATAATGAGTGTGATGATTGCAGTGCGACAAGAGTTGGAAATGACAGCCTTCTTTACTCATATATTTATAACGAGAACAATTTTCAAAGTATAAGACCTTTCCCCCCGCCCCCCACCCCTCCCCTCCCCCAAAAAAAATCTCCCCAAACACATTTGCAGGCAGAAAAATCCTTGACACAAGAATGCTACTATACCGGCCTGCAAGAGACCCGATCGATAACTCATGAATATTCAATATACAATATACAATAGCGAATGGGCGAGTAGCGTTTGGTGAGGGACATCGTACCGCTCTGTCATTGGTCAATTCCGAGCTGAATGCCTACGCACACTCGCCTTTGCTCTGCCCATAGAAGTATGTCCATTGCTACACACAGCCTTTATATCACACGTGTCTATAGGGAAATCTTGATTCAGATCGCGGCAATATCCGAAATCAACTCTTCAAAATAATGATGCAAAAATACCATTTTACTCATAAAATGTTTATATGACAAAATCAATTGTGAATTCCTTGCCAATATAACAACATAAAAAACACAAAATATGGTGTTGATTTTCTGGCTGTAAATTTGGTTAAAAACAAACAAAGTTATTTGGGCAACTATAGCTGCAAATGGCACAAGACGGCTATCATGGGCGACTATAGCTGCAAATGGGTCTTAAAGAGTTAATAAATATTATAATAAAATTTTCTTGAATTCTTAATGACTAAATTATCCCTTTTCAGAAAAAAATATCAACAATATCACAGTTTCATATGTTTCATATCGCGCTTAGAAAGAGGAATACGAAAGTTGTCCTTAGACCTAGAATGTCAAGGTCCTATGTCAAAATAATAATGAAGATATCAGCTCGCGCTTCACACTCGCATCATTTGTTAAGTGCTTTCCACATCCACTTTACAATTTCCCTACACAATGCTTTAGATAGTGCTCAAATTCACCATTTTCATACCGGAATATCAAGTATTTTCCGCTCGCGCTTCGCGCTCGCATTATTGATTGTCGTGAAAATAATATCAAAATGCTCAGATTCTGTCTAACTCCAAAACACGCGCACAACATTGAGATACGCAGCTTCATCTTTATTCAAAACGTGCTTAAATTGTCTAGTTTCAGATCAGATCGCGCTTTGAGCTCGCATAATTAATGTAGGAGGAAATCAAATTACCCATCCTTTTTCATTATTTAAAAAAGATGATTAGAGTGTCCCATTTTTAGGTCTGAAATCTCAAAAAGAAATTCCGCTTGTGCTTCGCGCTCGCATCAATTGTTTTGGAATTATACCTATACCGTTAATGATTACAAAAAGTGCTAAGAATTTCATTTTTTTTTTTAGGTCAGAATGTCAAAAGAAATTAAGTTAGCACTTCGTGCTCGCATTATTTAAAAGTTAAAATATGTATTGTTTTGATGGCTAACTGCAAAACCTCCTTAACACGTCCCTTTTCTATCAAGGCAGAAACCAAATTAAAAATTTCTGCTCGCGCTTCACGCTCGCAGTAATTATCTACTTTTATACACCTCTCTTTAAAAATGTCGAATAATCCATTCTTCTGATTGGTCAAAAGTTGGGTCATGTATTTGACCATGCCTGCAAAACAACAAACTAAGGTGGTTTCCAAGGGCAACGGGCATAGTTCACAAGATTTCTGCCCGTTGCCCCCTGATCCGCCCCTTAACAACGGGCATGGTTAAAATTTGGTGAAATTCGCATTTGTTTACGTGCAAAAAATTGCTCTGTGCGATGATTGCGGATACCATAATTTCACCGCGATTTGTGGTCGATAAATTCAGACAGCTCGCGCGTTCGACGCGCATACGCGCTGCGCAGACGATTATTTCGCCGTAAATTATCGATTAAGCGGATCGCTAATTTGCAGACTAGTACTAGGCCCAGGTCTGTCCCTACGTTTCATCTCTTTTTGTTCTAAAAACGCATTTTTGGTGCATGATGGCAGAAGCTAATCTTCCAAGATTTGAACTCCTTGATGATGATCAATTAAAGGATTTAATGGACTCTGCGGACAGTAAGAACACTAAATGTGCAGTTAAGTATGCCTTGAAAATTTTCGAAAATTACTTGTTGCAAATCAACTCAGACCTTAGTAACGTAGACAAGCTGTCTAACTCTGAACTGGACCGCGTTATGCAGAAGTTTTATGCTGGTGCTAGACAGAAGAACGGTTCGCTTTACAGCAAGAAATCGATGTTATCCATCAGATTTGGACTTCAACGTCATTTCCTTAGTTCGAAGAATGTAGACATTATCAAGCACGATGATTTTGCCAATTCAGCAAGAGTTTTCAAGTGTTTCTCGGCAACTCTCAAACAGAAGGGCAAGGGATTTGTGAAACACAAGCCAGCCATTTCACCTGAAGACATGGAGAAGATTCAACGTTCACTTGATTTGGATGATCCACAAGGTCTTCAAGATAAGGTATTTATTGATGTGATGTTGCATTTTTGCAACCGTGGCAGAGAGAATTTGCAAGAAATGACAGTTGACAGTTTTGAAATTTGCGAAGAAGAAGGAAAGTGTTCCTACATTAGTTTCAAAGATACACTCACTAAAAACAATCGTGAAGACAAACTAGAAAAAAGCCAAGGGGGTATCATTGCTCCAACAAATGGATCACGTTGTCCTGTTGCCTCATTCCTTCGCTACAAAAGTAAACTGAACCCACAATGTAAATGGTTCTGGCAAAGACCAAAACCTAAGCATTATCTTGATCCAGCTTCATTTGGTCCATGGTACTGTAATGCTCCCCTGGGGAAGAACACCATCGGAGATAAGATGAAAACGATTTCATCTCGTGCTGGAACCAAAGTCTACACCAACCATTGTTTGAGGGCTACCAGTATCAGCACCCTTCAAAATGCAGGATTCCGAGATAGGGAGATCATGAGTGTGTCAGGTCATCGATCAGAAGGGAGTCTCAAACACTATGCTAGTACAAGCAGTGATACAAAAGAGAACATGAGCCGTGCTATCGCGACAGCTGTTGATCAAAATAAATCAGCACCAGCCGGACCTGGGCCTAGTACTAGATCTACAACAGAAATCCCGGAATCTTGTCTGACTTCTGGTGCAAAAAGTGAGAGCCAGGAACTCCATGAATTGCAGCAAATACTGGACGACTTCACAAATAACAGAGAAGTCTTTGCACAACCAGCTCGGCCAACATGCAATATCACAACGAATAGTCATGCTCATCTGTCAAGCCATCAAGTCCAAGCCCCAACCTTCAACATCCAAAACTGTGTTGTAAACATCTACAATAAATAACAATCTCTCGCCTTCGGTGTATATATGTTTGAAGTTCAACAAGTTTTCATTGAAAATGTTACTGTTCGCGTGTTTGAAAAGAAAAATGGATCTTTGACTTTGTAACTTTGGTGTTAAGGAGTTCTACTTTAATAAAAGACTACATTTTGGATTGAAATTGAGATTTAAAGTTAGTCGCATGGATAAACTTTTCAAGGTCTACTATTGTTAACCTGTTTTCTTCTAAATATGACCCCCAACGTAAGAGTAATTGAATGCTTTTGAGATGACAGGATCACATGACATTGACAATGACAGGTAAGGCATTTCCTTTTTTTTGTATAGATCTAGGCCTATTTCAAATATTATGCTTAAGATAAGTTAAACTTAATTCGGCATATAAAACATATATTGACTGCTTTAATATTCGAGGCATGGTTATTTCCATAGGCTCTCGGGTACCTACAACTTGCTATGACCCCGCGGCGCAAGCGCCTTGGGGTCATAGCAAGTTGTGAGGTCCCCTCGAGCCTATGGAAATAACCATGCCTCTCATCGCAGTCAATATATCTATAATATACGCATCTTGTTCAGGTTCACAAACATTGCCCAGAAAAGTCAATTTTCAGGTTAAAATAATTATATACATGCAATTCCAAAAATTTTCAGCTCGCGCTTCGCGCTCGCACTATTTAAATAGGGCTTATAAGATAATTACACTTTTTATGTTGTTTTATAAGAATAAAGCGTAGAAATGACAGTTAGGACATCGGCGTTTTGCCCCCCCCCCCCCTTATTTTTCATGGCCAAGAAAAAAAGAGAAAAGGAAAGGGATAAGGGAAAAATATAGGCTTATCATTTTCGAAAAACGTTATGTCAAAATCTACAAAAACTCGTTCGCTCGCAAGTTCTTATTAATTTTTACGTGATACGCTGTATTTAGCCCCCTCAAAATTTTTGGATCATTTCTCCACTGGGAAAACCCCTTCAAAGAAACAAATTAAAATCAACTTTGAGTGGCCGATCTGGGAAAATGTGGGTGAAAAAAAATGTCGGGCCCACCTATTGGCAAGAGCTGGATTCGCCCCTGCCATCTGCAAATCTTTACAAACCCAGAATTCGATCATAATTTGTATGTCACCGTAGCATAAGATCATTTGTTTTGGTAATCTTTGTAGTGGCGTAGTATACGGGGGGCCAGGGGGCACTTGCCCCTCCCTGAGATTTGGTTTGCCCCCCCCCCCTGAAAAAATTGACGGAGCAAAAAAAAAGGGGGGAGAAAGAAAGAAAGAAAAAAAGGGGGAAAGATAGAAGAAAAAAGAAGAGGAAAATGAGAGGAGGAAGAGGAGTGAATAATATAAGGTGAAGGAAAGACTTTCTTTTTTATGTCACTATACAACAATTTTGCTCACGCTTCCCGCTCGCATTGCCTTTTCCATGAGATTAATATCTTGCTCAATATAGGCTGATATGGAGCTTATTAAAGTATACATCCAAAGAAAATTCACGAAAGTGATGATTATATACAAATTATATATGAATGGAAAGGTCTTGTCTTTTTATACACAAATATGTCACTAAAAAGTCTTATTGATGTCCTGGAAATGCAAGAAATGAAATTATTAGAGACCCTTCTCAGCCCCCAGCCGCCCCCAGACAGACAGTCACGCGATCAAAAACAGTCGAGAATAATGACGTCACATGATCGACTCACTCTGTGCAAGCCAGCAGTACACTGATAGCTGATTCACCTTCCTGGTCTCTATTTTTCTTCGAATTTACCGTTTTCTTCATGTATTGTGATATCCGAATTCTGTTTTCGACAACTTCAGACTATAAGGGATTCAGAACTGTGTTATTTTGCCCGTTTTTTATTGAATTGTGAACTGGAAAGATCGATTTTGTCCAATCGACAGTCTTCGTTGTGTTGCTCTACTAACTATAGAAAAACTCCAAGCTGTTTGATTCAGTCAAAAGTCAAGGTAAGCATGTTTGGAAACTGTACTTGTTCTGACGATGCATTCAGGTCAGATGACAGATACAGATCTGATATAAGTTTAGAATCATGCATTTTGGCATAACTACTATTAAAATTAAAAAGTTTTTATTTTAGAAATAATGTTTTTGCACAATTTCAGCAGATTTTTTCTTCAGATTTCTAAAACTGGTCAGGACTCAGGCAGGCAATTAAATTATTTAGGAGCACTGGTATGGACCATGGCTGAAAATCTGCTGTTTCAGAGGAATGTTTAAGTTTTTATTATACACATAATTATATCACCATGATGCCGATGTCATGAAGCCAGACAAAATTTCAGCAGTGATTACCCTGATTCCTGGCCAAAATCACTCACACGTATTGCGAGGTTAGTATTAGTATACTAACCTCGCACCACGAACCGCGTTTGGCAGTGGATTTCTAACTAGTGGGTCGCGCGTGCTGGGATCTCACTTCTTGGGTCCACGACTTCTATGGCTTGAATTTTCTGTGCGCGGCGGCATGTAATGAACCCTTGGGAGGGTCAAAATTAGAGTCTGGTGTTTCTTTCTGATTAGAGTGTTGCTGCATATATGTATGCGTAATGCCTTCAACAATGAAGATAGATGCAATCTTTGTAATGACACAGAGACTCAGAGAGCACCGTACCTCAAGTGATGTTCGTGTAGTCTCCACTTCACTACTGCTACAGCCTACACTACGCTACACACCTACCCGGGTAGGTGTGGCGTACATGTACGGTAGTGTAGCGGTAGTGAAGTGGAGTGGGGCCAACACAAACATCACTTGAGGTAGAGCACCAGTGTTCTGAGTGGAACTTTTCAGGTGTCTAAACCTATTATCATTTGTTGTTGACCGGGAATTACATGCCACCGCACGTCATCAATCATCACGATAATTAAATTCATACTTTGATTTGATTATTTAAACTATTTCTTTTTTCTCTCTTCTACACACATATCTGCACACTTGCTGACTCTGGTGACTTCTGGTCTCTGCTTGCTACCTCAATCTGGATGATTCCATCATGTCCTTTTACTATGAATTGGATATAGCCATTTTTTCTTCACTCTTTCCAGGACCTACGGTTTGCAAGTTGTGGACTGATAATGATACAAAAGAAAAATGTTCTTTATCAATCTTGGAAACAATTTTGAGCACAGTTTTGGAGAGAACTAAAAAAATTGACTTGGACAGGAATACAGCTTGTCAAAAATAATAACACACAATTTAAACGAAAGAACAATTTTAATGTTACTAGGGCATTTTGCGAGAAATGTTATACTCAATCACACGTCCCAAATCAAGGGTAAGTCCTTTGATTAAACATGTAGTTGAATTGCGATTGCAACTCGACATTATTACGCTTGAATTTGAATTTAAGACTTATGCTTGATTTGCAATTGAACATAAGTTTCTTGCAGTGCCCCATAATTATGTTTTGTTATCAGATATTTAACGTGCTGATTTTTCTCGAAAGGTATAATATATTTGTCCTTTTAAACGGTATTTGAATATGGGTACGCCTTTTATTTGTTTTCCTCAATATTTATTGCATGTATGAACAGAAGTGAAATATTTATTGTGAAGCACTGTGAATGTTGTGTGCTGTTGTGTGATGGTTCATCATTTTTGTTATAAGACTAAAAGCATGGTGGATGTGAGGAAGTGGCCTGGATGAAAGAAAAGTGAACATGTGTCAAATTACTGATTTGCATATTCGAAGACAATTTTGTTTCTGGATAAATTTTGCTATGCATTCCCTACATTAAGAGTAAAGGAGAAGTCCACGCAATCAAAAATTCATTTGAATTTAAAGAAAAATAACAAGATATTGCAGGAAATTTCATAAAAACTTTGATTCAAATTTATATAATTACTATTTTAACAGTTCCGTAAATATTACCTATCGTGATCAGATTAAGAGTTTCCTATCGTCAAATCTGCAAAGAATAAAAAACAAAATGCCACAAAAAATAGAAACGAATGTGATGTGAGTGACAACTCTAATTTGCATATCATTGTTTTGTGTATATGACTGTTTTGAGTAAAAACAACAAGGGAAATCACTCTATTCAAATAATTTTTAGTTGATGTGGACTTGACTTTTAACTCTACCCCTCCCATCCCAAATAAGAGTAGAAATAATCTAATCAAGAACTTGAAAATCAAAAGCAGCAATTAAAAATCCGAGTTTCGAACCAGGGTCCTCGCACATGACAAAACAATGGCCAACGCATTTGGCCACAGACCGTCGCCCTATTCGGAAGGCATTTTTAAGATATATGAAAGAAAGTCCGCTCGCCGCTGTTTCCTAATAATGCTTCGGCACTTCAACTGCAATTTCAGTCATTTCGCGATGGATATTGCCGTGTTTTTTTTTTGTGGTTCCTGACTTTGCTACTTAATGAAATTTCATAATTTTTGTTCAGTCATAAAGAAGAATGTCTATGCTTTATATTGATTATAACATTAATGTGACGCAAGTGTGATTTCTACGTGAAAATATGCTTTGTTTATTCACATATATTTCTTGAAAAAAAAAATATTCTAAGCTAAATATCGGTTACCAAAATACGTTAAATGTGCACTTTTTTTTCACTGTTCAGTAAATTCAAACTTTTATCTATATAACAAGACCAATCTTAAGAGGAATAAACAATTCTAAGAGCAAAAAACGCTGATTGGAAAGATCGTCTCCAATGGGCTGCTGTCAGCTCATGCTCACTGCTCATTGTGTGACGTCACTCAGCTGGAGCTCGCAAGAGGACCGGTGGAAGGCAGAAATATGGCATGAAAATAAATCATTTTTGAGAGCTGATTTCTGCAATCTCTGATCACTATTTTGAAAAGTGAAGTTATATATCTGATTAGTAATACTTCCCCTTTACAATGATGACCACATAAAGTTATTATAAAATACTTTTGATTCTTCGGATGTATACTTTAAAATATCAAATTTTGAAGTCAATATACAAAACATATTTCATCTCGGATATCGAGCTTTCATTATTCTAAATTTACAAATTGATTTTTTCAAGTGCTCTGTAAAATGTCCGTTTATGGTCAAAATATTGATATTTTCAGCTCACGCTGCTCGATTGCATTATCTGATTTGCATAGGCCTACTTCTTTATAAATTCTTACAAACCGTCCTTAAAATGCACCTTAAACGAATTGTATACTATCATGATTGCCAATTTGTATAGAAAAGAAACTGTATTTGATTATGTCATTTTGTTTACAATTTAGTAATTTTGGTACTTAATTTCCTTCTTCAATGTTTAATTGCTTTCACCCAAGAATAATACACACAAAAACACCTTGTAATTTTACCATTTAGGGCCTAAATGGTAAAATTACAAGGCGTTCTTGTGTGTATTATCTTTGCATAAAGTTTTTTAGCTTACTGTATTAAATTATAAAGCCACATCTTAATCAGGAATGTGCACCAATTGTTTCATAATTCTTAGCTTCTTGTTAGTTGAATTGTTTTTAATTAACAGGTCTATAGGTCCTACTTGACAGTGTTAGTGTTGATAGTTGCGTTATCGACTTTCAATATTTGTACCTATGAAGGTGTCTTTTTATGTTTTATCTATTTGCCTGATTGCTTTCCTGAAATTAAACCCAAAATAAATATTAGACAAAAATCAGATAAGTTGGAATCAGAGATATTCAGCATTTGTGATTATTATGACTAATCATGATCAATTGTAATATGAAAACTTAGTATGACGGCCAGTTTACACATTTTCTGATTATGCATAGCCAAACGGGATGTCTCGTGTGCAAGCCCCCCCCCCCCCGTTTTTCATGATGCAGAAGGCGCCGCTAAACAAAAACAAAAAGGAAAAAAGAAAGTGAGAGAACAGGAGAAAGAGCAATATAAAAGAGAAAGAAAACGTTATTAACGAAAGATAAAGTAGAAAATATTTCGAAAACCTGTGCCACCGACCAAAACTTTCAATGGGTCCCACTTAATTCTAACATTGATTCTGGAGAGAAGGGGGGATTTTCTGGGGCAGTTGTCCGGGGGGTAATTGTCCTAGAACCTAGGCTAATCAATGCAGTAATGAATTGCAACAATAACTGACATCTTGGGGAAGAAAACCCCAAATTATCATATACTTTTGCCAATCATCATGCATTTATCGTACGTCCACATCAAAGTGCAAGATATTGTATCATGAAGAATAAATTTTCATTTCGGGAGAGTAAACAAAAGGTATTCCATGAGAAAGAAAGTGTTAAATATTACAAGCATTTTAACTTGAAACATATGAGACGCCGATTGTACCAATGTCATATAGAACAATTATTTGTTATATAATCATTATTCCTTAAATAATAACTAATATTGATATATAATTTACATTTTATTTGTAAATAATTACCATTATATCAAATAACATTTCTAATTATTTATATATAATTCCAAGCAATAATTTATTATTTGTAAATAATAATAGTTCGACATTCCATAATTTATAAATAATGATTATTTGTTTGTCATTATTTATGAATAATAATTATTTGTTTGTCATTATATATAAATAATGATTATTTATTTGTCATTATTTATAAATAATGATTATATGTTTTTGATTATTCATAAATAATGATTATTTATTTTTCATTATTTATAAATATTTATTTTTGTTTTTCATTATTTATAAATAATGACACTACATTCTTCATTATTCATAGATAATTGCAATTATTTATAAATAATAATTATTTATTAACAATGCCAGTGCACATTTCTTTATTTATAAATGATTTGTTGAGTTTCCCATTATTTGTAAATAATGATTATTTGTTAAATAATGAAAACGTCTCGAGTGCGCCATTATTCTCATTATTTATAAATAATCATTATTCAATGTTCGAGTTTTCCATTATTTATAAATAAAGATTATTTGTTAAATAGTGAAATATCTACCTCATTATTTATAAGTAATGAAAATTTATCGTGTTCCATTATTTATAAATAACAATGTGGTTTCAATATCCCATTATTTATAAATAATCATTATTTATAAACAATTTTTACAGTTTACCATTATATACAAATAATCATTATTTATATACAAATAACCATTATTTATAAATAATGGAAAACTCGACTATAACATGCAAATGTGGGGCCGCCCATGATATGAATATTCATGATGCGATCTCCTTTTTCGTTAGTTTTCTTCACAATTTTTTGTCTATTTCCTCTTCATAATGACATTTCTTGAAGCAATTTTCTAGGGATATGGTCTGATTGTAATATTTTTCATTTTCTATATAACTTCGTCTTCGTAGAAATATCAAAAAGTGTAATTTTATACGATTTTTCCTACAGTTCAATAGGCGCGCGTGTATTTCACCTTTTTCTCTCTGATCGTAGGAACAACCCAAGGGTTCATTACATGTCATCGCGCACAGAAAAATCAAGTCATAGAAGTCGCGCGTTGTGGACAACAGAAGTGAGATCCCAGCACGCGCGACCCACTAGTTAGAAATCCACTGCAAAACGCGGTTCATGGTGCGAAGTTTAGTGGGAACAACCGGTGAATCGACGGACTGCTCTTCATCGAAATACTACGTTGGTTGGTCCCCGCAACTGGCGGGCGGAATTTAGCCCGAATCCTCGATGGAAGTGGATCAAGTGCATATGAGCTGAGAGAGTGAAGTATCAGTGTACGAGCATCAGGCCCTTCTACTTTATAATTTTTTTTTTTCTGTTTTTGTTAAGTTAATTTTTCCTGGTGTAGAGTTAAGTTTCAGTTCTAATAATGCACTTCAAATACTTGTTGGAGTGTTTGTTTGAGGCGCTTGGGGCGTTTTCACCCAGCCCCTCCCGGCCCCCAAATGCTCAAAGCATGACCCCTAAATTTTTGAAAACTTTTTTTTTTTTTTGAAAATTATCCCAAAATTCACAAAAGTGTGCACGAACGCCTTCATATTTCACTTTTAAAACTGCAAAAAGTGCCCAAATGGCAAGCTTGCAGGTCGCTTTGCTGTGTCATTTTCAACTTGAGAACGTTTACGCGCATGCCCCTCCCCCCCCCCCCCCCCCGAAAGAAATTCTGTGTAATGCCATGCTCAAAAGAGCCTGGCACATTGATTTTTATATACTTTTCATTTTCATTATTTTTATCTCATTATCATCATGGCTTTAGGCATAATTTTTTCCGGGGGGGGGGGAGCATGACGCGCGTAAACTTTCTCAAAAAAATCTCGAAAGCTAGACAGCGACACGACCAAGCTCATATGACAAGCTTGGTCGCTTCGCTTTTTCAAGATTTTTTTGAAAAAGTTTACTCGCGTCTGCGTATAGACCATGATGATAATGATATGAAAATAAAAAGTATATATAAATCATTTTACCATGCTCTTTTGAGCATGGCACAATGTAACTACTCTTTGTAACTGCTCTTTTGAGCATGATCGTACGCAGAATTTCTTTTGGGTGGGGGGGGGGGACAGACGCGCGTAAACGTTCTCAAGTTGAAAGCGAGACAGCGAAGCGACCAAGCTTGTCATTTGGGCTTGGTTGCGTGGCTTTCTCGGTTTTAAGATTTTTTTTAAAAAGTTTACGCGCGTCCTGACCCCCCTGGAAAAATTATGCGTAAGGCCATGATGATAATTAGATAAAAATAATGAAAATGAAAGTATATATAAATCAATGTGCCAGCTAGGCTCTTTTGAGCATGGCCGTACACATAATTTCTTTCGGAGGGGGGGGGCAGACGCGTAAACGTTCTCAAGTTGAAAGCGACACAGCGAAGCGACCAAGCTTGTCATTTGGGCACTTTTAGGAGTTTTAAAAGTGAAATATGAACACTTTTGGAGAATTTTGTGACAATTTTCAATAAAAAATAAGTTTTCAAAAATTTAGGGGTCATCATGTCCCCGTATTGTCGTTGCTTTGAGCATTATGGGGCCGGGGTCGAAATCGCCCCAAATGCCTCAAACAGACACTCCAAAATGTATTTAAAGTGCATTATTAGAACTGAAACTTATCTCTACACCAGGAAAAATAAACTTAAAAAAAAAAAGCAACAAAGAATATTTATAGAAAATAGAAGGGCCTGATGCACGTACACGGATACTTCACTCTCTCAGCTCATATGCACTTGATCCACTTCCATCGAGGATTCAGGATAAATTCCGCCCGCCAGTTCCGGGGACCAACCAACATAGTATTTCGATGAAGAGCACTCCGTCGATTCACCGGTTGTCCCTACGATGGAAAAGGTGAAATACACGCGCGCCTATGGGGATTGTGAACTGTAGGAAAAATCGTATAAAATTACACTTTTTGATATTTCTACGAAGACGAAGTTAAATAGAAAATGAAGAATATTACAATCAGACCATATCCCTAGAAAATTGCTTCAAGAAATGTCATTATGAAGAGGAAATAGACAAAAATTTGTGAAGAAAAATCACGAAAAAGGAGATCGCATCATGAATACTCATATCATGGGCGGTCCCACATTTGCATGTTATAGTCGAGTTTTCCAATATTTATAAATAATGGTTATTTGTATATAAATAATGATTATTTGTATATAATGGTAAACTGTAAAAATTGTTTATAAATAATGATTATTTATAAATAATGGGATATTGAAACAAAATTGTTATTCATATATAATGAAACACGATAAATTTTCATTATTTATAAAATAATGAGGTAGATATTTCATTATTTAACAAATAATCTTTATTTATAAATAATGGAAAACTCGAACATTAAATAATGATTATTTATAAATAATGAGAATAATGGCGCACTAGAGACGTTTTCATTATTTAATAAATAATCATTATCTATAAATAATGGGAAACTCAACAAATTATTTATAAATAAAGAAATGTGCGCTGGCATTGTTAATAAATAATTATTTTTTATAAATAATAGAAAACTTGACAAACTTATTTATAAATAATGGAAAAACGAATAGAAATTAATAATTGAAAATGAAGTATGTAGTGTCTTTATTTATAAATAATGAAAAACAAAAATAATTATTTATAGATAATGAAAAACAAATAATCAGTATCTATAAATAATGAAAAACAAATAATCATTATTTATAAATAATGAAAAACAAAAATAATTATTTATAAATAATGAAACACAAATAATCATTATTTATAAATAATGAAAAATAAAAAATCATTATTTATAAATAATTAAAAATAAATAATCATTATTTATAAATAATGAAAAACAAATAATCATTATTTATAAATAATGAAAAACAAATAATCATTATTTATAAATAATGAAATGTCGAACTATTATTATTTACAAATAATGAAGTATTACTTGGAATTATATATAAATAATTAGAAATGTTATTGATATAATAGTAATTATTTACAAATAAAATGTAAATTATCTATAAATAATAGTTACTATTTAATAAGTAATGATTATATAACAAATAATTGTAATATTGGTACAGTCGGCGGCTCATAGAAACATACAATACACACATACAAACACTTTTGATACACATTCCCCCATCTTCTTATGATTTCTTACACCCATCCTTTTTTTCATGATTACAGGCTCTGGTACTGTCGGACGAAGGAGAATGGCAGGCTGCATTCTCACCTCATGCAACTTCACCATCCATCTTCTGACGGTTTCTCAGTGGAAATTTTCCACGTAAGATATGCTGCTCTGCTTTTACACTGTGTAACTTCAATGTCACATTAACAGTAATGCATACCAGCGCTAGAATTTAGGGTTAAAAAAGAAGTAAATGTATAACGCGTGGGTCTATTGAAAGATTATAGTTTACCATTATCATTGAAAGACGCAGCATGACATACAGTATAGTAGGACTAATGTTCAACTGTATTTATTTTACAATTTAATATACAGTATAGAATATTGATCCCAATATGTTCGTTTTATAGTTTGCTTTGGTTTTGAAAACAAAATCAAAGCCCCATTATTCGCTTTTAACTTTAGTATAAATTAATTTTCCACAGACTTTGTAATATTGAATGATATGACAACGTCGAACTGCAGCATACGTTTACATCAATGGAGAAAAAAACAGCAAGTGCTATGAAGAGGGAAAGAGAGAACTTGGTTGAATTTCTAGTGTGTAATTTGTCTTTAATTAAAGTGCACAAAAATAAAATATTAATAAAAAAAAGACAGAGAACAAGGGACAATTCAGAGAGTAGTTCGGGCTACTTCTTAATGCTGTCTAATAAATACTCGTGAATTTTCCCGGTCCCTATTTAAACTTATCTATTTTACTGTACGATAAATATTTCTTTAATGATATTTGCCCTTTAACCCATGCCTTACCGTCTGCTTTTTAAAAATGATTCCTCTTCAAAAGAAGGTGCCCGAGTGTAATACACTAGTATACATGCACTGTATATAAGCGCTATAAAATGCATCCCAGAGAAAACAAAATGTTACAGTGTCATAGGATTAACTCTGCTCTAGGCATGAAAGGTAATAAAGAACCAGAATGGACCCAGTAGTGAAAGTGACAAATAATTATACTAATCGAAAGATTATAAACTATTAAAAACAGCAGGGCAAGCGTTACGCATTTTACCTCTTACCAGCTGGATGGTTTGCTTAAGTCCACCCCAACAAAAATTTGATTTAAATTGTGACAAGTGACAAATCAAACGAGCATAACACTGAAAATTTCATCAAAATCGGATGTAAAATAAGAAAGTTATGACCTTTTAAAGTTTCACTTAATTTCACACAATAGTTATATGCACATCCTGGTCGGTATGCAAATGAGGGAACTGATGACATCACTCACTCACTTTTTCTTTTGTATTTTATTATTTGAAATATTCTAATTTTCTCCTCATTGTCCTGTGAAACAAAGTTTTATTTCTCACTGAACATGTGGAGTTACCATTGCTTAACATTATATGGTTCAGTGAAGTTGGTCCATGTCAAATCTGTAAAAAATGAAATATTGTATAATTCAACCAATAAAAAACAAAATAGTGAGTGAGGGACGTCACCTATTCTCTCATATGCATGTGACTAAATTGTGGATATAAGAATACACAACAAAAAAGTTAGTCCCCCCTTAAACAAACATCAATAATTTCCGAACCAATGCGAGTTTTTAATATGTTTTTAAATGAGCGTGTAGGTAATTTATTAAGCTATTCTCTGAGTAAATGTTATGGACGTATTTTACTTCATGCTTCTGTGAGCACCGTCAAAAGGCAAAAAATTCACTTTTCAAAAGTCACAAGCCAAATATCATTACTTTGATTCAAATTTATTGGAACTAATTCCACATTCTCATCATGAAAAATAGTCAAAAGGCTTGAAAATTTACTTTCTAAAAGACAATACAACTTTTTTGAGCTAAATTTCACGGTTTAATAAACACAAGTCCAAATTTGCCATAATTTGATTTTTTTTTAAATGATAGAATATGGCGACATTTATTTTTTGGAAGAGTATCTTCAACAATATTCATCGTTTCACGATTTCATTGAACATAAATTGAAAAAAAAATACGATTTTCAAATATCTTAGGCATGTATTGTTTCATTTTGGTAACTGTAAATTATCTTTTCTCAATTTGTTCGTTATTTTCATGACCAACTAACATGCTTCAATGATTCAAAGGCATTTAATTAAACATTCACGCTTGATTGAACATGTGGAATGTGATTAGCTCTTTTTTACCTTATTGGAAAAAATGCAATTTGTAACTATGGATATCTGTCACAAACCTCCTTGCTTAGTTCATTTGATTTGATTTTCATGAAAATCCCGATGTTTAATGCATCAGTGAGCAACCTATGGGCAGAATTCTGTGCAAAAATGAAATCGATTTGTTTATTTATGGATGAGTGAGCACGCATCAAAATGGGAAAATTAGTATTTTCAATGTCACAGACTCATTTTAAAGGTTGATGAAATTAATATTGGGGGCAAATTCGGTTTCGAATGTGACTTTAATTGATGTTGTTTTTATCACACACTTTCCGAATGCACGTTATACTGCATAGATGTATTTTTTTCCTAACAATTTCTCATGATCATTTTAATTTATGGACAAATGAGTGGTGGATCCAGAATTTTAAAGTGGGGGAGGGGCCTATAATCGGGGGAGACACCAACATTTTCAAATTGTAACATGATCTAACAAGTTGTAGAGGACACTACCATGAACCCCTATGGTGATACGTCACAATACAGGGGCCGCAGAACGGTTTTCAAAGTGGAGGGGGGTGGGGTGCTGACCATTCCAAAAAATCACAATCGTATGGTCATTTTTACATTTTTGTACATGCTTTTGGAAAAGAGTGGGGGGTGAAGCCCCCCCCCCCCCCCCCCGCCCTCTTCCCCAGCTTTCGCGGCCCCTGCAATACATTGTGCTCACTCAACCATGAACATACCATATGAAAATATGGTCTGAAGTGGTTGAATGATGGATAGTAAAACAGCATAAGACCATAAAATTCACATAAAAACAACTTTTGCCCAAATTTGTATTTGCACAATCTAAAAAATGATTCGTTTGACTTTTAAAAGTGGTCATTTTTGTTTCAATCTTTAATTACTTTTCAAAATGCCAACTTTTTATTGATGTGCACTGTAAGTAGTTCGATACTGTAAATAATTAGTATGAACATAAAATCGCTGCTCGTACCCACCAGCCCACCTACGTTGTTTCCTTAAGTGGTAAACTAATCCTTCGTAAGCATGGTAAGATGATGAAAAAACTTTCGTTGAAAATTTAGGTTATCGATATTGAGGCATATTTCGCACTTTTTCTAGAACTGTTAAGTAAATTATTTACTAATATATGCTTGCATTTCTTTCTCTTTTAGAATTATGGTGGTTATAGTGAGTATATGATCCCCAAACATGGATCATGTTAATTGAGCAATTGCCACAACAGGGGATCCTCATCTCACGGAGTCATAATGTGTGTAATTCAAAAGCACTACAGCGGAATGAAATTAACCTGAAAACACTCTGGTGGAATGTACATTCTGTTTTTGTTTTCATCCCGGATCTAAACGATGGATGGTAGGAGTAAGACTACTGTTCTTCAGCCGATAGCGCATTGAACAGCAACTCTGGAGCTTTGCTGAATGGAATACAATATCCGAATGATACTGTTAGACCAACGAAACTGGTCGGTTAAATAATGTGCAAGATATTTCTGGGTCCCGTAGCAAAAGGCTAGCGGTTAATCGCAAAATGAAATGGCCTATCAAGATCATCGTTGCTTGTGCATTTTTTCAGTACGCTGACTAGGAACCAATCAGAATTGTTCTTTCAAATTAGTCAATCTCGTAACTGTGACAAGGTTAACCTTCCAAAATATAGTATTCGAGGAATATACCTATGGAACAGGTGTCAAATTTATGTAGATAAACAGATAACTCTGTCCTCCCAAAACGGTTTGAATGATAGTTGTCTTCTTCAGGGGGTGGTATACAGAACAGTATTCAATAAAAAAAAGATGGGTCGAGTAAGTGCACTAGTTATTTATTGCTGCAACTTATTTCATTGGACAAACATTACTTGAAGATGTATGAAGAAATTAAACAAATATAAATTAATTTAATAACATAAGAAAAGGGAATGTGTAACATCATCAGCCCACGTAATGAATATTTATGAGGACATGCATATAATTATTTTCACAAAATATTGCTAAACTTCAAAATTCAATAGCTTCATTATTTTTTTTCCAATTTTTATGAAAGCTTCAGCATTTTGCTTTGTGAATTGTACTCTTTTCATTAGATTTAAATATTATCAGCCCTCTGGAACTTGTGCAAAAAAGCCCCTCATTCATTCTTGGGGGAAATTTTCATGTAACCTATATAACATGAATGTTGTTTAATGAGCTCTCGGATTCAATATGATATCAAAACAATTATTACATTCTTTGACCGAATGTAACATTGATAATTAGGGCAACGGGCAACTCTATTACGGGTAAAAGAAAGCATGATAAGATTGGATGTGACCCAAATCACAGACCAATCTGGGGCTAAACGAACGGACTGATTTCAAAGTCAAAGGTGCTCGCCAACATCAAGTGCGTGTGTGTGTTTCTCTTGACCTTTACTATTATTAATGCGAACTAAGCCTTATTATTTTTTTTCCATTTCCGTTTAATTTCTGACATCAACATTTCAAATTTTTTCATTAGAAATAACGTTTATCCAGTTACAAACTAAATCAGCGGGTTGCCATATATTTTACTTGTATATTTTCTTCCTCCGGTCTTCGGAGATCGGTGGCAAGCCGCAGATTTCAGGTCCTTTCTTGATGGTGCTGTCAACATAGGTGGATTTTTAAGATTTATCTTAGGCAGTGAAATGTCAGAGAAGAATTTTAGGATGTGTGCAGGCAAGTCAAGGTTCTCAACATGCTCTAGTATGTCCAGACGCTGCGTCAATTATTATAATCTATATAAACACACACAGTAAACGTATATTTGTAGCCGGAGGGGTCGTAGAAGTAGTAGAAGCAGCAGCAGCAGTGGTGGTATCAGTAGTTGTAGTACTAGCAGCAGCAGCAGCAGCAGTAGTGGCAGTAGTAGTACTAATGGACTACATCTACTACTACCACAACTCGTAGTAGTATTAGTAGTTGCTGCAGTAGTTTTAGTAGTATCAGCAGAAATTGATGTAACAGTGCTTTAATAGTTTTAATTACTGATCAGATAAGCCTTAAGCTGAATGGCATTTAGTTCATTCTCTAAACTCCTTAGATTTAAGTAGTTTGCAGCTAGTTACCAAATCAAAGTTAGACTGAAATTGTTAATCTGATGATATAGATTTATAATTCAATTTTATATGATTGAAACTTTTTCATATAATTTTGGATTGGTCCCTGCCCACAGTCTATTACATTAACTTTCAATCTACGGATGTTAAGAGAGTGCGCAAGATGTATAATTGTAATCGATGATATAGACCCTAATTGACAAGATCAATAAATTATGACTGATATATATTAAGGATGGTAATCGCAGAGCAGGAATACCTACATTCTATTTCGTATGCAAATTTAGAGAAACGATGACGTCATCCACTCTATTTAATTCATCCCGATTAGTGTATTTCATTTTTTCTTGTCCATACTGCTCATTAGTTATTCTTGCCAAATGAGAAAAGAAGCCAAACTTCCTAAAACTATCATGGTGCAATTTGTAAATACTTTAAAATTAATCGCCGAATATCAATGTACAGAAAGTAGTATAGGACAACTATAAGCAATTGTAGTGATAAGAAATAAAAATTTATAAGCAGTTAGAAAGGCCCACTTTCGAAATAAGTATTATGTAATTATACTATTTATTCATATATTTTATGAAAATTAAGTACTTTTTTTTCTCTCTCTTATACATCGATAGAGTAAACGAATCTTATAGTACTGTATATAATGTTTGTCTATTATTTAAAGTTGAATCAGATAGTGCGATAACATAGAGAAGAATATGCCTATATCACCTTGATCACAAACACTGTTATTTAACACAGATTGTACAAACATACTAAACTATTAAATATGTATATTTACATAGACATGCTTTGAAATTGTCGCAAGATGTGCCCAATAATATCCGTAATGGTTAACTTACGAAAATGATTTAAAAAATTAATAATATCAGAATATAAAAGATATTAGAGTATAGAAAGTAATATATTTCAAAAAATATAATGTAATATTTTCAAAGAATGAAATGGTGAATAAACATAACAATAAATGTTCCTTGCGTAGACTTCTATACTACCGCTTTTAGACATGTATTTTGGCTTCCAGTGAAAGTTTGTTGACCTTTTGACCTTTTCCTGACCTTGTCTTGACGTTTTATATCATCTGGATAAGGACTTCTGATGAAAGACTGATCAAAATCAAAAATAAAAAAGTACACACATGCATAAAAACACGGAAAAAATGAGCTTTCTTCACACCGTCAGTGTAATTTGCCATTTAATGAAAGTTTGTTGACCTTTTGACATTTCCGGTCATAACTTTGTAACGAGAGGTCAAGAGTATATGATTGTGTACACTTTTTTGTTCAGTATAAAAAGACAAACAATTTGACAATTGGGAAACAACTGGGACAATTAAAAAAATTGACCCTTATTGACCCAATTTTGACCACTAACATGGTCAAGATGACCATTATAAATTTATCATCAAGTTGAAAGTTGTTTCTTGTGATGTAACCAGTCACATAAAAGTGAAAAATCAGACTTAGCCAATTTGTCGAAGTAAATGACATATGCTGTCTGACTATTATTTCGTTCTGGAAAAAAAGCTTAAAATCCTATTAAAAAAAGTAAATTGCAGTAATGTTGTACCTTTGAGACAACGTAAAAATTGTTATATTCTGTCATTTGTAAGATGTCATTATCTTTGGTTTAGTTATATGACATGAGCTAGTGTTTTCATCATTCAGATATTTCACAAATTGTATCATTAAGTTTTCTTCCAGCTACAGAGTGTTTTGTTTTGACTGAAGTGGTATCACACTTATCACTTTCTTGAAATCCTTCGTGCAGGGAAATCGATCCATGACTCGGATGTTAAGGGGGCATGATAACAAAAAATGTCAACATTTCGATTTTATAACCAATACATTTGCACGCGTCGTGTATTGATAAGCTGTGTAGGAAATAATTCAACGTATCAGTAATTTATGCACGAAAGGGTGCAGAGTGCAATGAATCCATTTTTACGACGGATACAAAATTTAATAAAAACATACACTTCAAAGTAAAATTCATGTATGTTTTGTCATTTGTTTATTTGCGTACGTGCATGTATGTTAGTGTGCATGTAAACACGATCGAGTGTGCGTAGGTATGCGCACGTCGGTACGTGGCAGAGAGGGTGGGAGTGTGGGTGAATGTGTGTATTTCATGTCGTATTACATGCATCAGGGTTTTATTAGGGATGATATGACGAGGTACAATCCAAAATTAATTATTCCCTTCAAAATGACCCCTTGTTTGTAGTTACATGAACATGTTCTTTCCCACAGCTTAGATTCCTCAAATCAGACTCTTTCACATCCTTGGATCTTTTCCAAAAAAGTAAAAAAAAAAAAAAAAAATACGCTTCACATAACTATCTACCTAGGCCCATTTTGTAATGATCTACCTGCCGTTATTGAATAAAGGGTGTAGCAATATCTTAGTTACATACGGCAGAATACCAGTTGCTACAAAAAAAAAAGATTTCTCAGTTATAGATTCATGAAGGTACTCAAAGTAAACGGTTCTACAATAATGACTCTACAATGCTTAGTTTCGGGGATGATGTCCATGCCGAATACTGACCCTACTTTAATGCATGTTCATGGAACGCGCAGTCAACGGCCGGGGATCTTCTTGCCAAGAAGTGGCATTGAAACATAATTTTAAGATATAAAGCAGTTAACGTATCCAACCCCACCAGGATGCTCTGAGGCCGTGGATACATATACTTCATCAAAATAGGGTAGGTCTACCATCCATATAGCTTTTAATATGTAGATGAGTTTACTTTGCTTTTTAAACATTAAGTCTACCCCCTGGCTGATTGAGAATAGTGATTGAACTATATAGTAATAATAATTATATAACCGACTGGTTCATTAGCACTTTCTGCCTGGGAATACAAATCGCTATTCTTGATATCCCTGCTTTATTAAAAGGTCAAGTCTACCTCAGAAAAAAAATATTGATTTCAATACATTAACAAAATAAACAAGCACAACACTGAAAATTTCATCAAAATCGGATGTAAGACCAGAAAGTTATCACATTTCTAAAGTTTTGCTTGTTTTGTAATAAAACAATGATAGGCACATTTCAGTTACACGCAAATGAGACAATTGATGATGTTCCTCACTCACTATTTATCTTGCCTTGTTATTGTTTAATTATAAAATATTTCATTTGCTCAGATATGTGACAATAAAGACTAACTTGAGCGAACCGTATTGAATCAAACAATCGTAATTACACATGTTCAGAGAGGAGGAATGATTCCTTGATTCGCATAAAAATGATAATATTTCTTGTTATAAAATACAAAATTATTATTATTCAATACTTTATGTTATTTCTTTTCCCCCCAATGATGTCTTTATGGTATGGTACTTATTATGTTATGCATCAGAGTCCGAAACACTATATTTTACATGGATATACATTGTAATGTTAAAAGGCGGAGAGTGTCTGATATTGGTAATAATTACATAAATTTTTTTTTCCCGGTAATTTAGTTGATAGGCAGAAAACTGAGCGCTTAGAAACACCTGTATTAAGCGCCCTACAAATGTTATAATCATTATTATTATTATTATAAATTAAAAGTACGCATATATCAAATATGTTTTACTTGACTCATTGAGATTTATGCAAATATACCATCTTGCCGAATATAAATTGAAGGAAACCTTCAATAACAAGCTTTGCTTTCCAGAAGGTTCCTATTTCATTTCAAAATGTTATATTATATTTTGCTTTACTTTGTAACTTTGTTGAAATTTTGGAATGAATAAATTCGTTATCAATCAATCGATCAATGTGAAATATATACAAGATTAAAAGGTTGCACAGAAAAAAAAGGAGAAAGAAAGGGATTGAAAATGAACAAGAAAATTAAGAAAGAAGATGAGGTGAAGGAGAAGAAGGGAGAGCAAGATGAAGTGGATAATGAACATATTAATTAAAGGTCAAGTTCACTTCAGAAAATTGTTGATTTGAATCAATAGAGAAAAATCAGACAAGCACAATGCTGAAAATTTCATCAAAATCGGATGTAAAATAAGAGAGTTATGACATTTCAAAATTTCGCTTATTTTTAACAAAATAGTTGTATGAACGAGCCAGTTACATCCAAATCAGAGAGTCGATGATGTCACTCACTCACTAATTTTTTTTTTTGAATTATACAATATTTCAATTTTTACGAATTTGACAATTAGGACCTCCTTGCCTGAAGCACAAAATGTTAAAATAATGGAATTCCACATGTTCAGGGAGGAATGAAACTTCATTTCACATGACAATGACGAGAAAATAAAAATATTTCATATTTCATATAATAAAATACAAAAAAAATAGTGAGTGAGTGATGTCATCAATTCCTCATTTGCATACCGACCGAGATGTGCATATAACTGTTTTGTGAAATGAAGCGAAACTTTAAAATGCCATAACTTTCTTATTTTACATCCGATTTTGATGAAATTTTCAGTGTTATGCTTGTTGAATTTTTCTCTTTTTGATCAAATCAAGTTTTTGCTGGGGTGGACTTTTCCTTTAAACAAGAGAAATATGAGAAAAGAACGAACCAAGGAGGAGGGAAGAAATATGAAGATATGAAGTATAGAATAAGGTGAAGAGAGAAAAAGGGGTAGGGTCAACAGAATGGAGAGAAAGAGGAGATTCGTCACTAAAAATACATTTACAAGGATAACAGAGAAATTGAATTATGCAAGGTTAAGAATTATAACAACATAATGCAACCCAGGTAGTGGTAAATTTTGATACAATATACATTTACATTATACAAATATACAATGACACTCGAGGATCTGGCTCAAACTATTCGCATCGAAGGAACATCACATAGTACTATGATCCCGAGGGCCATCGGCCTGAGGGAGAATAGTACTATGTGATGTTCCTGAGTGCGAATAGTTTTAGCCTGTTCCGAGAATGGGTCATTGTATATTTGTTTTATATCCCTTCCACTTATATCATTTTACAGCGAAACGATTTTTAATAA
This sequence comes from Lytechinus pictus, assembly GCF_037042905.1. Classification (NCBI taxonomy): domain Eukaryota; kingdom Metazoa; phylum Echinodermata; class Echinoidea; order Temnopleuroida; family Toxopneustidae; genus Lytechinus; species Lytechinus pictus. The sequence goes on from NC_087250.1 coordinate 6,794,370, forward strand.
GTGGATATAGTCAACAATCGTTGAGAAGTTGAAAAAATAATAAGTCTTGCCGTATGGATCGTCTGTTCAGCGAGCGCACCTGGTTAGTGCAGCTAGCCGAAAGTTTCCCGTGGCATGCAGTGGAGAGTACCGTTTGGCTGAGCAGCGCTCTACTCGCATCGCGCCGCACAGCTCGCGAATCGCGACGTAAAAAACGTATAGTTCACTTTTTTCCCTAGGAAAATAATGGACTATGCGTGACGTCAGCAAGGAAAATGAACTATTTTATGGCAAACGTTGTTCGTAGTAAAACTATTCTTTTTCTCCTTGTGTACACTCTCAATACAACAATCTTAAGTAAGGGATATAATATAAAATATAGCGAAAGTATAGGTGTATATCGAGCACAAGGTAGTGAGACAAGGGGGTCCAGGTGATAGAACTGTCAATAATAAGTCAACCTACAATGGTGAAGGGACTTTCCAACCACTTTCCTGAAAATCATCATATTTTATTTTAGCTCTCATGAGGTACCCCATCGGCTTAACACGGCGCACTTTTGACTTGTCTGCTTATCCTTAGGCGCTATAACTCCACCGATCACAGATATGCCTTCGAAGTGCCTAGTGACACAAAGGAAAACAATTAACAATAATTGTATAAATGAAAAAACTTTCTGAATACCTGCCCAGTTTTCATTTTACTAAGAGACAGGAATATGAAAAAGATGACAACTGACCATCTCTAGATCAATAAATACGAGAGGGGGGCAGCCCAGCTCCCCCCCCCCCCCCCCCCCCCCCCCCCGCTGAGACTTGGTGTGTATGAATTCGGATTGCCCGAATTCTAGCTCTAAATCTTAAACACGCACACGCATGTTTATTGAGATAGGCAGCTTGTTCTTTATTCAAAACGTGCTTAAATTATCAAGTTTTCGATCACAATATCAAGCGCTTTCTGCTCGCGCTTCACGCTCGCATTATTATAAAAATACTCAATTACCCATCCTACTAAAGATTTACAAGATATGAATAGAGTGTCACGTTTTATGGTCTAAAATCTAAATTTTCATCCAATCGAGCTTCGCGCTCGCATTAATTGTTTAGTTACATATCTATCCATTTCTGTGATTACAAAAAGTGTTTTGAATTACCATTTTTGTTTAGGTCAAAATGTCAAGAATTCCAGCTCGTGCTTTGCGCTTGCATTATTTAATTGTTGAAGCACGTATCGCTTTTATGGGTAACTGCAAAGAGTTCTCAGCAGGTCTATTTTCGATCAGGCCGGAACGTTTATTAAAGATGTCTGCTCGCGCTTGGCGTTCGCGTTAACTATCTAGTTACACACGAATCTTGGTCAGGATCAAAAACATTAACCGAAATGTTAAATTTTTACGACTAAAAACATGAAAGTTTATACAAGAAATTTAGATCGTGCTTCACGCTCACACTTTTTATATATGGCTTATGAGATTATTTCATGTTTATGTTGTTTTATAAGAATAAGGCTAAGAAGTGACTGTGAGGACTACCCCTTCAAACAATCAAAAAATAACCGGCCGATCGGGGAAAATATGGATGAACAAAATTTCGGACCCCATCCCCTATTGGAAAAAGCTGGTTCCGCCCCTGTGACATATACACACACAGACAAGAAAATAATGCCCCCATCTCTCCCCCCCCCCCCCTTCCGACAAAAAAAATAGCTACGCAAATGAATAATTTTTTTTTTTTTATTAGGTTTTACTATTTTCATTTTTTGATATCTGAGTTAGATATATCATTATTTCTTCTAGTTTTAACGTTTTCACAGTATACTATCAGAGCCCATCTCCCCCCTCCCATTGTATTATCGGGAACTACATGTATGTATCGGTCTGAACTCTTCTGACCTTAACAGACCTCATGACAGTCATGAAAATCACATTCGTAAAAGTCATTACCCTCATTTCAAGATTGAGCGTACAAATTTGAAGCACTTAATGAATAATCCAATTAGAAAAAGCAGATGTTTTATTTCTGTTTCTAAATGTTATGTTCACATATATAATGCCAAGTAAATAGAGATAAGCGTATTTAATTTAATCTTGAGTGCTTTGCTGAGACTGGCACAAGTACGTGATCCAGGCTTTTGCCTATGATTTCAAGGGACTGGGATTGATAATTGCTCTGTTTAATTTTCTTGTCTTTATTTTTTTTTTTGGGGGGGGGGCAAAAAAAGGGGTTTGGATGGGGTAGAAGATGACATAATTACCATTAAAAAGAGGGGTCATGAATATTTTTTTTTCAATAACAAAAAATAAAACCCATGCCTTTAATCGCAAACACATACGGTTATCACTTAAAGAACCATTAAAGAAACTGAAGAAATATCTGACGAAGATAATTAAATTTATTAAATAAAAGCAAAAAATAAGAAACTTGGAAAGGTATCGCTTTTATTATATTGGTGTATCATTGGTTTCCCGGGGGCGTGTTAAAAGTTTCAAAATATCTTTAAAATATTATTCAATTTCATTATGTTATGCAATAGTCAATAATATCCTATTTCCTTTTTTTTATTTTGACAACGGCTCATGTATTTATCAAACTGCTCGTGCGTAAGCTTGTTTTTGACAATATTGTCCATTCAAAGGCACATGCAAAGGCAGCACTTAATTTAATATTCAAGGTATCAACAAGATAAGTGTATCTGTTACACATTAAGCACATACAATTCCTTATAAGGACTTCTCATTTGAATACAATACGTTCCGAATTCTAGAGGACTAGTGCTTGGTAAACATTGCAAATAAAAGAAAGAAAAAAAGGAACAGTATTTTGCACACGTCATCCAGAGAGTATATGCAAATTCCTCCTAGTTGTCATCCAATCAGAAAAGAGGAGCGCGTATCCCGAAATAATCGAAATCGAGATCCACAATCGGCATTATTACCTCGAAGAAAACTCAAAATCTCGCTTAAAACCTGTTTGCTGACGAATGGGAAACATGATATCCGTTTTGCCTGCTTTTCTTACATGACTTTGGATCTTATATTCCAATAAAGTGCAACATATCACATGACCTAGATTTCTACACAGTTAAATGTATAGGACTGTCCATTGATACACTGCTATAATCTACATGAAGACACTTTTGGAATTTCGATCACATTGTCAGACAAAGAGAAGTCGTGATTCATCTCTGGAGAAGAAGATCCATTAAAAGTGCCATTCAGGAGACAAGCCAGATTTCGTACTTCATTTTGTTGAACACCGCTTTGCAAGTGAGTATGCATATTACTGATGATGGTGGATGGGACTAAGTAAAAATAAGAAACTTTTTTGAAAAACATAACATTTTACCCTAATCACATTAATTTTCCCCCCTGCTCGCCAATCTTTTGTTTACAAACCAGCAAATTTTGGGCAATTTGAGGGTGACCAAAATCACCCGCATTTGGGATTTCGTGTGGGTGTGTGTATTTTTTCGGTCATTTTTTATGACCATATTTCCATTCTTATTTTAGAGTATTGGTGTTGGGGTGCTTTTGTTAACAAACCCGCTCCCCTTTTTTTCGAATTCGTTCAAAGACCTTTGGGGACTAGGAGTGACAGATTTTATTACAAAAACGATACAAAGGTGGAGAGACCAGAAGTATGTAACTCATGAAATTTCGACAAACTATTAATGATAACAATTCTGCTGTGCAATATTGTTGCCCTGATTTGCAGGTTAAACTATTGGAAGCGTGTTATTTTTTTATATGCACGTGCAATAAACTGTCATTCAGAAAGCCGTTTGTTTAAATTATATCAAAAAATCAGGCTGGTTAAGTAATTAACAGCTGAAGATTAATAGTCAATTAAAAGACACACAGCATTGGTTATTGAAGTAAAGGTAGAAGAGAGAGCCGACCCAAATACCTAACCCAGACAATATGTAAACGTTGGGAACTATATTTTTCATATTTAGTAATGTTTATGCTATTTTTAAAGAATAACGTTACTGCTAAGATTAACTGCAGATTTATTAGTGGCAGCTGTATTTCCACAAATAAAACAGAAAACATTGAAGCAGCTGAAATATTGCTGCCATTTAGGTTCGGATAAAATTTACATATTATTCCTGCAAAGAAATATAACATTTTGTAGACATTTCATTCAGTCGATTAAAAATAATATTGGTTGTGTTCTACAATGGATCACTGAATAATATTACAGTAATTCTTTTGAAATATAGTTTGATCGAGATTATACCAAAAAATAAAGCAAGTATTATAATCAAATTTAGTTATATATTATATTATGCTATATTTAAGAAATGTAAAAGAATGTGTTTTTTGGGGGGATAGAAATCTTGATATTATAATTGCTTCATAATTTGTCGATTGACGGGCTCGTAGCAGAATATAAATCTAAAAGTGGTTTCAGAAGCGTTAAGTCTAAATTGAGAGGCGAACAAAATAACAATAAAAAGGGGGGGTGGGAATCAGAAGAGGTTCAGTGGCGTGAATAGTGTGAATGTAACTAATGATACTCCTGTTTGCAAGGTTGTTAATTTTCTGGATAAATGTACAGTATTTCCATACACATATTCAGACCTTCATCACAGCGTAATCAACATTTCTTTAAAAGGGTCTGGAGCCATGCCTGGGCCCAGAGTTCTGATGCCCGAGGCCTGTAAGAGGTTGAAAACCTGTCGGGTTTATTAAATGACCAGAAAAAATATGGCCTCGCATGAACAACTTTTACGAGATTTTACTTACTGTGTTCTGTGCTTTATCATGAAATATATTGTTACTATTCCGCGTAAACCAACATTATTGTAATGCCCTTTCCAAGAAAAATGAATAAAAAGGTTAATTAATCAGTTAATAAGCAAAAGTTAATCATTTCAAAGAATGTTAACCAAAAAAAATGAAATGATAGAACGTAGAAATGGCAAAGCAGGGGCAGCGGGACAGTTTTGAGATTGTGTGTGTGGCTGGGCCATATAAAGTTGGGCGGGGGAGGGGGGCTGACCATGCAAAAAATCACAATCAAATGGGTTTTTTTATAACTTGTTTGAACATGGATCGGTTGAAAACCACTCAGCCACTACCCTGTTTCCCCGGCCCTTGATAAGTTACAAGTGTCACGAACTGTTCTCAATTCCCGTCAAGAGCTTCTTACATTTTGTCATCTGTCTTCTCGAACCCAAGCTCTCTTTCTCTCATCCTCTCGCCGTTTTCCAAGAATATGGAATGATCTCTCCACTGAAGTAAGGGATGCTGCTGTTCTCAATTCATTACCTTCCTTCCTTCTTTCTCTAAAACAATCCCTCTTTACAACAACATAAGAAATAAGACTAATTTTAACTTCATTTTTGTTTGGGCTTCTTGAATTATAAATTATTATATTATTAATTACATTCCATTCTATTAGATATGCTTCTATTAATACACTGTGTTAAATATCCACATTGCCAGATTAGATCAGAATAGTAATACAATACCCATCATCTTTTTTTTTCACCGGTCTACTTTTTGATGACCAGTAGAATACCTTACTAATTATTACTTCCAAGCATTCTCCAGTTGTATGTACAACATCAATCACCTTATGCATTTCATTATTATTCTATAGAAATTTCGCCAAACATTGAGCTAGATTATATTTTTTGGTAATTTTTCTGTTTTCTAAGTTGATATTTGTACGCAGTGCTACATGTGTGGTTGATATGCTTCCGAGCAACAGTTATTTACTATGCTTTTATCACCCCTGACCAGCATGTAGCACTGCTACATTCTGAATTGTTTGTTTTTACCATGTAAAATGTCATATACGGTTGTATCATGACTTGGTCAAATAAATAGTAATAATGATAAAAATAAAAGTATCGTTTCACTTTGTGAGCAGCTGATTAAAAAAATCTCAAACTCAGATAAAATATGTGTATGAATGCCTGTCTTTGTTCTAAAAAATCATGAAACAGACCACAATATAGGATGAAAAACTCTAATTTAGATACAAGTAGCAATTTATTAGCCTGATTTTGAGAACCTGTCTGCTAGACGGGTTAAGCAAATGACCAGTTTTCTCCAATTCAAAAAGTCCGTTGGCTGTGTTGAATGCCGTCTGATGTGTGTATATCCTATGCACACACTATATGCAATGTACATTCAGTGGAACTTGTATACACTGTGGGTAGGCCATGCTGTGTTCATCTAGAGTTAATGTGTTGTGGCGCCCAGATTCGCTGCATTCACATATATAGTATTGCAACCAACCCCCTATTATTTTCAAACTTTGGTTTACATCTCTAAAGTTTTTGAATAATTGCTGTAGATATACTTTGAAACTTTGGGGATGGTATTTTGACACTATAAGCCTAATGTTTAGCCCATTTTCAAGAACCAAAATGAGAATTTTCGAATCAGAACAACGTGAAACTATGCCTGTAAACATGGCAGTTTTAAACAATAATTAATAAAATAACGTCATTATTGAGTACACTAAAATAAGTTTCTTAATTTGTTATGTGGCACTTACATCAATGGGCTTTGAATAAATGGTTCTTATCTTTTGTGAGAACCAAACGCCAGCAAAATAATGAAAACTTTCTCTACACCCATCGGTAAAGTGATGGAAGACCGTTTTTATTTTCTTCATTTTTTACGCAATAGGTACCAAGCTAAAATAATTATAGGTATGGCCGTCGCATTTCGCAGATTCATATGAAATAGAAGATGTCAGTCTGAATTCTTTTATCAGAATTAAAAAGCGATATGATTAAGCATCATGCTTAAGTACCGATTCCCCATACTAAACTCAGTTTAGCCAAGAGATTGACTTTTAAATACTTAAGTCTTTTAAGACTTAAAAGTCATGAATTCGTATATATACTTATTGAGCTTATTGAGAATCATATTCATTTTTCAACCTGGTATAGCTTCTTTATTTTATTTTATTTTTATTTTTTTTTGGGGGGAGGATTTTCTTGTTCATGTATTTTATCAATTCTATTGTCATCATTTGCATGTGTATAATCTATAAATTTTTGTAGGGGGGGGAATAAATTACACAAAAATATCAACATTGCCAGATTAGATCAGAATAGTAATATCGAGAGGCGTTAGACCACTTTATGTAGAAATATAGCATGGTCAAACCCAGCAGATTACTTTAAAGGAACCAAAAGCTTACACCTTTTTTTTTTTTCCTTTTTTTTTTCCATTTTGGTAATGATTACAAAGCAAATTGTCATCAACAGTGGTTATACTCAAGTATTAACGAATTGCGAGAATTAATCAAATGCTTTAAGGTCGTAGTTGATGCGCATTTTAAATTCCAATTTATTGATAAACTTCATTCACTTGAAATTATTTGTTTGTCTTATAATACATATAATGATAGCATGAAATAATCATTATAGTATGAATTCAACGGAAAGCAAGAAATATATTTTTTATCAGATATATCTTTCATTGATTTTCAATAATCAAAACAAATTTAAAGTTAATCACGAAAAACCTAATAGACGAATTTTTATTGACATGCCCTCTATTTTCGGTGAGAACAAATACACATATAATCATGATAATGGAAAGAAATAAAAGCAACCGTCTTTAGCGCGATGCATGGACCACCAACGCTAAGACATGATGCATTGTTTTATTTTCCCGCCAAATTGTACTCGCTTGGGGTAAATGGACTTTAACATTCAAACCCCTTTGTTGAAATACACCACAATGACACAAAGATAAGACTTTGGTTTATCATGAATAAATATTATTATGAAAATAACTTATCTTCAAAATGATATATATGAAACCGGCAAAACAAACTTTGCGTTTGATATAGAAAACAAACAACCTATCGTCTAATCTATTTTTATAAACAAATGTATAATACCATAACAGCAGTGAATATCATCGACTAGGCATTGAATTGTTTAGCATTTCCCATTTCCTTACAAAGAAAGCAACGCTTTTATGATAGCAAGCGTGCAATTTATTCAAAATAGAATGCTTGAATACCGTCCATGCCAAATTTTGCTCTTTTTCAACATTCGTACGATAAACGTTTTGCTCAGGAACATGAGCATCACACATCTTAAAAATGCAATCAAGTTCCGTCATCCGTAATCTACCCATTACGTTTTAAAAAATATTGTCACGATTATGTGTACATTGTAGCCAATGCAATCAATCGAGAGAAATTGCGTACGATAACTAAGATGTTAAGGGCCCCCGATCGACAAAAGCTATTTTAGTATTTCCAATGACATATTATCGGAAGATTCGGAGTTGATTTCATTGGTGTAACTGTAGCATGAAAGGACAGTACGTCCTTCTTTAATCTGGTCATAGAGAAGAGTCGAGTATACCAACATCATTATCGGAGATCATACGAATCATAGGGCGTTTTACCAATAACCTATAATAACCCATAATAATGAAGGTTAGATATGGGAAACCTTAGCTGTTAAGAATATCATGTAACCAACCACCCCAAATCCATCAATAAATCACCAGGAAGGGTCTTTTGTAGATAACTTTTAAAAAATTGTTAAAAAAACCACCTATTAGATCATTAGCCTCCATGTATCCTCTCAGTGGCTTACAATATAAACGAGTTCCATCCAGATTGTAGATTGTTCGTATCATGTAGTGTGGTTGGTCACATTACATGATACGATATGATAACATATCAACTGTATTAAAGTTCACGTCGAAAATAATGCAGGCCTGCCATCATATACCTTTTATATCTATTTCGTTCAGTCGTGATGGCATTATTGATTAAACCTTCTTTGATCAAATAATACTTTAGAAAAGGCTGAATACGTTTTTCTTTAACAAGATGCCATGGATTAGAAGGACATGTAATTGGTGTTATATTTTGCGTTAATGGTTCATTTTTGTTACTTTATATGCCCCATCTCATATGTAAAAAAAAAAACTGTTTATTGAAAAAGTATAGCGTTTATACTATTGGTGAAATGGACAGGAAAATCATAATTCCGTAATAACACAAACTCTGGAGGAAAGGATGTGAATAAAGATAGTGATGATAATTCTGCTGATGATAATGATGATGATAATAACAGTAATAATAACAATAATAACAGTAACAATATTATTAATTATTATTTTAAAAAAAATCAGCATCAACATTATTATCATATCAATGACAGTCATATATGGGTTCAAATAGCGGGAGTTTTCAGATAAATAAAATACAAAATCCAACCTATTATTACCCAAACTTTAGTTTGCTTCTTCGTTACCAGTGCACATACATATGAAGTAATCAGCTGATTATCTAATTCTCAACTTTTTTTTAACAAACATCTTTTCACCAAAATTATGGATGGCACAATACTTTGTTTTTATGTTGAGTGTTACTATATTTTCCTTGTCCCATCATGTATCCATGCTACGCATTAAATATGGCTAAGGTTTTTGAAGACGATGCGCATTATTTCAGGTCATTAAGACTTCCATTTAATTGCATTTAAATATCTACAATAACAAAATGGATGTAAATTTATTCAAAATACTCTTTTTTTAATATTCCTAATATCTTAATTTTCCTTCTTGTGTTTACTAAATATTTATTAACGACAAGTTGACCCCTATAAACAGTTGATGTGAATAAAAAGCGAAACTCCAACAAGCATAACACTGAATATTTGATCAAAATCGGATGTATATTAAGAAAGTTATAACATTCTGACTTTTTGCTCAATTTCACAAAACAGTTATATGTACATCCTTGTCGGTATGCAAATGAGGGGACTGATGACGTTACTCACTATGTCTTATTTATTTATTATACGAAATGCTCTAATTTTTCCTCATTCTCCTGTGAAGCAAAGTTTTCTTCCTCCCTGAACATGTGAAAACGCCATTGTTTAATCATTTTATGGTTCAGTCAAGTTGGTCCTGTTGGTCGTGTCTGTAAAAATTAAAATAGTGTATAATTCAAACAATAAAAAAACAAAAGAAATAGTGATCATCAAGTCTCTCATTTCCGTATCATTGAGTTGTGCATAACTGTTTAGGGGGGAAATAAGTTTGAAATGTCATAACTTTCTTATTTTACATCCGATTTCCATGAACATTTCAGCGTTATGCTGGTTTGATTTTTGTATTTTGATTCAAATCACCTTTTTTTTTTTGGGGGGGGGGGGCGGAACTTGACCTTTAAGAATGTAACAACATAATTAGCACAAAATTACAAGTAAATCCCGAGAATTGCGACCATGCATCGTGCATATAGTAATTAACAAATCACATTACATAAACAGTCTACACAGAAAATTTTAAAAAATCAAACCTCCATTTACGAAATTGAGCGGAAAGTTTAATTTTTCAGTAAGTAAAAGGGGAAAATTAAGGAATAATGTGATCGTGAAAACATTCCATAAGATGAAAAACAAAAGTTTTGGGGGTATAATTAACTGAAATAATTGGCATATTTGACATGGTGACAGCCCGCTAGACCGAGGGTCCGCGACACCGAGAGTCTGCGAGATCGAGGGTCCGCGAGACGTCTTTTCTCTATGCTCTAGGTGAACTCGGCGCTTCTATTAATTAATTTTCCTTCTCTTTTATACGGCCATTTATTTATTATCATTCACCTCACCTACCATTTTTTTTTTCATCTATATTTCAGAGACATAACTTTAACATACAGGACTGTTTATAAAACCTTGTCTGGTTTTAGAAAAATATTCATCCATTTATTTGGAGTGTTGGTTTTTTAAAATTAATTGAATAAACTAAAGTGATGAATAAAATAAAGGAGACAAAATGAAACAAAGCAAAACAAAAATGCCGAATAATGTTAACGATTTAAAGGATAGTAATAATAATACTGATAATGATAATAATTATGATGATAAAAACATCGATAATAATATAACTGCTAATACTACTACTACTACTACTACTACGACTACTACTACTACGAAGAATATGAATACGACTACTTCAACTACTACGACTTCTACTTCTACTACTGATGCAGCTGCTGATATCATGATATAAAAAATAGTAACAACAACAACAATAAAAAATGGGTTTAAATAGAACTCCCCGAGAGGACTCGTCCTCCGGAGGGCGACTCCCCCATGACAACTCCAAATGAAAACTCCCACCCGAAGTACCATTCTCCCGAGGTCAGGCTTCCTGGAGGAAAACTGATTTAAACCGGCACTTCCATTTGAGTGACAAATTAATGTACGTTCTTTTCTTTAGAACTTTCACCTTCTTGTTCTTCTTATTATTCTTATTAATTGAAAAAAGAATGCTAAGATAGGATTGCCCATAATGAAGGTTCAATGTTCCAGGTGTATGTATTTCCATAATATTTCCAGTTTTCTTGTTAAACATTAAATTTACAAGATCATGAAGCAGAATTACCATAAAAATAAACGGGTAATGAGCAGAGTTAATGAGTATGTAGTGTCAGTGAAATAAGGCATCGTAAGTTTATACTGTAAGTAGCAGAAACACCCCCTCCCTGAACCCCCACCCCTAGAGAGACGTTTCGTGCGTGCAGTACGTGTTTCGCACGATTTGCATGCTCACCACCGGCCCCTAAAATGAAATCCTAGCAAAGCCACTGATTCTATTTAGTTACTGGGAATTATTTGCCCCCCTCCCGATAACAGGCACCTGTTACGCCGCTGCAACGAGGTGTCTTAACCCACTCGATGACGGGTAAACAAATCGGTCTCGCGGACCCTCCGTCTAGCGGACCCTCCGTCTCGCGGACCTTCGGTCAAGTGGTCGGACCCCGAAGTGATTGGCCAATATTTTCATTGCAGAATAGCATTTTTTTTTTTACTTGATCTACTAAAACTGGTTTTTGTAATACGTCTTTCATTTATGTTTATCTCAACATCTCTTGCAATCATGGAGAGTTCGTGGCATCACCATTCCCACTCTAATCCCCCCTGTTGCACCCACAAATGTAATAACGCCCACAAATGTAATAACGCCCACAAATGTAATAACACTTTACCCACAAATGTAATAACGCCCACAAATGTAATAACACTTTACCCACAAATGTAATAATTTCACCCACAAATGTAATAATGCACTTTACCCACAAATGTAATAATTTTTGATCGCCCACAAACGTAATAATGACTTTACCCACAAATGTAATAAATTCGAAGGGATTTTTGGCGAATCCGTTCTAAACTAGAATCCTGTAGTAATGCGTTCATATAGCGATGGACCTATTGTAATAGGTCCATGATATAACACAAAAGTGAAAAGTCTTTTTTCCAGACCCGGTTAATTAAAAAAATATAATGTAAGTCCACAGTCTTTTTCCGGACCTGTTTGTTTCAAAAATTATAATATAAGTCCAAAGTCTTTTTTCCAGACCCGGTTGATTAAAAAATAATAATATTAGTCCAAAGTCTTTTTTCCAGACCTGGTTGTTTCAAAAATTATAATATAAGTCCAAAGTCTTTTTTCCAGACCCGATTGTTTACAAAATTATAATATAAGTCCAAAGTCTTTTTTCCAGACCCGGTTGTTTAAAAAATTATAATATAAGTCCAAAGTCTTTTTTCCAGACCCAGTTGTTTCAAAATTATAAGTCTTTTTTCCAGACCCGGTTGTTAAAAAAATTATAATGTAAGTCCAAAGTCTTTTTCCAGACCCGGTTGTTTATAAAAATATAACATAGTTCCAAAGTCTTTTTTCTAGACCTAGTTATTTCTAAAATTATAATATAAGTCCAAACTAAGATATTATAATGATATTCAAGTGGAATAAAATGAGAATCGAGCTTAGTCTTTTCTCCAGACCCAGTTAATTAAAACTTGTGGAATTAATGTCTTGTTGTGGTTTTAACTTATACGGCACGTATCGTGAATATATGCGCTGAGAGTAAATTGAGAATCAAGCGTAGTCTTTTCTCCAGACCCAGTTACTTAAAATTAACAACTAAAACCCTATAGTAATGCGTTCATATAGCACAAAAGTGTTGAGTCTTTTTTCCAGACCCGGTTCATTCAAAAATTATAAAATAAGTCCAAAGTCTTTTTTCCAGACCCAGTTGTTTCAAAAATTATAATATAAGTCCAAAGTAAGATAAGATGATGATATTCCAGTGGAATAAAGATGAGAATTGAGCTTAGTCTTTTCTCCAGACCCAGTTAATTAAAGCTGGTGGAATAAATTTCTTTGTTGTTGTTTCAACTTATATGGCGCGTATTGTGAATATACGCGCTGAGAGTAAATTCAGAACCAAGAGTAGTCTTTTCTCCAGCCCCAGTTACTTAAAACTAAAACCCTATAGCAATGCGTTCATATAGCACAAAAGTGCAGTCTTTTTTCAGACCCGGTTAATTAAAAAATTATAATATAAGTCAAAGTCTTTTTTCCAGACCCGTTTGAGTAAAAAAAATATAATATCAGTCCAAAGCCTTTTTTCCAGACCCGGTTGTTTCAAAAATCATAATATAAGTCCAAAATAAGATACCAAAATGATATTCCAGTGGAATAAAAATGAAAATTGAGCCTAGTCTTTTCTCTAAACCCTGTTATTCCAAATTATAAATAACAATACAACAACAAAAACAGTATAAAGACCCCATAATCTTGTTAATGCTGGATAACATGGACATATAGCGTAGTCTTTCAGCCAGACCCAGTTTTTTTTTCAAAATAACGCAAATAGTAATAATAAAAAACTACAAATCTAAGACCAAGCAATCCTTCAACTTAAAAAGAGGTTAAGGGCGTTGTCTTTATTCCAGACCTAATCATTGACAAAATTACAAAAAAAAATATTCTAACATAAGACCCTATCAAATTCTTATTCTTGTGGAATAAGACGAGATTCAAAACGTACTCTTTCCTCCAGACCCGGTTTTTTTTTAAATGAATTTAAAAATACTTCAAATCTAAGACCAATTTTCATAAGTTACACCCAGAAAAAAATATGTCTTTAACCCACACCCATTTTTTTTTTAAATAATACTAAGACCCCTACAAAACATTGTAATAATGTATGGGTAAAGCAATCATCTTTTTTCAAGACTTGGTTATTATTTGAAAAAAATATAGTTTTTACAAATATTCTAAAACGAATACCCAATAATCTAATTACTGTGGAATAACATGAAGATCGATTGTAGAATTTCCTCCAGACACAGTTATTTTCAAGAATAAAAAAGCAATAAAAAACCCAACCCCCAACAACGAACAAGAACCAACAATCTTCCAAATTAAGACCATGTAGAAAAGCACATGTTTAGAGCCTTGTCTTTATTCCAGACCCAGTCATTTAAAAAATAAAATAAATCTTAAAAACATAAAACTTTGTCATATTATTATTCATGTGGAATAACACGAGTATTATGCTTAGTCTTTCGTCTAGACCCGGTTATTTAAAAGATAAACAAATATTGAAAAAAAAAACAAGGCTAAGACCAATCTTCAAAATTAAACCCAATTAAAATGCTTGGGTTTAGAGTGTTGTCTTTACCCCACACCCAGTTCTCTTAAAAATACAAATTAAGCCAAACTATAAAAATCATGTGATAACTTATACCACAAAGACGACAAATTAATCATAGACGTAAATATTCATATGATACGCGCCTTAAAATCCAAGATAACAACAACGTTATTCTACATCAATTATATTGTGGGGTCTTTGCTGATACTGTTTGTTTGTTTTTATTGTTTCTTATAATTTCCTCTTTTGAAATAACTGGGTCTGGAGCAAAGACTACACCATATTTCCATGCTATTCAATGTTGATAAGATTGCAGGGTCTTTGTTTTGTTGTTGTTGTTGTTGTGTTTTAAATGACTTTTATAACTGGGTCTGGAAGAAAGACTAGGCTATATTTCCATGTTTTTCAACATAAAGAGGACCTTGGGGCTTTGTTTACTTTTTTTATTATTACTAATTTATTATTATTGTTCATCATTTCTTATTTGAAAGATCTGGGTCTGGAGGAAAGACCACGCTATATTTCCATGTTATTCAACATGAATAGGATCGTGGGTCTTTGGTTTTTTCATTATTATTATTAATTTATTATAATTATTATTCATTTATTATTTGAAAGATCTTGGTCTGGATGAAAGACTACGCTATATTTCCATGTTATTTAACATTAATAAGATAGTGGGGGTCTTTGTTTCTTGTCGACTCTTTAAAAAAATGATTTGTAATTTTGAAATAAGTGGGTCTGGAAGAAAGACTAGGCTATATTGCCATTTTGTTCAACATTAATAAAATCGTGGGGTCTTCGTTTTTTTTTTTTTTTTTTTTTTTTTTTTTTTGCTATTTGAAATATTTGGGTCTGGAGGAAAGACTACACTAAACTTCTATGTTATTCAACCATCAGAAGAATTAATTTTGGGATCTTTATTTGGAAGATTGTTTAAATGTTTTATATAACCGGGTCTCGAGAAAAAAGACTGTGACTTTGCACTATATGAACGCATTACTATAGGGTTTTATTTTAGAACAGATTTGCCAAAAATCCCGTCAAATTTTGTAACATATGTGGGTAAAGTAATTATTACATTTTGTGGGCAATCAAAAATTATTACATATGTGGGTAAAGTGCATTATTACATTTGTGGGGTGAAATTATTACATTTGTGGGTAAAGGGTTTTAGTTTTTAGTTTTAAGTAACTGGGTCTGGAGAAAAGACTACGCTTGATTCTCAATTTACTCTGAGCGCATATATTCACAATATGCACCGTATAAGTAAACACAACAACAAAGACATTAATTCCACTAGTTTTGATTAACTGGGTCTAGAGAAAAGACTAAACTCGATTCTCATTTCCATTCCACTGGAATATCATTATCGTATCTTAGTTTGGACTTACATTATAATTTTTTAATTAACCGGGTCTGGAAAAAACACTTTGCACTTTTGTGCTATCATGGACCTATTAAAATAGGTCCATCGCTATATGAACGCATTACTACAGGATTTTAGTTTAGAACGGATTCGCCAAAAATCCCTTCAAATTTATTACATTTGTGGGTAAAGTCATTATTACATTTGTGGGCGATCAAAAATTATTACATTTGTGGGTAAAGTGCATTATTACATTTGCGGGTGAAATTATTACATTTGTGGGTAAAGTGTTATTACATTTGTGGGCGTTATTACATTTGTGGGTAAAGTGTTATTACATTTGTGGGCGTTATTACATTTGTGGGCGATTATTACATTTGTGGGAGTAACAGGCCCCCACCCCCTTCTGCCCATCTTTCCTGCCTCCAAAATACCCTGGCAGTCTTATAAGGGTTAGATTAATTTTACATTAAGCAACCATAAAATTCTTACAATGGATTTCAGTGGCGTAATGAGCCAAATATTTTAAGCGAGCTAAATATGGCTGATGGAACAAAAGTTCTCAAAAGATGCAAGGGAGCCAGCATAATTCTTAAATTTTAAATACAGAAATTAAATTTTTGGAAAGATTTTGACGTAATATTCAGAAAAAGATATACTATTTAGTCCTTTCCCGTTCTTTTTCTCTTTTTTACTTGATCGTGAAACATTGGGGGAGGGGGGGGGGGCACAGCCCCCATCTATTTGGCAGTGATGGATTTTATACTTTTTTGCATGTACGATGACAATGTTCTCTCTCTCTCTCCCTCACACATCCTCACTACGTGTACATGTGTGTGCAAGATAAATTATGAGGAATAATTGCATAGCATATGAAGTGACATTTCTCAACCAGAGATACCTTCTATATTATTTATTGTTGCATGTTTGCATTTTTGTTTATTTACCCTTCTTGACCACTTTACCCCCCCCCCCCCCCCACCCATGATAAAAACCAAGAAGTCAAACCATGTTTCCTTTTATTTTCGTTTGATATACATGCAATGTATACATGTGAGAAAAAAAATTACGGTGCCAAACATTTTTTGAAAATTTCAATTTAATTTATTCCTTCAGGTGAGGCTTTGTCCGCATTTCCAGAAAGACACAAGATAGTTTAGAAAGCCAAGCCAAATTCAATGACTGAAGGGTTTGGAGAGCCAGACAAAGAGCCTAGAAATGTGATTTAACCCGTAAGTTAAATTTATTTATAATTCTGATTCACTTTGGCATGGAAAGTAAGTCACATAAAAACAATTGAATGATTTGTGTCTTCTTGATTTGCTCTTTGTCAAGAATCCAGTCCAAATTTTAGAATTCAACTCTAAGTTTGAGGTGTGGATGATTTTTTTTTCAGCTGCAAAAATAACAAACCAATGTCAGTCATTGGTAGATTATTGATATTAATAAATTATTGGTGTGACTTGCTTTCTCTTGCCAAATTGGTACATGAATATTCTGCATTTCTATAATTATTGACCCCCACCACTACCACCTAAGATGCAACATGTCAAATAACTGTCAAATTCACTTCATCATGTTTTTAATTATTAATTTGTCAGTAAAGGAGTAAAATGACTCAGAAAGATTACCCAAAGAAGCTCACAGAATTTTTTTTTACTGGTAGACCCTTTACATTCATTTGATGAATTGAGTTCATGCAAAATCAACTGAATGTAATGAGTACAAAATCCTGTTAATACACCTTACTAGATGAGGCTATTCTGGTAGATAATCCCAGGGGGTGCCTGAGGATCTTGTCCATTTGGAGAAATCTTGCAAAGTATCAAAAGGTGCCTCCATCCCCCCCCCCCCCCCCCCGCCCCCGTCTATTAAGGGATAACAATGACAGTGAAATTAGGAATAACTTTGGTAACTTGCTTATATGCATTTTAAATTAATTTCTTTTTCAGGTACTTCAATCACATGAACAGCAGCAGGAGCAAAAACAGCATCAACCTCACAGGAGATGTAACGACAGCATTGACCAACAGCAACAACAACAGCAGTATCAACAAGTTCTGCAGGAGGTGCAAAAACCACACCGGCAACCTCAACAATATCAAGATGTCCAACAACCACTCTGGAAACGTTAACATCAACCACAACTTCAGCAAGAGTTTCAACAAACACATCAGCAAAAACTAACAGCAGCAGCAACAACAGGACTTATGAAATGAATCTAATTGAAACTCAAAAGCCAATGAGGCAACATCTTTTACAAAATGAGACATCATTTATTCATTCTTTTACAGGATAAAGAAAAGCTTTTTTGAAAGTGTAAATTTGCAGGAACACAATGTATGTTCCCTATGTATCTATTTATTGAAATAAATTTGACTTTAAAAAGAATGAATGATGATTCAATAAATATCTACTTTTTATTTGTCAATGAGTAAAAATACATGTATTTTCTATTTAGAATGACGAAAAGCAATTTATCAAATCAAAATCATCAAAAAATTGACCAATATGGCTCTTAGGCCCTCAAAATTGTTGGTATTTTGATGAAAAAGCTGTTTCTGCGGCAATATTTGACGCAGCTCGAATAGCTGCGTCAAATTTGCCGCAGAAAGTATCTGCGGCAAAATTTTATGAAACGGAAACTTGCCGCTGTTTTGAGATTTGCCGCAGAAACACAGATTTGCCACAGAAAATGGGAGTTGCCGCTGCGGCAAGTGTTTTATGAAACGGGCCCCTGCTGTGTGTTCTGCGGAGCGACAGCTGATTTTGTGAAATAGTGTAGTCTTATTCCAGGAACGAATAAATAACTAAGAAAAAAAAATAGTAAAATTTGGATTTTTTGTGTAGTTGAATAATATGGTTCCAAGATTAATCACCAACATATTTGTTCATTCAATTCAATTTGGATTACATCCAAGTGTACTGAGGCCTAGATTAGTAGGGTTTCCAGGGCTGCAGTTACCCCATATTTTCTCCAAAACGTAAACTTAAAGTTTTTGTGTGTGCATGTGCCTGTGTGTCTGTCTATGTGTATGTGTGTGTGTCTGTGTGTGTATGTGTTTGTGTATACATCTGTGTGTGTGCCATCATTGAGTTTGTGTGTGTGTGGGGGGGGGCGTTTGTTCTGTTTGTATTATAAACACGTGTGTTGTAATGAGATGTACTTATTTTCATACTTTTAATGCTAACTTGATGGATTTTCATGTTTAGATAACATTACCTCATCCCATACCCTGTCTATGACTTTTTTTTTCCAGCGGGGGGGGGGGGGGAATTGATATTATGATTTTGCATAAAACTGTTAATAAAACAACCTCAGTCGTGTGATTATATTCCTTCATGTAACTGACTAAAAGTGATGACATGTTTTTTTATTACATGACTTGAGGGTTTTGTGGGTAGTATTAACTTTACTTGAAGTTGTGGGTCACATTATGGTTTTCATGTGTGTACATTGTCTAGAGACATTTAATTTATCCCGCCATGTCCGACATCCACGTATCATACCTACTCATACTATTTTTCCCATTTATTCATTTATTTATTTATATATATTTTCTTTTTTGGGGGGGTTGATATTTAAAGACGCACATTCCTCGCCAGTAGTTCTGCAGCATGGAGACTTAACGCAGCAATGGCCATGCGATTTCGTGCGAATGGGACTGTGTGTTGTTATGACTCTCTTTGTGGATTTTCAGGAATAGATTACATTACCTTATATCCCTTAATATAATCGACTCAAAGTGATATGTTTTACTTAGCTGACTTGGGGTCAATAATGGTGGTGTTCGTCTTACCTCAAGTTGTTATGACTCTCTTTGTGGATTTTCAGGAATAGATAACATTACCTTATTCCCATATCCTGTCCATATCTTAATATAATATTTTTTTTTGGGGGGGGGTGGTGGAGCAGTTGGTTTCTTACTTTAGCGTGAAACTAACTTAAAATATATAAAGTATCTAAAGTAAGATATCCCTCATTAAAATCGACTCAAAGTGATGATATGTTTTAGATTGCTGACTTGAGGTCAATAATGGTGGTGTTCATCTTATATTGCCGCAGAAACAGCCTTTTCATCAAAATACCAACAATTTTGAGGGCCTAAGAGCCATTTTGGTCAATTTTTTTGATGATTTTAATTTGATAAATTGCTTTTCGTCATTCTAAATAAAAAATACATGTATTTTTACTCATTGACAAATAAAAAAAAAATATTTATTGAATCATCATTCATTCTTTTTAAAGTCAAACTTATTTCAATAAATAGATACAAAGGGAACATACATTGTGTTCCTGCAAATTTACACTTTCAAAAAAGCTTTTCTTTATCCTGTAAAAGAATGAATAAATGATGTCTCATTTTGTAAAAGATGTTGCCTCATTGGCTTTTGAGTCTCAATTAGATTCATTTCATAAGTCCTGTTGTTGCTGCTGCTGTTAGTTTTTGCTGATGTGTTTGTTGAAACTCTTGCTGAAGTTGTGGTTGCTGTTAACGTTTCCAGAGTGGTTGTTGGACATCTTGATATTGTTGAGGTTGCCGGTGTGGTTTTTGCACCTCCTGCAGAACTTGTTGATACTGCTGTTGTTGTTGCTGTTGGTCAATGCTGTCGTTACATCTCCTGTGAGGTTGATGCTGTTTTTGCTCCTGCTGCTGTTCATGTGATTGAAGTACCTGAAAAAGAAATTAATTTATAGTGCATATAAGCAAGATACCAAAGTTATTCCTAATTTCACTGTCATTGTTATCTCTTAATAGACGGGGGGGTGGGGGGTGGAGGCACCTTTTGATACTTTGCAAGATTTATCCAATGGACAAGATCCTCAGGCACCCCCTGGGATGATCTACCAGAATAGCCTCATCTAGTAAGGTGTATTAACAGGATTTTGTACTCATTACATTTAGTTGATTTTGCATGAACTCAATTCATCAAATGAATGTAAAGGGTCTACCTGTAAAAAAAAAAATTTGTGAGCTTCTTCGGGTAATCTTTCTGAGTCATTTTACTCCTTTACTGACAAATTAATAATTAAAAACTTGATGAAGTGAATTTGACAGTTATTTGATATGTTGCATCTTAGGTGGTAGTGGTGGGGGTCAATAATTATAGAAATGCAGAATATTCATGTACCAATTTGGCAAGAGAAAGCAAGTCACACCAATAATTTATTAATATCAATAATCTACCAATGACTGATATTGGTTTGTTATTTTTGCAGCTGAAAAAACAAATCATCCACACCTCAAACTTAGAGTTTAATTCTAAAATTTGGACTGGATTCTTGACGAAAAGCAAATCAGGAAGACAAAAATCATTCAATTGTTATTATGTGACTTACTTTCCATGCCAAAGTGAATCAGAATTTTAAATAAGTTTAACTTACGGGTTAAATCACATTTCTAGGCTCTTTGTCAGGCTCTCCAAACCCTTCAGTCATTAAATTTGGCATGGCTTTCTGATACTATCTTGTGTCTTTCTGGAAATGCGGACAAAGCCCCACCTGAAGGAATAAATTAAATTGAAATTTTCAAAAAATTTCTGGCACTGTAATTTTTTTCTCACATGTATACATTGCATGTATATCAAACGAAAATAAAAGGAACCATGGTTTAACTTCTAGGTTTTTATCATGGGGGGGGGGGTAAAGTGGTCAAGATGGGTTAATAAACAAAAATGCAAACATGCAACAGTAAATAATATAAAATGTATCTCTGGTTGAGAAATGTCACTTCATATGCTATGCAATTATTCCTCATAATTTATCTTGCACACACATGTACACGTAGTGAGGATGTGTGAGGGAGAGAGAGAGAGAGCATTGTCATCGTACATGCAAAAAGTATTAAATCCATCACTGCCAAATAGATGGGGGTTGTCCCCCCCCCCCCCCTCCCCCAATGTTTCACGATCAAGAAAAAAAAAGAGAAAAAGAACGGGAAAGGACTAAATAGTATATCTTTTTCTGAATATTACGTCAAAATCTTTCCAAAAATTTAATTTCTGTATTTAAAATTCAACAATTTTGCTGGCTCCTTCGCATCTTTTGAGAACTTTTGCTCCATCAGCCATATTTAGCTCCCTTAAAATATTTGGCTCATTACGCCACTGAAATCCATTGTAAGAATTTTATGGTTGCTTAATGTAAAATTAATCTAACCCTTATAAGACTGCCAGGGTATTTTGGAGGCAGGAAAGATGGGCAGAAGGGGGGGTGGGGGCCCTCAAGATCTTGACCGTTAATTGCGCAATTGTGACAAAATGCAACATGAAAAAATGTAAATTTGAGTGTTCTAAAATTATTTAAATTTATTTTTAATTAACAAATTTTACTAATTCATGCATAAAATCAGAATTTGGTTGGAAATCTATAAACAAGCCCTTGAAGTGTCATTTTTTCAGACATGTAAAAATTAATTGATATCAAATCCCTTTCATCTGTAGATTTTGTTTGTTTTTTTACTTTTTTTATATTGTTGACAAAATTTTCTGATCATAAGCAACATGAAATTAATTGATTTCAATCAGTAAAAATAACTATTAACCAATATGATACAATTATAAATTTTGGCTAGAAATAGAATTTGCATTGGATTTGTTCATGAAATCACATTTTTAAGCAATTCTGACATGTACTTACATAACGTTGCGTAATTTCACAACCGGGTACCCCGGTGTCACAAATTTGTCTGAAAACTCATGAAACTTGAAAAAAAAAAGTCATGACGCGGCACCACGTTTCACATTGTGGATTTATCGCGAAAAAATGCTGCCCCCCCCCCCCCCACCGCTCTTTTAGGGTTAATTCAGACTGCACATCATGATGGGTTTTACTGATATTCATTCTGCAACCCATATTTCAAAGACTATCCATCATTTTGTAATCATTATATATCTGAAATTGATTTTTACCTGTGGCTGCATGTTAGTCTCTGTATTTCTACAACTGTGGCCAAATATTGTGCTACAAGTACACGTTCATCAGATTGGCCCCAGGCACTTTTCTTATTGTAGGAGACCAGCAAGCCCTGGCTTTGAAGTTGCGGGTCTATCCTTCTCCAGCTGCAATAGCTGGTCAGTTGAGGACTTGGAGGCTTTGTGTCAGGAATGATCTTGGTAGTGGCGTTGTCAATGGCGAGGGCAGAAGCAGACTTGGTGGTGGTGGTGGCATTCGCAGAACTGATGGTGGTGGCAGAAGTGGTGGACCATTAGTGGTGGTGGTGACTGCAATTGCAGCATTCGTGATGGTGGTATACGCCTCATCACAACAAACATTTGCTCCTGCTGCCACGCAGCTGGTCTCCGTCTATTATGTTTTAAGGAGAATAAACATAAAAACATTTGATTATAAACAAATCAACTTCAGAACACCAGTATATTGATTATAAAACTCGTAGATATAGCAGTCAAAGCGTAAATGAAATCGCACAGAAGAGTACATGTACCTTCATCTAATAGAATTTTAGACCACCTTGAGGATGTTATGCTCAGAGCAAAGTTTTTATTTGACAACGGTCAAAGATGAACATGGATTTAAATGTCAGAATACAACTCATATCATTGGTTGATCAATCGGTCTGTAAAATACTCCCTACAGATTATGTTGACCAATTATTTCTTAACATATATGTCTTTGTTATCAAACATGGATAGTTGGCAATATTTTTTATTGTTCTTTGATTTTTATTCAATCATGTCCATTTCGGTGCGGATTAATACGTGCATGCACATGTACATTCACAGTGTGTGTCAATTATATAAATGTGCATCATAACATTTAACAATCTTCATCCATATAATCGGGTTAAGTGCATAATTCATTTTTTCCCTTTAATTTGGGTGCAGCTATGGCGACCACAATTCTACCCCATTTGTCTGCCAACTATTACACGGATGAGTCCTGGGCTGCGGCCCGCACAGCCGGCCGCAGTTGCCTGGGTTGGTCAAAATCTAACACAAAATCAGATTTTGTATAGAGTCTAGAACTAAGTTAAATCCTCTAAAAAAGGCCAAAAATTTTGGCTCACTCACAGGTACCCGACGCACGCGTCTGTAACGTTGGCGAAGAAGAATAGAAAACAAGATGGCGGCGTAAACATCGGGCAAGTCTCTTCCGTCTATTCATGATATTATTCTCATTTTTTTAAATGAATTCTTCTTCAAAAATAACAACGAGAGCGTAGAAATGTCGGAAATGAAGTTTTATCCCATGTACATGATTTAGGTCTAGATCTTTTAGAAGGAAAGTAGAAATATCGGGGGTGAAAGTTTCAAGTTTTGGCTTCCTTTGTGTGGGTCTATGAGATAGGATCCCTGGCTTCTTATGAGAGTAACCTTACGTTAGTAAATGATTTTTACTCTCTAGAAGCCGCCTGGCTACTCACAGGCACAGCTTAAAAAAAACAATTTTGCCTTTTTCAAATGTCTGGCAACCAAACTTTTGAGAATCGCAAGCCACCCCCCCCCCCTCACAGTTACAGAGAACAATATTGGTTTTTGTCACCCTGTTACACCCACAAACGTAATAATCGCCCACAAATGTAATAACGCCCACAAATGTAATAACACTTTACCCACAAATGTAATAACGCCCACAAATGTAATAACACTTTACCCACAAATGTAATAATTTCACCCACAAATGTAATAATGCACTTTACCCACAAATGTAATAATTTTTGATCGCCCACAAATGTAATAATGACTTTACCCACAAATGTAATAAATTTGAAGGGATTTTTGGCGAATCCGTTCTGAACTAAAATCCTATAGTAATGCGTTCATATAGCACAAAAGTGCAAAGTCTTTTTTTCCAGACCCGGTTAATAAGACATAGTACAAGTCTAAAGTCTTTTTCCAGACCCGGTTGTTTCAAAATTATAATATACGTCCAAAGTCTTTTTTCCGGACCCGATTAATTAAAAAATTAAAATGCAAGTCTAAAGTCTTTTTTTCAGACCCGGTTTTTTCAAAAATTGTAATATAAGTCCAAAGTCTTTTTTTCAGACCCAGTTGTTTCAAAAATTATAATATACGTCCAAAAGTCTTTTTTCAAGACCCGGTTAATTAAAAAATTATAATATACGTCCAAAGGCTTTTTCCAGACCCGGTTAATTCAAAAATTATAATGCTAGTCCAAAGTCTTTTTTTTTCAGACCCGATCAGTCAAAAATTATAATATACGTCCAAAATCTTTTTTTCAGACCCGATTGTTTCAAAAATTATAATATACGGCCAAAGTCTTTTTTCCAGACCCGGTTGTTTCAAAAATTATGATATAAGTCCAAAGTCTTTTTTTCAGACCCGGTTGTTTCAAAAATTGTAATATAAGTCCAAAGTCTTTTTTCCAGACCCGGTTGTTTTAAAAATTATAATATACGTCCAAAGTCTCTTTTCCAGACCCAGTTAATTCAAAAATTATAATATACGGCCAAAGTCTTTATTCCAGACCCGGTTAATTCAAAAATTATAATGCAAGTCCAAAGTCTTTTTTTCAGACCCGGTTGTTTCAAAAATTATAATATATGTCCAAAGTATTTCTTCCAGACCCGGTTGTTTAAAAAAAAGTCCAAACTAAGATATGATAATGATATTCTAGTGGAATAAAAATGAGAATCAAGCTTAGGGAAAGCATCCATATTGTATTGGCAGCGTGCACCCCGCGAGCACACCCCCGCTGCGGTAATTAGTGAACAGGATGTATCTCCCCGCTAGACGCAGCTAGCGGCGGCGCGCTGCTCAGATTAAAGCAGATTAACAGGAATCATTAATCCTAGGTTTTATCCTTGCAGCTTCTCGCCGCTTCTCGCAGCTTGCACGCGTCCAACTTGCAAGCGAATACTCGTACTCAAATGATGTGCTTCTTTCTATTTCCGTTGGTGAAATGTGCGGGACCGATGCGGCGATTTTTCTTGTCCGCCCGACACGAAATGGAGGTATTAAACTATGAAATATTGAGCTAAAAGAGTCTTAGATTTTTAGCAAAATACTTCTTGTACGTTTCGAGGTGGAAAGATTCATATTGATATGAGTTTTATATTATTTCCCTTGCGTAATAATTATCTATTTCTTCCAAAAAAGTACGATCATCACTTGTTCTTAATCCGACCCGACATGAAATAGGGCATAGTATCTTCTAGCAATGTAAAATTATCGCTTGCGTGTTTGTTTGGGTCCGTTTTGACACGGAATGAAAGTATAAAAGAATGAAATATTGAGCTAACAAGTGTCTTAAAAACTTTTAAAAATATTTCTGTTACGTTTCAATGTGGAAAGATTCGTATTCATGTAATTAAACTTGCGAAATAATTATGTATTTCTTCGAACAATGTACGATAATCGCTTGTTCTTGAATTCGACCAGACATTTAATAAAACAAAATACATGGAATGTTAATAGATAACACAGGTCGTAGATTATTCTAAATATACTTTTAAATAGTTTTAAGGCGGAAAGAATCTATTTACCTTTCGTAATAATCTATGGTATTTTCCAACAATGTACGATTATTGTTTGTGTGTTTGTTTCCGCTCTGGCACGAAATGAAGGTATAAAAGAACGAAATATTGAGCTAAAAGGTGTCTTAAATGGTTTTTTTTTTAATATTTCTGGTACGTTTCGAGGTGGAAAGATCCGTATACATAAAGTTAAACTTGCGAAATAAGTGTGCATGTCTTTGAACGATGTCCAATGATCGCTTGTTCTTGAAATCGACCAGACATTTAACCAAAAAAAATATGGAACGTTGATAGACAACACGGGTCCTAGATTATTCTAAATATACTTTTAAAAAGTTTTAAGGCGGGAAGAATCTAATTACCTTTCGTAATAATTTATGGTATTTTCCAACAATGTACGATTATCGCATGTGTGTTTGTTTCCGCTCGGGCACGATATGAAGGTATAAAATAATGAAATGTTGAGCTGAAAGTGTCTTAAATGGTTTAGAAATATTTCTGGTACGTTTGTAGGTGGAAAGATTCGTATTCATATAATTAAACTTGCGAAATAATTACGTATTTCTTTGAACGATGTTCGATAATCGCTTGCTCTTGAATTCGACCAGACATTTAATAAAACAAAATATATTGGAATATTGACAGGTAACACGGGTCCTAGATTATTTAACGTGGAAATAAAATAACTATCCTATTCTTCTAACAATACGATGATAGCTTGTTCTTGAATCCGACCCGACATGAAATGAAGCAAAATATTTGGAATGTTAATAGATAAAACGGGTAGTAGATTTCCAAATAGTTATGAGGCGGAAAGCATCTGACTGCCTTTTGCAATAATCTACGGTATTTTCCAGCAATGTACGATTATAGCTTGTTTGTTTATTTCTGCTCCGACACGAAATGAAGGTGTAAATGTGCGAAATATTGAGCCATAAACTGTCTTATAAATGATCTAAAAAATACTTCTAGTATATACGTTTCAAGGTGGAAAGATTCATATATGTCTAATTAACCCTGCTTAAAAAATAACCATTTCTTCCACCAATGTACGATAATCGCTTGTTCCTGTTTAAGAATGATATAATTCACCTTGCCATTAATTTGATGGTTCAAATTACAAAATTTGTGATTTTATGCCATAATATTTTATGCAAAAGTATTCAAGTAATTTCATTTCATGTTTACATAATCATTGGATTATTTGGTCGCAGCAGGTGAGTATAATAGTGCTTCTTCGCAATTCATTATGACTGTTTTCATACCCGTACATGTATACACAATTAATCAATTTAATGAAAAACGCTGAAGCGCAATGAAAAGAGCAGGATCTTTCGCAGAATATTTATGTCCGCTACGCCCATGACCCTTCAATGATAATTAATCAATATAATCTAAGTCGGATACTTTCTTTGAAAAGAACTCGCCGCGCATTGTATGGTGAAAGCAAAATGACGCTTTGATCTTTAATGACTTAAACAGCACCTTTGTTAGGTATTTCTTAATCAGTTAATCTTAAAAGGGGATAAGAAGGAACATCCTGTGGAGTCTCTACTTTTTTGCCCTCTTATAATATTTTAATGCTTTTAAAAGTCATCCAACACTAGAATCTTTTGAAAAATTGGTCGGCGATTTCATGTAAACGGGGGGGGGGGGTCGAAACTTATTAGACCTATAAAATCATGGGCACGTTGAAATCAACAAAGTATATTATAGCTCTATGGTATAATTTTTTTTATTTTTTAGGGCGGTAATGTCAATAGGCATCCAAACAGAATACCTTGTTACACTCAAAAAAATAAAGTGCTAAAATTAGCACTTAAAGATTCAATTTTAGCACTTTTTAGGAGCTTGTATAGTGACTGCACTCGAAGTGCTGATTTAGCACTTGCACCCGGGCTACTTTGCTAGCACCGAAAGGTGCTGATTGTTGTGCACTTAAAGTGCTAACTTCAGCTCCCTTTTGGGTGCTATCAGATCAACCCTTATGCAAGTGCTAAACCAGCACATCGAGTGCAGTCACTATCCAAGCTCCTAAAAGTGCTAAAATTGGATCTTTAAGTGCTAAATTTACACCCCTTTAGGTGCAGTAATGTGAGACAGAATGAAGATGGGGCATGTCAAGTAACGCATGAGCCATGTGTAGATGGCTGATCAATTTTGCAACAGGCTCTGGAATAATCAAATGACATTTATAGCAAAGATACCCCATCTTCTAAGTTTGACAAGACTCTAGACTAGAGTCTAAACTATGAAAGTAGTCTGTATTATACTTCTAACTTAAACCTGAACTTAAATATTTCGTGCATGCTTACCTTGCTTTGCCTCTGACTACACCGTGACGGAACCAACGTCTTGTGCACACTATAGATCGTATCCGGTGCGCGCATTCCATGCCTCATCAGGCCCAGGCTAGGCCAGGCGCGGCCTGATCGCGAGGCCGGACCTGCCCCAGGGGTATACGGTGGTCCCGAAGAAACGTGTGTAGCAAACTCACTAGCGAGCGGCGAGCGAACAAGTCAGGACATGAGTATGCAAATCCGGATCCCAGCTTTGCGAAGCAACCAATCAGATCACGTTTTGCAGTCAGCACTCAATGTGAAGTGCTACATTTTTATTTTTTCTCGTCTAGCACTCGTTTTCAGCACTCAAATATTCAGCACGTTTCGGTTTCCTTGTAAAAGTTAACCCTTCAAGCGCTGATTTTGGCACTTCAAGTGTAGAATCTCACTCAGCACCAAACATTTAGCACCTCAGTTTTTTGTGTGTAGAAGGTGGGATTATTAGAACTTTGATTCTAACTTACCTTTTGTATCGGCGTGGGGATACAAAATATATGCACATTGTTAACATAATTAAAAGAAAAATAGACTTAAAAATCGGGGGGGGGGTATAAAACCAAGTCCATACTCATGTGGGCACTTATGGGTGTAACTCCTAGATTTACCCGGGGCCACAATGCCTTGCCGCCTTTTCAGCTACTTTAAGAGATATGCCTCATTATATTGCTATATAACTAAGATAAAATTTCATTTGGCCTTTGTAAATGGCGCAAGCACGAGAACACGACACGAAGTGCGCTTGAATTTTCTATAAGGCAGATCCTTAAAAATTTTGATAGTTTTGACAAGTAGAGAACGTTCGTAAATAATCAAATGAAATAAAGCTTCCATTTGTTGGGGGGGAGGGTGGGGGTGAGCAGGGAGGTACATATATGGCAATTGTGTGTCCTCTACGCTTAACTGACTTATGGAAGGACGTGTTTCCCCCCCCCCCCCCCCCCCCACCACATGTTTGATGTCCAACTACCCAAAACATATAATGTCGGCTTGGTCGCTATTTTTAAAATCCCGTTCTTTAAATCTTCATGTTCTATTTTTCACATTTGTTTTTTTTTTACATCCTTTAATTCATTGCATTTGCTTTCTTTTCTCCGTTTTCACACTTTATTTTGCTCTCGCGATTTTTCAAATTACATTGAAAAATTATAATTACCCGAAACACTTTTGAAATATAATGTTCGTCTGTTTATTGCGTGCTCATTGTTCATAGTTTCATGTTGGGGTTTATTTTTGCACCACTTGGAATAACGTCAACCTGGTCAGGCTACCTGCTTTCACTCCTGTTCAAAGAAATCTTGTAATAGTTATTTTTGCCAAGAAATGCACAAAGATCGTCCAGACAAAAAAAACCCGAGATGCCAACTGTTTTCAATGAAGCTCGGGCTCAATGAATTCGATCATGGGCACTAATCACTCCTTTGTGAAATGACGAAGTGCCAGTTGCTCGAACTTGTCACAATAGCTCTAATTCTATAGGGAATTAAATCTATTGTTTCTTCGCATTTTATCGTTGAGAGGATAAAAGCATTGCAGCTCTAACTTTGTTGACAAATTAGACACAGGAGAAAAGTGTTGCTTTTTGGACAAAATTGTTAGAGATGTAAAATAATCATCAACAATTGCGTATGCATCAATTAACTAGAAATTGCACGAACACGGCAATGATTCTGCATGGAGTGGAAATAGAACATATCGTCCCTTTTTCAGTCCACGTTCATTTACCGCCATGTGATGTGCATCTAGAGCAATATAAAATTCTGAACGCAAATTGTATGAATATATGCGGATCATTATTTATGTACATTACTATATTTTTAAATCCCCTTGCCCGGCATCCGGGGTAGGAGGATGGGCGGCAGCAGGGTAATTTTGATTAGGGGGAGGAGTAACTTTTTTTATACTTAATTTCATATCGGAACAAGAACAAGCAATAGTTGCATCTTGTTAAAAGATGTATAGATTATAGCGTAGGGAGAATTAGATTCTTTCCGTTCCAAAACTCTTCAGAAGTATATTTTTGATAATTTAAGATCTTTATGAACTCGATATTTGTCAATTTTATACCGCCATTTTATGTCGGGTCGGATCTCTTTCCGATTCGAAACCTTTTAGAAGTATCATCTAGATCAAAACTCTGTATAGGTATATCTACGATTTTCTTAAAGTCAACCATCATTTTATAACGGGTCGGATCAAGAACAACAATCGTATATTGTTGGAAGATATAGATATTCATAATCCAACAAAAATCAATTATTTCCACATCGAAAGTCCTAAAATATATTTTTATTGACAGAGGATATCTTTTAACTCGATATTCCATACTGAAATACTTTCATCTCATGTTGGATTGGATCAAGAATAAGAAATTTTGCGACTTTTATTCCATAAAAAATGCCTTTTCGACTTTGTCGGGAAAATTAGTCATTTAATTTTTTTCGGACAGAACATGGGCTCGTCCATATAGGGCAATATCAGTTATTTAAATCGTTTACACTCAAATTAAATTTCAAATCATGCGCGATCGATCGTGCATTAATTTGAGATGTTTGTAACTCCATTTCATTTGCCTTTCCGATATTGTCGGGGAAAGTGTCATTTATGTTCTCAAAGAACATGAATTCAGTCCTAAAGATATATGAAATTTATCTTGAATTGTTTGCACCTCAAAACATTCGATCTTACATCAATCGGAAATGATGGCGAAAATCAAAGAACGACAGAGATATTCCATGCATCCAACAATCTAATGGAATCGGTTCGCGAAATACGCAGTAGCACACATTCATCATGTTCATAACAAAATATAGAGGGTGAAGAGTTTCCTCATTTGAATAACCACATGCGGGTCAGAAAAAAAGGATCGTCACATCTATCAGTTCCCATTATTTGTATAAAGGCCCTAGCCTATTTATTCACAAAATGTTGCTAAACTTAAAAAATAGACCTAAAACGATTCTGGGTTTATCAAATATTGCAGCCAATGAGTATCATACAGTTTCACTTTTTTTTTCATAAGTAAGATGTTTTGTATGGGGATGTCATCTGTGGATCCCAAGCGTTTTCTTTTTCTTCATTCAATGTTTCTTAATAAGAAAAAAATGGACTACTAAACCGCATATCCGGTTAATTTTTATTATTGTTCCTGCTCGAAATGATACAGATCAAAAGACGGCGTTTGTCTAGCTTTGAAAGTTAATGATAATGGGCGACAATTTGCATTCGACCCTTAACGCCCCCGCAATCCCTCCCCACTCTGCGTGTGGTCTTTAGCGTCACTAGGGAACTGTTAGCGGCTCTATAGGAAACTGGTGGATGAAAGGCTGATCGGATTTAATCCCGTGCCTAGAAAGACAGTATTGAATATCCTTGATACTGAAAAGCACTGATTTTTATGCCGAGACTTAAACCTCGGTCACGTTTAATTACCTTCTAGAATAAACTCTTTCCTAAAAACCCTCCTAACCCTATAGTACAATTCACGTATCTTTTCAATTAAGTCAGAAATCTAAATCCTAAATACATTGGATAATGGTCTCAACGTCACAGATCAGCTCATGAACGATCGGAACGTATTTTAAAATTATTTGAGGTGGAAATTATATAGAATTTATTTCAGATACCATAAACTCTTTCTCCTGAAATAAATATTATTCGCTTATCTTTCCAATAAAGTCAGAAAGGGAAATACGTTGAAATAAAAGTACTCAACATCTTAGATTATAATGCACGATCGTTCGAGACGTATTTTCGAAATTGTTTTGAAGTGGAAATGATATATCATGAAATCAATTAAAACCTTCCAATGTAAACTCTTATTCTCCTGAAAGAAATACAATTCGCGTATTTTTCCAATAAAGTCCCACAGAAGCAGATTGCGTTCCCAATAATTTTCAAGAATCAAGAGTGCCTACAATATCAAAAATTCGGCAAAACTTACAAAAAAAAACACAAATATACCCAAACAAATTATATGATGTCAGAAACAAAATCAAAATGTCAAAAACATCAAAACAAAAATAACATAAAAGGAAGTATATCAAATCAACATAAAAAGTAAGGCAGCATAATGTCAAATAAAATAAAAAGAAGTAGACATTTTGTTGATTTGCGATTTAGCGTGTTGAATGATTTGGCGTCATTATCATTCTCCAAAATTTAGTCTGCCGTTGCTATCAATATTCGCACTAATTCAGTTACATTCGGGCATCATATTCATATTGTCTCATTTTATCTGGCCTCTAAAAAATATTAATATCTTCCCATGGCAAATATGAATAGGCATACCACTCTAGTTATACGCTCTTGGTGGACATTATCCGGCGAGTTGGATGATATAGGCCTATACCAAGATGTCTCAAACTATGGCCTTAATAGAGGTAAAAACTACGCATGGGCACCATTCCTAAAATAGGCGTGTAATGCAGTATCCATCTGTATCCGGCCCCAAAATCATACGTTAAAAAAGTAATTAATTCAACTTATTTTTCATGTGTGAATCTTCCGTGTCAATCTCAATTCGCAAGCTGCAACATTTTCGAAATCGGCAGTATTTCTATCGATGGTGTTAATTTTCAGTTCAGTTCGTTGACAACGGAAACTATCGAGAACCATCGCGACTTATCGAGATCGATAATTTTTGTCATATTCACATCGTGCGCACGTGGATGTTGATCTGTACTCGGTCGCCATGCGACACGATGCGGCCGAGCATATACTAGCTAGCTGTAGTCGTTTCCAATATAGAGCGTGCTTGCATGCATGCTTTGCTACGGACATAAAAGAGGAACGCCTTTCATTATCATGCTTTAAAAAAATAATAAATTGAAGTCAAACAGCACGACAAGTGGAACTAGCTAGCACAGGCACCACGACATATATGTTAACTCTTCATTCCAGAGCGAGCCGCGGAATTGAAGGCCCTCCGTGGCCGGCGCGGGGTACGTGAGATTGCCTTGGTGAATTTAGATAGAAATGGGGAGCAGCGGCAGCGCTTGAGATATCTATACAGCGCAGCTAGCGGCAGCGAGCTGCCGCTAGATACAGCGAGCTGGGGATTAAATCTCTAATCAAATGGATTATAAAGTATGGCAGCGAGCGGCAGCAGGCACAGGGGGAGCTGCGAGAACGGATGTGAGTTCTATTGTGCTTTAATTATCGCAGCTAGCTGCCGCTGACCGACGCTATTATCCCGTCTTAGAGTGTGCAGGCGTACGCTCGCGGGGTATAACAAATGAATAATAATAGTAATAAATTAGTAATAATAAAAAAAGCAAACAAAGACCCACGATCCTATTTGTTGAATGACATGGAAATATAACGTAGTCTTTCCTCCAGACCCAGATCTTTCAAATAAGAAATGATGAACAATAATAATAAATTAGTAATAATAAAAAAAGTAAACAAAGCCCCAAGGTCCTCTTTATGTTGAAAAACATGGAAATATAGCCTAGTCTTTCTTCCAGACCCAGTTATAAAAGTCATTTAAAACACAACAACAACAACAACAAAACAAAGACCCCGCAATCTTATCAACATTGAATAACATGGAAATATGGTGTAGTCTATCATCCAGACCCAATTATTTCAAAATAACCAAAATCATTAAAAAAGAATAACAGAATCTAAGGCCCAACCATCCTTCAATCTAAGAACCTTCAATAAATAAAGTTTAGAGAGTTTTCTTTATTCCAGACCTTGTCATTTTCAAAAATAAGATAAATGATATCCTCATAACTAAGACTCAATCATATTATTGTGCCTGTTCAACATGGATAAGATGATTGGGGGAGTATTTCATCAACATTTATGTCCGACAAGTTGTCATATCTGACAAATGTCCCTGATGTTGATTGGTTAAGAAGCAGTGCTACCATTGTAAGTGTCGGATAAAACGTCAGACAACTCCTTTCATGAAATGCTCCCCGGTCTCTAAGTTTTGATGTTGTTTTTTTATTAAAAATTTCTTTGCCTGGAAGAAAAAGTGAATGTTTAATTACTTCATTCATTACAGGATGTTAGGCTGGAAGAGGGTTAAATGTTTTTTTTTTTTCTTTTTTTTTTTAAACTGGTCTGGTCAAATTAAGTATGCGTTATCACAAGGGTTTTATAGTTTGGAAGGTGCTGGGGTCTAAGTTTTAAGATAAATGTTTCGCTTAATTTGTATTTTTAAGAGAACTGCGTGAGGGGTAAAAACAACACTCCAAGCGCAAGCATTTTAAGTGGGTTTAATTTTGAAGATTGGTCTTAGCTGTGATTTTTTTCAATATTTGTTTATCTTTAAAATAACCGGGTCTAGACGAAAGACTAAGAATAATACTCGTCTTATTCCACAAGAATAAGAATATGACAAAGTCTTTTGTTTTTAAGATTGTTAAAGTCATTTTTAATTTACTGGGTCTGGAATAAAGACAACGCTCTAAACATGTGCTTTTCTACATGCATGGTCTTAATTTGGAGGATTGTTGGTTCTCAGATTCGTTGTTGGGGGTTGGGTTTTATTGATGTTTTATTCTTGAAATAATTGTGTCTGGAGGAAAGTCGATCTTCGACAATTGGTCTCCATGTTATTCCACAGTAATTAGATTATTGGGTAAAACTATATATTTTTTTTAAAATAATAACCAAGTCTGAAGAAAGGATGTTTGCTTTACCCATGCATTATTACAATGTTTTGTAGGGGTCGTAGTCATGGGCGGAAATCCCAGTGGGACAGAGGGGACGTGTATTGGACGTGTCCCCCCTACTCAAAATAGTAGGGGGACACACTATCAAATGTCCCCCCTACTATTTCTGGTCTTTTATGATGGTAAGAAATTCATCATTCAAAATCGAAATAAAACATGTATTTTAGGACGAGATGACCTTACTTCCGGGTGATAACCTTTTTTTTTTTGCCTGTCAAATTTTCCAGACCCTTGTCCCCCTACCTTTTGATTGGGAGAGATTTCCGCCCCTGGTCGTAGTATTATTTTAAAAAAACTGGGTGTGGGGTAAAGACATATTTTTTTACTGAGTGAAACTTTGGAAAATTTGTCTTAGATTTGAAGTTTTTTAATAAATTTTTTTAATAGCCGGGTCTGGAGGAAAGAGTACACTTGATTCTCAATTTACCCTTAGCGCATATATTCACAATATACGCCGTATAAGTTGAAATAACAACAAGGACATTAATTCTACTAGTTTTAATTAACTGGGTCTGGAGAAAAGACTAAGCTCGATTCTCATTTTTATTCCACTGGAATATCATTATCGTATCTTAGTATGGACTTATATTATAATTTTAGAAATAACCGGGTCTGGAAAAAGACTTTGGACTTATATTATTATTATTTCCTTCAGCAAGAAACTTATCCACAGTGTGCTGCACTCAACCCAGGTGAGGTAAATGGGTACCGGTAAGAAGTAATTCCTTAAAAAGCTGTGTGCGCTATGAACGCCTAGCTTAGCCGGGTAATATAGGAGCGCCTTGAGCACCTAACAAGGTGGATATGTGCGCAATATAGATAACCTATATTATTATATTATTATTAAGATTTTTGAAACAACTGGGTCTGGAAAAAAGACTTTGGACTTATATTATAATTCATTAAAACAACCGGGTCTGAAAAAAAGACTTTGGACACATCTTATAATTTTCTAACAACCGGGACTGGAAAAAAGACTTTGGACTTATATTATATTTGTTTAAACAACCGGGTCTGGAAAAAAGACTTTGGATTTGTATTAAATTTTTTTTAACAACCGGGTCTGGAAAAAAGACTTTGGACTTATATTATAATTTTTTAAACAACCAAGTCTGAAAAAAGACTTTGGACTTGCATTATAATTTTTGAATTAACCGGGTCTGGAAAAAAGACTTTGGCCGTATATTATAATTTTTGAAACAACCGGGTCTGAAAAAAAGACTTTGGACTTATATTATAATTCATTAAAACAACCTGGTCTGGAAAAAAGACTTTGGATTTAATATTATAATTTTTTAAACAACCGGGTCTGGAAAAAAGACTTTGGACTTGCATTATAGTTTTTGAATTAACCGGGTCTGGAAAAAAGACATTGGACGTATATTATAATTTTTGAAATAACCGGGTCTGAAAAAAAAAATTGGACTTATATTATAATTTTTGAAGCAACCTGGTCCGGAAAAAAGACTTTGGATTTATATTATTATTTTTGAAACAACCGGGTCTGGAAAAAAGACTTTAACATTTTATTATTATTTTTCAAAACAACCCGGTCTGGAAAAACGACTTTGGATTTATATTACAATTTTTGAAACAACCGGGTCTGGAAAAAAGACTTTGGACTTATATTATATTTTTTTAAACAACCGGGTCTGGAAAAAAGACTTTGGATTTATATTATAATTTTTTTTAACAACCGGGTCTGAAAAAAAGACATTGAACTTTTATTATTATTTTTGAAACAACCGGGTCTGGAAAAAAGACTTTTGGGTCATTCTCAAAAAAATGTTACAATTCACAAAAAACGTGTCTCGACTATCTTATGGCCGCTAGCTTCACAACCCTGAACATTTTCTACAAAAATATTATCAAGAAAATTACAATAATAGACTAGCTCCACAAAGCATATACGACCAGTGACTAATAAAGCTCTAATTTTATTACAAAAGCCTTTTATTTTTGCTTTTTGTTAGAATCGACGCTGTCTCGGGTCAGTTTTAGATTTTACTATCATTCTCTTTCCTAAGTAGTCTGTATTTCTTACCTACATTAATGTCTGGTGAGGGCAGCTTGGTGTAAACGTCCGACATACTGCGCTTATCCTAGTATTTGATGATCCCTTTGTGATTAATTTCACTTTTAACTTTGTCCCAAATTCATTTTAACCTCCGTAACGAATACTGCCACAAGTTTTATCCCATTCAAACTGAATGATATTATATGATAATGTGTCTACAAGTAGAGTGATATTAATTAATAAATAATTGATAGGGAATTATCATATGTGTTTCCTGTATTACACGGAAATAAAGGACTATTCTTAACAATAAAATGTATGACTAAACAGCTTTAACATCCGTAACGCACCATAAGAAAATATGCACTTTGGCAGTTCTGTTAAGGATTCAGTATCTTATAGGATAAGAGACACCTTTCATAATAAATACAATTTTCAAAGGTATGACTGCTAAATAAGGACCACGTTGGACCATAAAGCATAAAGACATTAACTTCCGTAACGCATTAACTTCCGTAACATTTTTTCTTGAATATCCTACAAGTTTGTGCTATACTGAATCACTCCGGATCATACAGATATAAATCATATAAGGTACCGTCCACCTACTTACCCATACAAATGATAGCTATTCATCCTTGTCAAATTATTATTACACACCTTATTTTTAACATCACTTTGAAAAGAGGGAAAATTGCCAGCGAAAACAATTTCCCGAGAATTATATATGATATTAAATGTTTTTAGAATTTTAAATAATACATACTACAAATTTTGAATATTGGCATCTTCTTTAGAACTTAAGATTTCTAATTTCCTTTGCTATATAAAGTGCATTAACTTCCGTAACAATTACTGTTACGGAAGTTAATACACTTCTTTGCTGTACTTTGCTAAGATTGATAGCACGATTCTAGTTCCAGAATAGGTGACATGGCTTTGTCTAA
The DNA here is from genome assembly GCF_037042905.1 of Lytechinus pictus. Taxonomy (NCBI): domain Eukaryota; kingdom Metazoa; phylum Echinodermata; class Echinoidea; order Temnopleuroida; family Toxopneustidae; genus Lytechinus; species Lytechinus pictus. The sequence goes on from NC_087250.1 coordinate 6,832,623, forward strand.
TGCTGTAGTCGGCAGAAATGGTGTAGAAAAAGGGAAGAATGAGAAACAATTAAGCTTTCATGGACAAGGAAAGAGACAGAAAAACTGTTTGCAATGACTCATGAGGAGGGTTAATGTATCACCGATCAAAAATGTGAGCGCAAAGCGCGAGCTAAAACTTGTGAATAGTCTAACCTGAAAACTTGAAATTCTAGCATTTTTTGTAGAAATGATCAGGATGTTATCTGAATAAACTATTAATGCGAGTACAAAGTGCTAGCTGATTTGTTTTTCGTATTCTGACCGAAAGCTTGACATTCTAAACACTTTTTCTACCAATTACAAGGATGGGTATCTTAATTGATGCGACTGTAAATTTTTTATATGTTGATCTGAAAACAATAATTTTTGGACGTTGTAATTTGAGAACAAGATATATATCCAATAAACAATTATTGCAAAGGTAAAACGCGCGCTTTTTTAGGTTTAGTCCCCAAAACGGGACATTCTACTAACTTTTTGTAAGTGGGGATTACATGTATGTACACCATCAATCAACTCTTTTAATATTCATGAAGATATGCATAGACTATATTGTTTCACTAAAATAATGCAAATCTTTAAAATGGCATAACTTCGCTATTCCTTGTTCAATTTTGATCATATTTGCAGTATTTTGTTTGTCTGCTTATTATCTGTTCAGATCATATTTTTCAGCCTGGATGACTCCTTTAACGTGCATGAAAAGCGCTTGAATAATCGATATAGGCCTACTTACATGAAAACATGGAAAGGGGTATTTCAAACTCTCACGGTTTGTTGGAATTTATAAATGAAATACGTATTTCGATAATCAAACATTTTGGCTATTCATCATTTTTTTAAATCACGAATAGAATGCGTAATTGCGTATCTCGATAAAACAAACTGATGAAAAAAAAATCGCGATTAGATCATATAGATTCCATTAATAATTTATGTATTTGTGAATTTTTAGCCTCTTGTTTCATTCACCTTACTTTTTTATTATTCATTTCCCCATGTCCTTTTTAAAATGTTTTTCCCTCTTTTTCTATCTTTTTTGGCTATTGGCAGGCAGCGGGATTACTCGTAACCCAGAGAACCCATCCTGGTAACGGGACTGCGATTGTTATATTTTGTTTATTGCCAGAAACTTTAAAGATGAACTGTAATTCTGTTGCCCGGTTATTCGGTTTTTTCATTCCAACTTTGAACAAGAACGACAATAAAATTACAGTTTCCGTTTCCTGTTTATGTTTTTTACATTTTTTTAGGGGGCGGGGTTGGCAAATTAAGCTATGCGTTCCACATTTATCTTTATTTATTAATAAAAGGTTATACGAATACCTAAATATGGATTTTCCTAAGCTAACAAATAAATACTGCAATTTGTAACTTCATTTAACTTCCGTAACGAAGATTGACAAGAGTAAATGCCACTCAAGGATTTGATGGTAAAGTATTTTTTGATTCCCAGCATTGGTCATGCATTGCTTAGGATCTCAGGTTATGGATGAAAGTTATTTTAAGGTTGCCTCATTCAAATTATGAACATTAAACTGAACGAAAGATGTGCAATGATTTTTATGGTTCTTTTTGTTAAATGTTATTTGGTAAAATCCTGCTTCTGAAAAAGAATATTGAATATTTTTTCTATCTTGCAAACATTTTTGCTTCAGTAAATAAAATTGTTGATACCTCACTGAAACTTAATGGTGTGCATTTCTATTTCAATCATTTCAAAGGTGATTTAATTGAGTAACATAAGTGAACAATGCTAACGATTAACCTCCGTAACGTTGATATACAGTGCTTGAGTTAATCCGGTCAGTACTTCAAATTGACGCAACAGCGACATGCCCCTCTGTTGCCACTTTCTCATACATGGTACTTTCACAATCTGTATTTTTCAATCAATTTTGTAGATTTTATTTTTACGATTTTTTCCCCCCATCAATTGTAGCATTTTTCTGAGAATGACCCTTTTGATTTATATTACAATTTTTGAAACAACCGGGGTCTGAATGAAAGACTATGCTATATTTCCATTATATTTAACATTAATAAGAGAGTTGGGGTCTTTGTTACTTTTCGACCAGTCTTAATTAACTAGGTCTGGAGAAAAGACTAAGCTCGATTCTCATTCTTATTCCACTAGAATATCATTATCGTATCTTAGTTTGGACTTATATAATAATTTTTGAAACAACCGGGTCTGGAAGAAATACTTTGGACGTATATTATAATTTTTGAAACAACCGGGTCTGAAAAAAAGACTTTGGACTTGCATTATAATTTTTGAATTAACCTGGTCTTGAATAAAGACGTTGGACATATATTATAATTTTTTAATTAACCGGGTCTGGAAAAAAGACTTTGGCCGTATATTATAATTTTTTAATTAACTGGGTCTGGAAAATAGACTTTGGACGTATATTATAATTTTAAAACAACCGGGTCTGGAAAAAAGACTTTGGACTTATATTACAATTTTTGAAACAACCGGGTCTGAAAAAAAGACTTTGGACTTATATCATAATTTTTTAAACAACCGGGTCTGATAAAAAGACTTTGGACTTGCATTATAATTTTTGAATTAACCGGGTCTGGAAAAAAGACTTTGGACGTAAATTATAATTTTGAAACAACCGGGTCTGAAAAAAGACTTTAGACTTGTACTATGTTTTATTAACCGGGTCTGGAAAAAAGCCTTTGCACTTTTATGCTTTATGAACGCATTACTATAGGATTTTAGTTTAGAACAGATTCGCCAAAAATCCCTTCAAATTTATTACATTTGTGGGTAAAGTCATTATTACATTTGTGGGCGATCAAAAATTATTACATTTGTGGGTAAAGTGCATTATTACATTTGTGGGTGAAATTATTACATTTGTGGGTAAAGTGTTATTACATTTGTGGGCGTTATTACATTTGTGGGTAAAGTGTTATTACATTTGTGGGTGCAACACCCCCCCCCCCCCAAGAAAAAAAAAATGTCCAAGCCAAGGCAAGGTCAAACATGAGCGTGAACACCCATCGACAGACGCAACAGCCGACACCCATTCCAATGCAATGCTTCTCAAGACTCGACTGTATTTTTGTCACCCATAACAACCCAAACCACAAAAAATTAAGGCACACTCTCACACAAATGTTCGCATATCACACTGACTTAATTCGGTAATTAAAGACTACGGTCAGAAGAAAGACAGCTGAAACTCGGAACGCCGCTCAGCCGAGTTCCATCCCATACAGTCCAACACAAGGTACTACACTACCGTGTACTACGCCGAAGCTCCGGGATAGCGACCACTCAGCATCTCGATGATGCCTCCACGATATCCCCCGGCAAAATGCAAGTTTAACTCGTAGAAAACGATGGAAATATGACATTTACTATCAATCTCATTCTTTCCGAAGTAATTCGTTTTATTACTATATCAAATGATGTAATAATTGAATGAATACGATAATTGAAAAGTACTTTCATCTCCGATTCAAATTTTACATAAATTTTGTCACCAACAAAATTTTATCGCAGACGACGTGTGTGAAGAAAAAACCCGGCCGTGAGCTGCATATCAGGCTCGTTCGCGAACTTTTTTTCAGATATTTATTGTTATTAACGATAACAATTTGTTATTGGTTTTATGAAACGGATATTTGCAACTATGACAAGTTGCCATTGCAATAACAAGATTTGCCATAGATATGGGAGATGTTACAGTTGCAAGTCAAAAATTGTTTGTGAAACGGGCCCCAGGTCTATGAATGTACGTAGTGGCTGTTCTATTAAGCGATCACACCCCAACTGTGTTTCCCATCGTGAAAGCACTCCATTGCCGCCGGTAGTACACTTTCCGAGTTCAAACAAATTTCTAAGTTCTGAACATGACCCTGAGTCGACGACTTCAAGTCAGTTGACTCAGGGTCGACTTTCATGTGTGTATCTCCATTGCTGCATATAATCAAACTAAATGAAGAATAGTCAAAGAATGCTCAAATATTCCACTTTAACGGGGGACATACTTCGTTATTTCATCGTGTTTATATATATATATATATATATATATATATATATATTTATATTTTATACAACAATAATAACAATGATGATAATAGATGTTATAGTATCAATGATGACGATAATGATAATGATAACAATATTGATAATAGTCATGTAAATAGCGCAATCGATCTAGAAATAATCTATTCTGAGGCGTTTTAATATTACCTCGGCTAAAGCTCGAGTTGACCTTTTTGCTGTGGGGCATGCATACAGTAAATTGATAATTCATTTTAAGTAACCGTTCAATTCACCTGGGTTGAGCGCAGCACAATGCGGGTAATTTATCGTCAAAGGAAAACAAGTCATGGCTGGGATATGAACCCACGTCCCTTTGATTGAAATACGAGAGTCGTAACCACTAGACCACGAGCTTGAATAGACACATGCTTGGGGACGTTCTCAAAACTAAAGTTAAGCGTTAATATCAACCCAAAGAAACAGCCCCCTTCCCCCCCAAAAAAAAAAAAAATAAATAAATAAAATAAAAAAATAAAAAAAACGCGTGACGGAAAAAAAATATATAAGTACATTTTTGTTTCGAAACTCGACCCATTTCACGAATTGAAAGCTATTAATAAAACAGTCATCATCATCATCATATCAGCCATGTTCAGCCCACTGCAGGATGAAGTCCTCCTAAAGTTGATGCCAAATGTGCTTGTCTTGTGCCGATGCCGATAAAACAGTATCTAACTTATAATGAAATGCCTCCCCCCCCCCGACCGGAATTCACCCCCAACATTTTTTTTGCGATAAATCTGTAACTGAAAAAGCCAAGGCCACGTCGTTCAATGACTTATTACTTTCAGGTCACGCACAGCTTTTGAGAGAGATATATATATATATATATATATATATATAGGAGTGGACCTTAATGTTTGTCATGTTCGTGTAACTTGTTTACCTTGGATTTCTATTGTTGTTGTCCACCAGTGAAAATCTACATTTCAATTTTTGGACTATAAATCATGTGAAATTAAATGTTCAGTTTTAATTAGATTATTTAAAACTCTTCAATTCATGCTGTTACACAATTTTACATTCTGTGCCTTACTCGAATCCATGGAAAAAAATCACCCTATGTAATGGCTATGCCGCTACACTAGAGCATCTGAAGATGTTTACCGGACTCTTTAATATGACGGCAGAAAAATGATATCTCCGAGATTATACAGTTGCTATCAGGGGCAGCGTAATGGCGGGCGGAGTCAGCTAAAAGGAGGGGGTAATCATAAAGGAAATCACGATCAGGGCTCCGTAACACAAAGCTAAGTGATGCATAACAAATATGAAAGAACATTTCTGATTGGTTCCCGGTCAGTATTTTGAAACAAATGGGCGTGTAACCTTGATCTTGATTGGTCATTCCATTAGCGATTGATCGCTAATCTCTGTGTTACGGAGCTCAGATGTCAATTCATGAGAGTCACGGCAACGTCCAGTCGGTTACATAAAAGCCACTGCAAAAATTTGCTCTAAATCTGGATTTTAGCCACGCTCACATCTCCTTTTCTATATGTTTACATCTATATGTTCACTGTGACTATTGTGATTACTATACGTGACTTCTACAACGAACTCCATTTGGAGAAATTTAAGTGGAACTTCAGCGTCAAGTCGTCTGCCAATACGAAGTAAAGGTAACGTGAATTACCCGTTACACCACCCGGCTAGTTACCCGTGTTTTGTTCTTGCTGTAACATATATGTACTACGGGGTTTCGAAGTATACTCCTCTTTTGTTACCGTGAAGCCATTGTTCTGTTCGTATTGTGCTACTTACCTGTTACGTATTAAACATGTCGTTGAACTTGTTCTACGTTCTCGTGCATATCCTTGCCGTACTTGTATGTTCACGTGAAAACTATGCTTTACGTTTTGATGTCCCATCCCTTCCAAGCCACGTATGGACAAATTACAACGATGAACTTTCAGATATACTCGAGCCCTTACATTTTGAATTAGGTTCTGAAAGTGTTTCTCCCAAAGTAGCTGGAGAGCAATTTTCACATCTGCTAACAACCTTCCTGTCTAGCAAAAGTGAATTCACACGTGAAGAAAGGGAAAGTCGGTTCCAAAGTCATGTACCAAAAACACTCTCAGAGGCTAAGAAAAAGAAGAATGAATTGCGGAAAAAAGCATTTGGTAGACATGGTACGGAAGAAGATAGGAAAGCGTTTCAAGAAGCTGTCAAAACAGTGAGCTTCTTAAACAAAATAAAGCGAAGAAATGACGAGCGTAAGCTCACATCACATCAGGAAAAAATGTTCAGGAGTAACTTTTTTGACTTCGCGAAAAAATGTTCAGAAGGAAAGCTACTTTCCTCCCAACAGAAACCTCAGTTCTCAAAGGAGGAAGCTGATAAGTTCTTTCTATCTAGATACTCTGAGCAATCCCCATTAGACTTTTCACAATTGAACTGGTTCCCCTGGTTACCCGATAGATATGATACGAGTTTTGACATGAATGCTATTAAACCTAAAGATATTAAAAACATCCTCCGGGCAAAGAAATCCAAATCAGCCCCTGGAGATGACGGTATTATGTATGGAATACTGAGAAATCTTCCGACTACGCACAGATTTATGGCCACAATGTTCACCAAAATACTCACTGAAGGGGACCCACCCGAATGCTGGAAAAACAGCAGAATAACTCTCCTACACAAAGGTGGCGACACTAAAGACCCATCAAATTTTCGTATGATAGCTCTTACCTCCTGCGTAGGAAAGTTATATCACCAGATCTTAGCCAGCAGAACTATAAGTTATCTCCAAGCTAATAACCTAATCGATACCACAACCCAAAAGGCATTTCTTCCCGACGTTAGCGGATGTATAGAACACTCGAGATGCCTTACGGAGATCATCGCTGATGCCCGTCATAGGAAGAGAACAGTTCATGTAACATTTTTCGATCTCGCGGATGCGTTTGGATCTGTGAATCACGATTTGATAGCTCATACCCTTGAACGAAATGGGATCCCACCTTCGATTATAAGATATGTTAAAACTCTGTATGATGGACTTAATGGTTATGTTCAAGGACCGGGATGGAAATCATCTAGGTTTCCTTTTAAAAAGGGAACTTTTCAGGGAGACCCATTTTCTCCAGTACTATTTATCATGGTATTTGACCCTATAATAAGTTTCCTTAAAACGTTTGAAGATTCTCATGGATATGAATTGAACGGGCATAAAATTATAACACTACCATATGCTGACGATTTTATTCTTGTTACAAATCACAAAACAAAACACCAGAAGCTAATGAACGAAATCTCAAGAATTGCTAGATCAATGAATTTCTCTTTAAAACTACCTAAATGTAAATCGTTGTCAATAAGTAGTGGTTCAATGAAAGAGGTAGTCTTTCGAATTGATGGCACCCCCCTTACTAAGGTTAAAGATTCTCCTGAGAAATTTCTTGGTACATGGGTCACAGGTTCGTCTCATGGCTGCATGAATATGATAAGAGATAAAATAGAAACAACCTTAAACAACATAGATTCTGCATGTATCCGTCCAGAGTACAAACTGAAAATATACACGAAATATTTTCTTTATGCAATTAAATTCCTGCTTTCTGTGCATGACCTCACTAAGACGCAAAGATCCAGTCTTGACAAGTGCAGCTCAAGATTCTTAAAGAAGTGGCTGAATATGCCACAAGGGGCAACACTTGCAATTATTCACTGCCAACAGGGTATGGATATTCCTACCATCTCCCAAGTCTATAGCGAATGTCATGCACAGACAGTAGCACATTGCCTTATTCGTGCTGATGAAAGAGTCAAGGCCGCTATGACGGCATGTATAGTAAGAGAAGAGTCTTACTCTAGGAAGACGTATGGTAATACTGATGCTAGAGATATGGTAAATATTGCAATGAATACCACGTCTGATAGAAAATGGTCAAAAGTGAAATCGAATATCACATGTGCTGTTAAAAATAAATGTCAAGATATATGGACCGATAAGGTTGAGGGATTGCTGCTCCAAGGTAAATTCTTGGAGCTCATGAGGCTTGAGCAGGAAGATCTTACCTGGAAAAGTATTATATACGACCTACCATCCAAAGTTCTTAGTTTTGCAGTCAGGTCTTCTATTGACTGTCTCCCTACTTTTAGGAACCTTCAAAGATGGGGTAAAAAACTATCGGCAAATTGTAAACTGTGCGGAAATAAACAGACCCTCCTGCATGTTCTAAATGGATGCAAAATCATGTTAGAACAAGGTCGATACACATGGAGACACAACAGCATTTTGAATGCGATATACGAGTGTCTTCAGTCATCATTATCGGGAGATTACACTCTCCGAGTAGATCTTCCTGACAAAGCCAATCAACCCACAATTCCTATGAATATTCTACCGACTCCACTAAGACCCGATATTGTTCTTTCATCTGTCCAAAATAAAGAAGTCATTGTTGTTGAGCTCACAGTTCCATTCGAACAAAACATTGATTCACGTCATGTGAACAAATGCAATAAATATGCACCTCTAACTAATGACATTGTTGACCAGGGATATTCATGCAAACTTTTCTGTATAGAAGTAGGTTCAAGAGGTTATGTGTCTAAGCAAAATAAAGTTAGAATCAAATCATTACTCAAAACGATGAAACTAGGGAAGAAAAACAAAATGATGTTGAATAGAATAAGCAAGCTGAGCATCATGACTAGCTATTCTTTGTTCCTTGCAAAAGACCAACCAACTTGGACCGAGCCCCCATTGCTCAGTGTCCCGGAAAACAACCAAAGCTAGTCTACTTTATCTGCTTGATGATTTTGACCCTTATAAAAAATAAGTAACTCCACTTTTTTTTCTCAAAATATAGGTATTGTGATCTCTAAATTATAATCTTTATCAAGAGACGTTGATGAAACAATCACATGTATACTTACCGTCTAATAATAACATACATAGAATGTGAATCATTAAAACAATATATTTAATTAAATCAATGGATTATCTGTAAATATGTATAACTTCCAAATGTCAATCAGGATAAACAACTTGAACTTTTTCTTTTTACATTTATTAGTCTGTCATATTTTAAAATATCATAATTGCAATAGTTCACATAATGGAAATATTTATCATAACAAGATTCCATGAATTTGAATAAGTATACGTAACACTGTTTTAGTTGTGGCGATGCGTACCTGTATTATGAATGTATATATATCTTCATCACAAAGTGATGGTTTCAATTTTGTACTTTCCTACTGTCTGGCCCCCTCTTAATCTCTCTTTCATTGAGACTGTCACCTTTCTTTTTTCATTTAACATGCTTATCACTTTCTGCATACTCTACGTTATTCCATTTAGTCAAGTATATATTCAGCTTTCGTATGTAATGTAAATTATGTGTTAACTCTTATGTATTGTACCTTATGAATTGTACCTTTTCAATCAATATCATGTATCATCACCCTGCCTATTGCCAGTGAAGGGGAGTTTGTCCCATCATCACTGGCAGAGGACCTGGGTTTATTGTAACTTCTCTATTTGATTATGAAATAAAGATGATTTATATATATACAATTAATGTCCTAAACGAATGTGGGGTGTTGTCCCGCTCCCTGTTGCATACAGGTTTATACAATTATGATATTTTTGCCATCCAATGTAAATCCTTGATTTTGATTGGTTGATGATCAGCGTTACCATGGTAGTAACCTTTGGTTATTTTTCTGCAACGGGGTTTTGATACTAAATACAAATACAGATTAACAGGGGTCGTAGGTTGTTAATAAAATAACAACCTACGACCCCTGTTAATCTGTTATTTCATTTTGCATGCATTGAAATTTCCCATACCTTGGGGTATTGACATGTACATTTGGAGAGCAATGAAAACGCCCCTTTTGTGATAATTGAATCAAGCAGTTAAAACGCATTGTTTGGAATTGTCCTGTTATTTAAAAATCATATATCATAACATAAATTGGCAATCATAAAACGTTTTAGTTGGGGATATTCAATAATGAATTTAAAATTCCTTACGGGAACGCTTAATTTGTATTTCCGTTTTTCCAGCATTTTCTTTATAATTTATTTCTTTATGCTCCTTTTGCTTGTCATGCAGAAAATTATAGATAGGAATGTGTATTCAGAAGTATGATATCCCATTTTCTTTTTGTTTAACCAGAAGCCAATTTTGTTTCTCCCTGAGTAGATATATAAGTCTTGTAGTGTATCAATGACAGATTGAATAATTGAAATGTATATATTATCATAGGGATGATGGCGACTCATAGTGGAACTACCGATGATCTTCTCTCCAAGTTGGCTGAAGACATCGAGACGGGTGAACAGATGGAGGGCTTAGGACGATCACTTGGATTCAAACATGCAGCTGTCAATAGATACACAGAGACCAACAACAAGGGAGACCGGGCCACCTGTAAGGGAACACGTGACATGCTGTTTGACTGGAGACAGACCGTGGAGCCAGCATTTCAGCATTCCAGGCTGAAACAAGCTCTCATTGATGCTCATCTAGTCATGCTTGCTAAAACTCATCTCGAAGGGGTTTCAAGTACTCCAGGTACATATATATCATTGGAACTGTTTCCATACCTTCCTTTTATCGACACAGCTACATATATCCAATAAGCATATATCCAATTAGCATATCATCGGATCTAATCCAGCATATCCAGGAATTATTTTAGTATAGATATTTGATAATACTATGTGTATCGGCCGAGACCACCGTTTAAGAACGCTAAAGAAGGTCCCATTTCCCCGTTCCAGAGACCCTAAAATTTGGGGGTTTTTGTTCCAGTGCACATTGACAAATTGCCACTGACTGCGTTCAACCATGGACCTATGAAGAGATGGACATTCATCGCTTAGATAATGAATTCACTAACAGGTGACGGTAATTGTCATCTGAATAACATTCTCTTCATACTAGTCTTCTTTGGTCCTATGATCGTCACCGTGAGAAGGGACTGAATTAGTTCGTGATTGGACATTTATATTTCACAAATTATATGCGCAGTTGATAGAAAATCAATGAAATAATGGATAATCGATGTGCAGTTTTTGTTTACCTTTGTTAATCTTAGTTCCATGTGTTTTATTTGGGGAAATGTCTGCATATTTTAATATAGAGGCAATATCGTGATTGATTGTTTACTATTTAAAATTCAATTTTCCCAAGTTTCTCCATAATATTCCAGATATACGTGGCACATAACATGTGTAGATCGTGTATATTTCAATGTTATTGAGGTCCTTATGTGTTAGCGGTAGTTAGCGGATCGAATAATATCATATTTTATATCATAAAAATCGTCTGCTTCTCAAGTTTGCTGATCCATATATGAAGCATATTGACTGAAAGGCACATACTGAAACAGGGGATCAGCCAACAAAAATCAAGACCGGGAAACTGTTCCGTCTTTGAGTGATCAGATACCCTTGGTAGTCATGGTAATTGCTATTGTTACAACACCTGTATGTTCTCATTAAGATGCGCATAACCAGGTGACGGTGACTATCATTGGGTCAAAGAAATGCTCGCGTTAATCGTCCATCTTTTCATAGGTCCATGGTTCAACAGACAGCTGAAGCTCTGCACACGATTCGGATACCGCTGATGGATTCATCGCGCAGAAACATCATGACCAATTTCATGCATATCATTGCAACGCTCCGAATCATTAATTTCGTGCCACTCCAGAGCATTGCATTTTTAGCAATCGTTGGCCCTAGAGCAGTTTTGGAGATCCCATTTTAAAACCAAAGTTTAGTTCCAGAGCCCCCTATTTTCGTTTTTGGTGCGGCACATAGGTATCAAGATATACATGTAATTTGCCCGGGGGGGGGGACGTAGTAGGCCCAATGGTTGACTGGAAGTAAATGTCAACGCAGTGAATACTTACGTTCGTCCAGTGGTAAAGTTTTGAATTTTTAAAATGCATAAGTACATCTAAAGGGAAGGAAGTCATGATGAACATGACAATAGTATGAAATAATGTGCGACTTTCATTACACGCAAGCAGCGCCTGGAGTATTAACGGCTTTGAGGGGGCTAGTCGACCTACATACAATTGTTGTTTCTCTCCCTCAAATGGTTTTATGCGTAACAGGGAATTGCAAGACACAAACCTCTCTTTTTTATTTTCTTTTTTTTTCTGTACTCCCTCTTCTATTTCTTCTATTCTCATGTGCATGTCCAATATTTGAACCATCATACTAGGCCTCTGACTACGACAATGCAGGTTCTGCTGTATTAATATGCATGATGCTATATAGAACATTATACTTATTTGCCTTATTTACAAAGTGTACGCAGGGCCGTAGCCAGAAGCATTTTGTTGGGGGGGGGTGTACTAGCTGAATTTGCCAACTAAATTTGGCGTGACAGCACCAACGTGAGCACAGGGGGAGTCTGATGGGGGATGTGCCCTCCCTACAATAATCACATGCTAAAAGATTTAGCATTTTTAGAATTGAATTAGTGGCATTTGGTGAATACTTTAAGGTAAATTATACAAAGATATTTGCACTGTAAAAATAAACATTTTGGATCAAAATAGAAAGACTAGTGTGCCGTAGATGCTAACTTGCAGTATAATGATATACCCTATGCATTAATAATATCAAAATCAAAGATTTGTTAATTTTTAATAGCCTTTCTGTGCAAGAAGTCTCAACTAAAATTTCAAGAGTGCTACTGCTAACAGAGGCGTAACGTGGGTCACGGCAATGGGGGGCATCAGAAAAAAAAAATTGAGTCATTAAGTGGGCGCGCGAAGCGCGCTTAATTGCCAGGTATACTGACCTAATTGAGACATTTTAAGGACTGTGCCATTCAATAGATATGTATCTTAGTGATCAAATAATGCGAGCGCGAAGCGCGAGCTAAAACATTTTGATATTCAGTCTTAAAAAGGGACATTATTAGAAAAGTTTTGTAATCATGATACATACCTGTCTCACAAAACAAACAATGTGAGCGCGAAGCGCGAGCTGAAATTTGTTGTATAACTTGACCCTAAAAAGGGACATTTTACATCTTTTGGAATTGCGTACGTATCTCATCATAGTCATCCAATGCGAGCGCCAAGCGCTTGCTTATTTTGTTAGAATTACACCTTAGCACCTGAAGCACTTTTTGTGGTCATTGTAATCATGAACATGATATGTATTTCACTAATGTAATATTGCAGCCGAAAAGCGGGAGCTGACAATTTTTGAAATTCAGACCTGAAGAGGGGCATTCTATGGCTTGTTTGTAGGAATTTATTATTTCACTAATCAAGTGATGAGAGCGCGAAGCGCGAACTGAGTATTTGTTATAATTAGATCAGAAAATTTTAAGGACTGTCTTTAAGAATTCGTGCACTTCAAAAACGCCGGTGTTGATTTAACACCAGCCCGGTATCTATACACAACAAAAAAAGTAAGCCCCCCCTTAAACAAACATCAATAATTTCCGAACCACTGCGAGTTTTTAATATATTTTTACATGAGCCTGTAGGTAATTTTATAAGCTACCCTCTGAGTAAACGTTATGGACGTATTTCACTTCATGCTTCAGTGAGCACCGTCAGAAGGCAATAATGTCACTTGTCAAAAGTCACAAGCCAAATATCATGACTTTGATTCCATTTTATTGGAACTCATTCCACATTCTCATCATAAAAAATAGTCAGAAGGCTTGTAAAGGGTACTCTCTAAAAGACGATACAACTTGTTTGGCTAAATTTCACGGTTGAATAAACACAAGTCCAAATTTGCTATAATTGGATTTTTTTACACATTTATATCAATAAAAATGATATAATATGATGACAGTTATTTTTGGAAGAGTTTCTTCAACAATATTCATCGTTTCACGGTTCAATGAACATTTATTGAAAACAAAAAATACGATTTTCAAATATAATAGGCAAGTATTGGTTCACTTTGGGAACTGAAAATGATCTTTTCTCAACTTTTTCGTTATGTTCATGACCAATTAACATGCTTCAATGATTCAAAGGCGTTTAATTAAATATCCACGCTTGAATGAACATGTGGAATGCGATTAGCTATTTTTTTACGTTATTGGAAACAATGCAATTTGTTACTATGGATATCTGTCACAAACCTCCTTGCATAGTTCATTTGATTTGATTTTTATGAAAATCCCGATGTTTAATGCATCATTGAGCACACAATATTCGAAAATTATGCAAATGAGAAGAAAGTTCACGGCCTTGGCCCCACTCTGTGTAGTATCGAATGGTTATTTTGGTGTGCGTGCCTTTTGGATAGTGTTACTCTGAAGCCATGTACGAAGTTTTATGAAATAACTATTGGCAGAACTAACAAAAACCGTCCATGAAACGAACCCTCATTTCATATTTGTTAAAATTTTGACTTCGTCTCTCATAGACTTGTGTACATTATGGGTGCACATGTTTAAGAATAAGTAACCCCTTATTCAATATGGTGGAACTTTTTTTCACGGCTGTCTTTAGCAATGTCATTTGGCAGTAATGTTTATCAATCTATGGGCGGAATTCTGTGCAAAAATGAAATCGATTTGTTTATTTATGGATGAGTGAGCACGCATCAAAGTGGGAAAATTTGTATTTTCAATGTCACAGACTCATTTTAAAGGGTAATAAAGTGAATATTGGGGGCAAATTCGGTTTCAAATAAGACTTTAATTGCTATTGTTTTTATCATCCATCATTTCTATCACCACACACTTTCCGAACTTTAAACATTTTCATGGTTGAGCGAGCACATTCGAAAACTTAGGAATGAATACTCTTTATACTGCATAAATGTATTCTTTTCCTAACAATTTCTCATGATCAGTTTAATTTATGGACAAATCAGTGGTGGGTCCAGAATTTTAAAATGGGGGACGGGCTTATAATCGGGGGAGCCACCAACATTTTCAAATTCTAACATGATCTAACAAGTTGCAGAGGATACTACCATAAACCCCTATGATGATACGTCACAATACAGGGGCCGGGGAAGGGTTTTCAAAGTGGGGGGGGGGCTGACCATGCAAAAAATCACAATCGTATGGTTATTTTTACATTTGTTACATGCTTTTGGAAAAAAGTGGGGGGGGGGACTGAAGCTCCCCGCCCATCCCCCGCCCGCGAAATTATTTTTCCCACCGAGTTCTGGACCAACATATGAATATTCATGACTTGCGTCTTCGGATTAAGAGTACGCATGCGCGTGGACCAGTGCCTCGACCAGTGCCGGTCGTAAGCATTAACGTTCAGTTGCTCAGAATGAATTAGCATCGTCAAATTACCGGTACCCTTACATAGTTACATAGGCCTTACAGGCTTAGATCTATATATATATATATATATATATATATATATATATCCAATTCTTGAACACTTATCAAACTAGCTGCCATGTGCTAGGCTAGGGCTCGCTTAGGCTAGCGCATTGAGAAGCCAAATTAATAATTATTTGTAATGTAAAAATGCAATGAAAAAGACGTATGTCCCCTCTTTTGAACGTAGAGATCTTTTTTTTTTTTTTCGGGGGGGGGGGGGGCTTGTCACATTTTTTCGCGGACGAAATATCCTCCAAAAATTTGCCCCGCTTTTGGAAAATCCTAGGTACGCCAGTGCATCAGTGGCGTAGCTACGGGGGGGGGAGCTGGGGGGCACGTGCCCCCCCCCCCCCCCCGAGATTTGGTGTGCCCCCAGGTGCCCCCCCCCCCAGAAAAAAAATTGGCAGAGCAAAAAAAAAAGGGGGGAGGAAGAAAAAAAGAAAAAGGAAAAAGAAGAATAAAGACAGAAGAAAAAAAAAAAAAGAGGAAAATAAGCCTCGGGGGAAGGCGAGTGAATGAAATAATGTGAGGGGAAGACTTGAAATAAAAATCTTTCATGTTACTATATAAAATTTTGGCTTGCGCTTCGCGCCAGAATTGCCTGTTCGATGAGATTCATATCTTGCTCAATAGGCTGATATGGAGCAAGTTTTGAAGTCAATATACAAAACATATTTTAGCTCTGTAAAATATCCGTTTTATGGTCTACATATCAGCATTTTAAGCTCACGCTGCGTGGTCACATTGTTTGATTTGCCAAGTTCATAATGTCTACGTGTATTCCATAATGTTCCATTAAACGAATGTATTCAGAATGCCCAGATTCTAGGTCTAAATCTAAAACATGGGCGATAGCCTGCATGTTCTTTATTTTAAATGTACTTAAATTATCCAGTTTCACATCAGAATATCAATAATTGTCTGCTCACGCTTCACGATCGCATTATTAATGATACCCAATTAATATATCCTATTTATGATTACAAAAAATGAATAGAGTGTCCTGCTTTTAGGTCTAAAAACTCAATTTTCTTCCTCTCGCGCTTCGCGTTCGCATCAATTGTTTAGTTACATACCTATCCCATTTATTAATACAAAAAGTGCTTAGAATGACCATTTTTTAGGTCGGAATGTCAAAAATTGCTCGCGCTTCGCGCTCGCATTATTGAAATATATACCGTCTTCGTAAGTAACTGAAAGCAGTCCTTAACAGGTCCCTTTTCGATAAAGCTAGAACAGTTAATACAAATTTCTGCCCCTTGCTTGGCGTTTGCAGTAACCATCTAGTTACATACGAATCTTGTTCAGGATCACACATACCATTGCCCATAATATTTTTTTGTTTAATCGCTCACGCTTCGCGCTCACACTTTTTATAAGACTTATGAGATTGTTTCATGTTTATGTTGTTTTATAAGAATAAAACTAAGAAGTGACTGATCGGGGAAAATATAGGTGAAGATAATTTCGGGCCCCGTTCCCTATTGGCGAAAGTCCGATCCGCCCTTGTGACACATACGCACACACCGGAAAAAAATGACCGGTGCCCCCCCCCCCCCTTAAAAAGCGAAGACCCCCAGTGCCCCCCAGGAAAAAATCCTAGCTACGCCACTGCAGTGCATTGAACGTAATCTAACGTCACTACTTCAGTGATCTTGGTCCCCGTCTTCATCCCAAATTAAGGATTTCTTAGCTGAAAAAAAAATTGACAAGCAAAAAAAAAAAAGATCTTCTCGTTCAAAAGAGGGGACATAAGTCTTTTTTTTTTTTTTTGCATTTTGGCATTACAAATTATTAATTTGGCTTCTCAAAGGGGGGGGGAGCGCGTCCCCTGGATCAGTTGTAAATCGTCAGGGGGCAGTCTGCCCCCCCCCCCTCCTTGGTACACTAGTTGTTCCATGCTGATACAGCGTAGATCAGAGTCTAGATCTAGAGACTAGACTAGAACTAAGATATTTTTCTTTTTAGATCTAGGACTGGTTCTGTATACGGACTAGACATTAAACCATGGTAAATGAAATCAAACGTAAAGTTCGGAATTTACCAGTTCGAAGTTAACCATGACATTAGTCGGCTATTACTATTAGTATTAGGCATTAGACAGGTCCAGATTTAAGGTAAAGTTAATGCGCTAGCCTAAGCTAGCCCTAGCCTAGCACATGTCTTGCCATTAATGGCAGCTAGTTTGATTAGTGTTTAAGAATTTGATATATATATATATATATATATATATATATATATAGATCTAAGCCTATAAGGCCTACGTAAGGGTACCGGTAATTTGACGATGCTAATTCATTCTGAGCAACGTGAATTCTTACGACCGTCACTGGTCGAGGCAAAGTCCACGCGCATGCGTACTCTTAATCCGAAGACGCAAGTCATGAATATTCATATGTTGGTCCAGAACTCGGTGGGAAAAATAATTTCGCCCCCCGCCCCGCTACCGCGGCCCCTGCAATACATTGTGCTCACTCAACCATGAACATTGATATCAAAATTGTGTGTGGAGTGGCTAAATGATGGATAGTAAAACAGCATAATACCATAAAATTCACCTAAAGACAACATTTGCCCAACTTTGTATTTGCACAATCTGAAAAACGACTCTTGTGACTTTCAAAAATGATCATTTTTAATTCAATCTTTAATTACTCATGCATGACTCAACCGATCAATCTTATTTTTCCCCAGGAGTTGCTTAATGAGTGTAGAAAACCACCTACGGAATATCATATCTCAAAATAATTCTGTTCAAAAGTTACAGCAATTTGATTTAGGGGGGACTTACTTTTTTTGTTGTGTATATACAGGTCCACACCAATGCGAACGTAAGCAAGTATATAGTCATGAAAAAAGCATATGTCACTACATTGGTTGATCTATAAAAGTTCTTGATAAACTTCATATGGCTGAAGGTGCGTTCATCCTTTGCAACACTTATTGGTGCTGTCATGAGAAGCAAGTAAGCATTCCAAGTGAGAGGAAGAATAGACTTCTTGACTTGTCAAATGACAAAATGGCTGCGTCAGCAACACTTTGCAGATCTCTTGCCACTGCCATGTCATGGAAGCATTCTAGTTCCACTTTCAATGCCTCGTGATCTACTTCTTTTGGAAAGAGTTTACAAATTAAATTCAACAACATCTGCCATCGTTGGAGTTGCTGGCGTTAGAGGCAAGAGCAAACGTGACATTGGCTTCACTTTGTCAAGTGTTGGCTGCATTTTCTCCTTGAATTGCAGTATTGACTGCATCCCCAACCTGCCCCCACTCCCACCCATCCCCACCTCAAGCACATTCTGACACCATAAATAAAAAAATATATCTTCGGCGACAGAATTTATTAAAAATAACTTAGAACTTTTTTTTTCCCAACTGCAAACTTGTAGACAAGTCTACAAGTTGTATACTTGTCTTCATGAATTTGCCAACTGCAGAGTTACCAGTTTTTGTAAGTCTTTTGTTCTGTTCTTTTTAGATCTGATACGGGGCAGTACTTGTACATCACTTTGCGTTTAGTGTTCTGCCACTTTAATAGGCCCACTTTATGATTTGCCAACTATACTTTGGCTTTTATTATTCAACTTAAACCTTGGAAATTCATCCCATCCCATATTTCTTTACCTAGTCTTGCCTCTAATTTTACAAAACTAATGTGTTTGTTAAATCGTCAATAATTGTGGTATAATTTGCAAACTCACAAGCTTGTTTATATTGGGGGAGGACCAGGGGCTTACTTTGTGTGTTATTATAGCTCCATCTGTTTTGTCCTTTGTATTTTGCTGACTAGTAGGGCTCTAAGCCTGGCTACATAGACCTGGATTTGCCAACTGGTTGTCTTTACTCTATAAGTCGTAACCTTCTTCTAAGTTAGTACCCCTATTTTTCTTTCCTTTTTTTTTCTTTCTTTCTCTTTCTTTCTTTCTTTCTTTCTTTCTTTCTTTCTTTTTTTTCTTTCTTTCTTTCTTTCTTTCTTTCTTTCTTTCTTTCTTTCTTTCTTTCTTTCTTTCTTTCTTTATTTCCTTCCTTCCTTCTGCCTTTTTTTCTTTCTTCCCCTCTTTATTTTTCTCCCCTATCCACCATTTTGCCAACTGGTACATGATTTTGCCGACTGCCATGAATATTGGGGGGGGGGGGGTGTCACATCCTCATACCCCCTCTAGCTACGGCCCTGAGTGTACGTTGCTATTATTATCATGGATATCTTCATTAGCTTGCTAATTGGCTAAATGATAACATTAACGTTTGTTTGCCCAACAGCGTTACGCCGGGGTAAAATATAAATTAATGTATGTCCATTGCAGACAAGCTCCAATATTACATGTGTACTTACCTGACGTGTTCTGTTTATTAACATATCACGCGTTACTTTGTATTTTCTTTCAGATATATTCGGCAAGAAGATCTCAGAATCATTGACTGTGGGACAATGTCGTGAGAAGCTGAGACACAGGTACCTCGATAAATTGTGCAAAATTCAACTGAGGCCCTGGGATAAATCAAATTACGCTGAGCTCAAAGATTTGCATACGGTCGTAACAATGATGAGAAAAGACTCGAGTGGAAAAAATACCAAAAAGAAAGAAGAATTGGAGGGCTCTGTTGATAAGATATTCTCTACCAAAGTAAACGGGAGACTGCCATCTCGAATCCTTATATCAGCTCCAGCTGGAGTAGGGAAGACAACAGCTGTTGCAAAGATAGCGTACGACTGGGCTCAAGAAAAAAAAGAATCGGCATTGGAGCAGTTGCCACTTCTTTTTGCTGTTAGATTTCGTAACACAGGCCACATGACATCGATTGGGGAAGCCATCAAAGCTCAGCTTTTAAGCGACGTCCATGATCTCAAACCGGACGATATAGAGAGTTTTATCCGTGAAAATCAAGAGATCTGTCACATCATACTTGACGGACTGGATGAATATGCCGGTATTTCTTCACTGAACAATATTGTCAGCGTCATTCGATGTGACGAGTTTCCACAATGTCGCGTGCTTATAACAACACGCCCTCATCTAGAAAGCTACTTCAATCATGATGACCTTCCGAGGGTATACACTAAAATGTGGATCGAAGGATTTTCAATGGAGAGTTCCAGAGAGTACATCGATAGATTCTTCACACTGTCTTCGAGCGATGAAAAGAGGGATAAGCTGAAAGAATACCTCAACGACCAACCACTCATCGATGAACTTGTAAAAACACCCCTCTTTTGTCTTATGATCTGTCACCTGTGGAGTGAAGATCAACTAGGAAGTGATGTCAGTACCCAAACAGATTTGTTTGACAGTGTAAATACATTTTTAATGCACCATGCAAATGCTCGCTCAGGTTTAACATTCACTCACAAAAACTTAAATGGGATCGTCAACGAAATTGGCAGAGTTGCGCTCTACGGTCTACTCGATGATGCCAAAAAACTAATCTTCACGCTCCGAGATTTCCGAAGAGTTCCTTGTATCCTCGATAAAGCATGCGAGATCGGAATAGTATCAAAGACGACAGTGCCAATCACAAACCTTCCTCAGTCCGACGAGACCACTTCCACTCAAATTGAATTTTATCACAAATTAGCACAAGAACATTCGGCGGGTAAATTCATCGCCAGTGAAACATGGCGCATACTATTCCGGTTAAGAGTATCTAAGTTGGACCGAATATTGTGGAAGATTAATTCAAACATCGGAGACTATGAGCAACTCATCCGATTTGCTGCTGGCACAGACAGGCACCTAGGAATACGAATAATGGAGGCACTCCTTGCAAACGAGCATTTGGAAGAGAACGAACGGTACCGCATTCTACTTGACTGTTCATCAGAGTCCAAGGATAGTGGAGGAAACATGTCTTCGTTGGTTCAAAGATGTGTCACTGCACAGAGTATGATTCTTAAGTCACCAACTATGTATACTGTCGTTGGGCTGCAAAATCTTCCCAAGCCACTGCAACGTGAGGTATCTAAAGCCAAAATGTACATTCCTCTTTTCAACAAAGAAAAACAAATCTGAATGTCATTTAATTTCACATTTCCATTTCCATTAACTCTTTGTATGCTGAATATGATTTTGGGGGAATGAAAATGAAATTGTTTCCATGTTATTTTCTTTAATTTAAAATTTTCATATTGCACCATTGATAGTTATTATTATATCCTACATAAATTTAATCCTGTATGCTAATTGGTTTAAATAGCATCATGTGATCAAGCATATTCTCACTTTTTTGCGATGATGTCGAAAATGAAACGCCCACCGAAGAAAAAGTGTTATTCCGTGACGTCAATGATGGAATAGTCGACTATTCCATAATTGACGTCACAGATCATGAAAGCGTAAGCACTAATACGCGTTCTGCGCACTAAGCGCGTAGCTAAGCGCTTCAGGAAAAGTAAGTCAGTCAGCGCAGCTGGTTTGATTCAGATTAAAAAAGGATGATCTAAGAGTACAAGAACTAGATTATCAAGATCTATTTCTATAACTTATTAAAGTAGGATATAAAACAAATATACCAGGCCTTTATTTGGAAAGTATAGAGGGAATTATTTATCCTCGGTTGCTGGCATAATCACTATTTTTTCCATTGGGGCTTCGCCCCTCGGGAAAAATAGTAATGCCAGTCCAACCTCGGATGAATAATTCCCGCTATACTTACTCAAAACATGGTATATTTGTATATTATCATATAGATATTATGCAATTATTAAAGAAGTATTGCCTTTTATTAGCTCATCTAATTTGAAAGTAGGGGAGAAAACTAATCATTGCGATTGTTGAATTTAATTATACGAATGTGCAAGATTCCAGCATCAGGGCGCGCAGTGTTAATACTACCATGTTCATCATGTATGTTCTTCTCACTCTCCCCTGATACTAGGTAAAAACAATGAGGTTCGTGGAGTCTGTGCTTACGGCTGACGTGGCCAGACGAATGTGGTCCTGTCTCAAATCATTTCCTAACTTACATACCATCAGCATCAGAGACACTTCTGTAAGTGTTCCATCATTTCTTCCAGAGCTCCCATCAGTTACTCGTCTGTTAGCCAAGAGAATTACGCCTAGCTGTTACACAAGCGTACTCTTATCTCTACCTCATGCAAGGGAGCTCGATGTATCCATCGTAATTGAAAATACGAGCAACACTTTCGAGATGAAAACCGATACTAACCGTATGAATCAAATTGTACATAGTCCACCCGATCTTCAAACTATCAAAGTGACACTTCAACAATGTGTGTCACAGTCAGTGGGTGAAGTCAATTTGGGATTGAAATCTGGAGGTCTTGCCCTTCTATTTGGAGAACAATCTCGGAATCAGCACCTACTATCTGTTTCTGGTGATATGGGCAGATACGGAGAAACCCTGGTTGACCTGTTTGTCAAGACGACACAACTTACCTACTTGAATTCTCCGTAAGTACTTTTTCTCTCATTAACAAAACCAGATCAACTTCCTACCCCCCCCCCCCCCCTCACTGATCCACATTTTGGTGTTTAATTTAGATCGTAATTTACTCCATGATATGTAGCCAAGGTTTTGCAAGACAGTGAGGAAGCTTTGCTGGGTGTCATGGACTCTCATTATATATATATCTTAATTTGCTTTGTTCAGTCATATATTCCTTCTCGTTTTTTTTGTTTTAAAAACAGGTATCTACATGTCTTTGAGAAAGTCGTTGTTTTATCATTCCAATAAAATTATAAGAGCTAACATGCAAAAGGGACTAAATCCAGTTTTATCATTTGGCATTTTCTTGCATGTTTAAATGGGCATTCACCATGTGCATAAAACTGACCATAGTCCAACTCCGAAATTTTCAAGAATTTGATTAATCACGAACGTGAAATCTACGTTTTCATGCAAAAGGGACTAAATCTGACTTTGCTCAATCTTCATAAAAAGCTTTTTTTCACCTACATCAATGTTTCCTTTCAGATTTTTTTTTCTTAAAAATCATCAAGATACGTATAAAACATACCAGTTAAAAAATCCTGCAGACTGCTTTTATTTTATATGATTTTTTATATATTTTTTGATGAAAAGTCCTATATGGTAATAGGTCTACAGGAAGTTAAACATTAATATAACAATTCCAATCTCGGTGACCCGACAAATGCTCCGACGACATCTGCTCTGCCGGCAATTGATCCGCCGATAATTGATCTGGACAATTGCTCCACCAAAAAGTTGCTCCGTTGACACTTGCTCCGTCGAAATTTGCTCCGTCGACATTTGCTCCGCCGATATTTGCTCTGGCGATATTTGCTCCGCCGAGATCTGCTCCGCCGAAAATTGCCCCGCCGACATCTGCTCCGATTATACGGCAATTGCTCCGTCAATATTTGCGCCGCCGAAAATGGCTCCGCCGTAAATTGCTGATAATGCGACAGCTGTTTATTTATTTATTCGTACTTTCATGCGCATAACAAATGCAGCACAGGCTGAATGCGTCAATTTACATATTTGTATATTACAATATATTGCAAAGTAAACTTAAACTATGCTTGCATGATATATAACATGACATACACATGGGCCGCGGAACGGTTTTCAAAGGGGGGGGGCTGCCAATGCTAAAAAAACACAATCATATGGTCATTTTTAAGTTTTTGGAAAAAAGGGCGGCTGAAGCCCCCAGTCCCCCCCCCCCCCGTTCCGCGGCCCCTTATACATAACATATAAATAATTAGAAAAGAAGGGATGAGTACAAAGGAGGGATAGGTATTCTTAATTCTTATTAATGGGGGGAGGAGCACTTATGTAAGTTCTATTACGTGCCTGGTGATTAAAATATTTTAAAAAAACTTAGATATACACCACTCTTAGCGTCAAAATCGCTCTGGCGAACGGTACCCCGCCTCAGGGGGGAGAGGGGAACTGTTTGCAGTGTTCGTTTTAATCATGTGCATCGTTGCAAATAATAGCATTATCACTTGATGTGAAAGGGGTTGAAAGAACGCTCATTGGGGTTAGCTTCTTAGCGCACATGTCCTAGATATAACATTTTGACACGGCATGACCTATTTGTGGTTAACCAACTTAAAAGGATGGTCCAGGCTGAAAATATTTATATCTTAATACATAGAGTAGAATTCACTGAGCAAAATGCCGAAAATCTCATCAAAATCGAATAACAATTAATGAAGTTATTGAAGTTTAAGGTATAGCAATATTTTGTGAACACAGTCGTCGTGAATATTCATTAGGTGGGCTGATAATGTTACATCCCTTTTTCCGTTTTCTTATGTTATTACATAAAATAATTTTTTGTTTTCATTTTTTCATACTTGTGTGAATAATATATCTCCCTTATAATGAAATAAGTTGCAGCAATAAATATCTAATGCACTTAATTAGTTGTCAATCCAATTTTTCTAGTTCTTGGAGGAAGAAATTCGAATAAACCTATTTTCATATAATAAAATACAAAAGAACAAGTGGGGATGTGACATATTCAGCCCACCTAATGAATATTTATGACTGTTTTCACAAAATATAGCTAAATTGTAAAATTCAATACATTTGTTATTTGTTATCCGATTTTGATGCAATTTTCGGTATTTTGCCGAGTGAATTCTACTCACTATAAACTATGAATACTTTCAGCCCGGACCATCCCTTTAAGGGGCAATGGAAGCGGTGGGGGGGGGGAGCTGGGGGCTGAAGCCCACCCCAACTTTTTTCCAAATCCGTGTACAAAAACGTAAAAATTACCATATGATTGTGATCTTTTACATGGCTAGCCCTCTTCCCTTTTGGCTAAAGCCCCACCCCATTCCCCTACTTTGAAACCTGCTCAGCGGCTCCTGAACCTACGAACTTTTAGTTTCCCTAGATGTTAAATTCCCCCACCTCTCTTGATATCCGATATCCCCACTATACCAAATGCACATGGAGACAATGCAATATTGCTTGTCTTTATCGTGCTATATAATGAAGGGATTCCCGTTGTGTTTATATCTCATCACCAAAAGACAGGCATTGTAGTTTATCCTTAAGCTTTTTGGTTCGTTATTTGAATAATCATCAGATTCTTGGCCGCTTAAGGACGTTCCAGAGTTATGTTTGTGCGCATCATGATCTGCGCATATTTTACACTGACGTCACAATGGATGAACTGGTGATTAATCAGCTGTTTTAGGTAATGTGAGCTGATTTTCTCCTTATCTGCACTAACTGCAGATCCGGGGACCGTTTCATCAACATTTTTGTCTGACAAGTTGTCAGATCTGACATCTTTCCTTGATTCTGAGAGGCACTGTTACTATAGTAACTGTCGGATAAAATGGGACTTGTCGGATAAAACGTCCGACAAGTACTTTCATGAAACGCTCCCCTGGTGTGTTGTTTTATGAAGCTTATAAATTGGAATTATTCCATGGACCATTTTTTTTATTCCTCTACAGTTTCAAAATAGATTGCTGCAAAGTATTTTGAATATGACCCCGAATTTGAATAAATGGAAAAGTTGTTCGGAATTTTCTTCACCTAAATAAAGCTTTTGACGCGTTTTCGGGTGTTTTAAGAACCAAATTTGCTCTAATGCGAGTGCTGATAGTTTGAAAACAAGCACATTAACCCATTTTTTTATGCTTGCACTTCTTACACGTAGGTAAACCTTCCTATACAACTTTGCAAAGTTTGGTGAAAATGACATGGGCTTTGAATAAAGTGCATCATTTCTTTTACTTCTCAAGTATGTTATTGAAATTTGAAATTTTTGAGGTTGAGTATCTTTCCCGCAATTTGTAAGGACTGAGAGTGTTGTTAGACTTAAATGAGCAAACATTTGACAGCAATATAAATAGATTATCCATCTTACGGATACAATTATTAATCATACTGCAACATGTGATGAAATTTTCATGGATTTTGACTAAGTAATAGAGCTTTAAACTCATTGTTGTGATCTCGTGAGTTCTAAAAAATGCCAAATTCTTTTGGATGCGCAATTCTTAATAACATCATCCATTTTGGGTTAACTTTGAAGCTCTGTAGCCAAAAATCAAGCACATGGACCCATACTAATATTTATATATTTGGAATATTCAGGTGCTAAATGATATATGTGCAAATTATGATGAAAATGACATGGATTTGCAATATTTGGGAGCAAGACTACAGAACTATTCGCACTTTAGACGGTATTAACAGACTTTTGCTCGTTTTCGGCGCATATTGGGCTGTTTCAAGCCAACTCGCAATGGTTTGGACACTGATAATTTGAAAACAAGCACATGGACTCCATAGTTTAAATGTCTTGACTTCTTCAGAATATATTCCTGTATAAAATCTAGAGAGTATGATGAAAATTACATGGATTGTGAATGTTTTGGAGCAGGACTAACGAACATTCGTATTTTAGACCTTTTGGACGGTATTAGACTTTCACTCGTTTTAGGTGCATTCTAGACTAATTTAAGCCAACTTGCAACACTTTAAACACTGATAGTTTGATAACGAGGATATGGACCCCATGTTTTTTTTATTTTTTTATTTAAACATCATAAGAATATATTCCTCTGCAAATCTAGAGATTACGATGAAAATGACATGGATTTTGAATGGTTGGGAGCAGAACTGCGAAACCATTTGTATATTCGGCGCATTTGGGGGCTGTTTCAAGCCAGAGCGCAACAGTTTAGACACAGATAGTTTAAAAACGAGCACATGGACCCCATCACGCCATTCATACTGTCCGGGGGGCGCGTTTCCGTTTTACACACTGGCGAAGGCAATCTTCGCAAAAATAGCTACAAAGCGACTAGTGAAGAGTCTATATACATCACCATCGCACACAACATAGCCACTGAACTCCAGCACAGAGTTCAGTGGCTACACGTACACGCCCACAGCTCTTCATGTACAGAGATCAGAACAGTCATGAAGCTTTTGCAGCTATAGTGGCGTTTGTACATACAAGGAGGAGAAAAATCTAGAATTCGGACAAGAGCATGTATAAGCAGTAATAATAATGATAAGACAAGAATAATAACAATGGTACAAAACGAAGGAGAATCTACAGCATGTAGAAGTCCAGTCATTGTTTCCACTTAATTGTTTCATAATGATTCTAACCAGGGATTCTAAACGATTAAAATATACTAGTTCGGCTACTCCTACTACCACCGATACTACTGTACTACTAAATAGTATATTTTAATTCATTGTTTAGAATCATGAAACAATTATATAAGTGGATAAATACATGCTGTAGATTCTCGGAGATTCTCCTGCTCGTTTTGTATTGATATTGTCTTATCATTATATGATAAGACAAGCAGTAATGATGATAAGACAAGAATAATAACACTGAATTAATTTTGGGTATTGCCCCGGGGGTATTGCCCGAATTGTAGGTTTTCACCTCCTGGTGAGTACAAACGCCACTGCAAAAGCATGTTCGGATTTAATTCATGACAGTGCCGTGGCCGTTGTGGTGTGGGGAGAAACCAGTGACGTGTTTAGACTCTTCACTAGTCGCTTTGTAGCTATTTTTGCGGAGATTGCCTTCGCCAGGGTGTAAAACGGAAACGCGCGTCCGGGGGAAGGGGGAGAGAAATCTCATCTCTTTACGACCGACCGTCAATATATCCCCAATGGCACTGGGGATGATTGGGCTAGGTCATTGGCATGGTTACGTAAGGCGCACCTGCACATGATAGCGCGGGAAATGCAATTACTTGCAGCTAGCTACCCGAGCACTAGCACAATACTGAGCGGAAGCAGTTCTCTTGACACCACATTTCGCGCCTGCGCACTTATGATTAAAACAAGTGCGCGATCTCGGATTACGAGACAAGGACGCCCTTCCTTCGAAAATACCCGTGGGATAGAATCGGGAGACGGGGGACAATCCTCCAGACCGTCCAGCCTGTCCATTTCCTGGGATGTCCCGGGTGACGGGGGACAGTCTGAACAGGGGGCATATTTTTAATATGTTAATGCCTCTTAAATATATTCCTCTACAAATCTAGAGAGAGTATAATAAAAATTACATGGGTTTTGAATGTTAGGGAGCAAAACTACGAAACCATTCGCATTTTAGACGGTATTATTCGACTTTTGCACCTTTAGGCGCATTTTCTGTGATTTTCAAGCCAACTTCCAACACTTGGGACACCAATATTTTAAAGACGAACACATGGACCCAATATTTTTTTTATATTTTAATGCATATTTTTCTATAAATCTAAAGAGTATTATGAAAATAATATGGATGTTGAATGTTTGGGGGCAAAATTACGGAACCATCCGCTTTTTAGACGGTATTATTAGACTTTTGCACGTTTTGGGCGCATTTTCGGCGACTTTCATGCCAACTCGCATCACATTTTTAACTTCCCTACACCATATGGAAAACTAGCGGACAGAATGTCCTCGCTGCACGCGCGCACCCTTATAACACGCAGAATTCCCTTGCATCATACCCTTTTTTCACAAACAAATGTGTATCAAGGACAAGCGTTGAGTCATATAGAATCAGATGATTATAATATTTTTGTAATTCAACTGGTGGGAAATATGGCACTTTATTACATTAAAATCACTCAAAACCATCCATAGTTAGGAATATGTATTGGGATAATGGGTTTGGGGGGCATTTTTATAGTACCCGGTTGGATTATATCCGTCGTCACATCGGCGGGTGATGGTATCAAGAATTTCCGCCCAGATTATAATAAAGGGCACGTTGTAAGGCAAATACTCATGAAAGAACCATGGAGATTGGTTAATAAGGAAATAGTGCACTTTTATCATCAAATCAGAGGAGATTTTCTATGTGATAGTGATATCCGAAGAGCAAACCTACACTCGTGACGGGTCCATTATGTATACGAGGGGTACATCCTAGCTTACCACTGCATAGGTGAGTCTGAAAATAAAGTTTTGCTTAATCCTTTCACTTCATAATGATGTTTTAACCGTTCAAACGACGATAATTTATGAAATTGACACAAAATATAGCGAATCAACGCTGAAACAGTATTTGTGTATACATTTTATCCCTCTGTAATGCTATCTCCCCCATAAAGCCACAATGGAACATTCTACACCACTAGTCATACGATGATCGCGAAGTCTGCAAACGTCGTCTGCT
This sequence comes from Lytechinus pictus, assembly GCF_037042905.1. Taxonomy (NCBI): domain Eukaryota; kingdom Metazoa; phylum Echinodermata; class Echinoidea; order Temnopleuroida; family Toxopneustidae; genus Lytechinus; species Lytechinus pictus. The sequence goes on from NC_087250.1 coordinate 6,862,119, forward strand.
ATGTTTTTACATGTCCGGTACACTGTCATGACTGTATGCAAGTTTTCGATATGTTCATGCATTCCTTTACAATTTAGCCGAATTTGAAGAAAATGGCATGGATTTTGAAAATAAGGCAGCTTACAAAACACTTTTTAATTTTTGATGACATTCACGTCTTTGAAGATTTGATTTTTCCTAGTTTTTGCATCATTCTTGCAAAATGAGGGCGCTGCTGACTCCAAATTCATATAGTTTTATCCCGAGTTTTGCCAATTAAAAGACTTTCTTTTACTTTGTTACATGTATATATCTTGAAAAATTGATGGAGTTCGATGCGGTATCCACTGAGTAAAGATGATTTAAACTCACTTGGTGAATTCGTGAGGTCTAAGAGAGGCATGATTCTCTTGATTGCGCAAGATTACATATCATTCAAATACAGCGACTTTGAAGACCCATAGAAAAAAAATTAAGCACATGAACCTTAATTATTTTTTTGCATTTTCATAATGCGTAGATACCAACGTTACTTTCTGCAAAATTTTGTGAAAATGACATGGACTTCATTTTAACTGTGGAACGTTCTTAAAGGATCCCCTTTGATCAAGTAAACTTGTATTAAAACTGAAAAATCAGATAATAAGATCATTGAACGTTTGGGAGCAATTAGACAAATATATAACGGCTGAGTCGAGCCCCCAAAAAAGTTGCTTTGAATAAAAAGAGAAATATCAAACATGCTTAACACTGAAAATTTCATCAAAGTCGGATGTTTAAAATAAGAAAGATATAATATTTTAAGGTTGAGATTAAGTTTACAAAACATCCTGGTCGGTATGCAAATGAGGGGACTGATGACATCATTTGCTCACTATTTCTTTGTATTTTATCACATAAAATATGAAATATTTCCATTTTCTCCTCATTGTCATAAGAAACAAACTTTTATTATGTCCTGATCATGTGGAATTACCATTTCTTAACATTTGTGGTTCAACCAAGAGGGTCCTAGTGTCAAATCTGTGAAAATGGAAATAGTGTATAATTCCAACAATACAAAAATGGTGAGTGACATCATTAACTCTCTCATTTGCATATCACTGAGTTGTGCATATAACTGTTATATGAAAAAGAAGCGAAACTTAAAAATGCCATGTAACTTTCTTAATTTTTATCAGATTTTGATGAATTTTTCAATGTTTTTCTTGTTTGATTTTTTCTATTTAGTCAAAATCAACTTTTCCTGGGGTAGATCTGTGGTTATTGCTCCACTACAATGGGAACTCCGTGGCATTTCGCAGTGCCAGCGAATTTGTCCTGTTTGTAGGCTTTTTTACGTAAAGAAACCCTTCATGTCCGAGTTTGAACCCCCCCCCCCCCTCTGATGTTTTCGATTATTTCCATTGTCTATGTACACTGTACCACCGCATTCACGTAAGACGTACACGCTGTGTAATGAAAAGGACATGAAAATGACTCCTCCTCCCTAGCAACGCAGTCTAACACGCATGCCTACATGAATATCAAATCGTACGTTCCTCGATTTTCCTTTTTTTTTTAAATCGCAGTGGGGCACCCCAAGTTCCGAGAATATCATGGGCGTCCACTGGCGTATAGATGGGGGCGGCTTGGGGGTCATGCGCGCCCCGATGTTTCACGACCAAGAAAAAAAAAACAAGAAAGAAAATGAAACGTAATAAGGGTAAAATGGTCTATTATTTTCTTAATATTATGTCGAACTCTTTTTTTTTAATCGATTTCTGTATTAGAAATGTCAAAAAAATTGCTCGCTCGCTTCGCTCGCATCTTTTGCCATTTTTGGCTCATTTTGCCATTGTGAGCGTCAGACCAGTAGGCCTATGAATAATCCCAGCTTGCTTATCGCACTATTCAGTAAGATACGGAGCGTAAATAATTGGTTTTAATTTTAGTTGTTCCGTTTTCATAACCTATGAAAAAAAGTTTCAGCTTAGCTCCCCATAATTTAATTGGCGAGATACGTATCCTTTTGATTAATTTCTGGAACGGATATCAAAATATTTTGAAATATTTTTAACAAATGAAAGGAAGGAATATAATATAATGAATTATAATACAAATACTACTACTACTACAGTGATGATGATAATGATCATAATAATGAAAATAGTAATGATAATAGTAGTAATAATAATAATGATCATCATCTGGTTATCTATAATGCGCTTAAGACATTGTATGTATCTAAGCGCTTAAATATTTATCACCCCGGTCATCATTCTAATCAGCTATTCCCGCACACAACGTATGCACATCCTCCACTCCCTGGGGAATATTCCAGCCTGTCACCGACGAGGTGCACACAATGCAGGACAAGCTACAATGACTTTCACATCTTACAACACCTGGGTTGAATTTGACAAAGTGTGGATTAACGACTTGCCAAAGGATGCTACACCGCGGTGGGATTCAAAAACACGACCATCTACGTACAAGCGAAGAGTCAGAACCACTACACCACACCACGACGCTTCACTTTAAACTTTTGTCGTTAGTTAGGACTAACCGTAAATGAATGATAATAAAAATCCACTTTTAGCGGATGATCGGCGAAAATGTGGATGAAAATGTTTTTCCACCCCCCATACTATTGGCGAAAGCTTGGTCAACTCCTTGAATAGTTCACGATCACAAAATTTCCCTTTTCTGGTAAATTTATCAAAAGTATTCAATTAGCGCATCGCACTCTCATTTATTTTACGAGCCCCCCCCCCCCCCTCCCCCCCCCCCCCGAGATATCCTTCATGTTTACAAAAAAGGCGTATAAATGTTCCCTTTCCAGGTCAATAACAGCTCGCGCTTCGTGCTCACTTTATAAATTCAGTGAGATGCGTAATTGGTTTCATGAATTTGTAACTATATTATTACTAGTATACAAACATTTGCAGATCAGTTCGTTATCAATTGCGCAATACTGGTTTCATAAGAAAATATCTCACTCGCTCAGCTCAGCAACAGAGAAATCGGTGCATTCACTCATTTCTTCACGATTCGATTTTGGTAATAGCCTCCTTTACAACTCACCAGATTCTCAACTTGGAAAATTGCAAAGGTTGCAAAATGCAGCTGCGCGTATTGTAACTCTATCTAGCAAGCGCAGCCACATCACCCCTATATTGAAAACTCTTCACTGGTTGCCCCTGAAGGAACACATAGTCTTTAAAATCCTTCTTTTGATTTTTCATATAGTCAATGGAACTTCCCCCAGTTACAATAGGTCTTTGATGCATCATTACCAACCCTCAAGAAATTTACGATCCTCATCATCTAATCTCTTACAAATTCCAGTTGCTAAGAAATCATGCGGGGAGCGGGCCTTTGCTCATGCAGGGCCTAGCCTGTGGAATTCTCTCCCAAATAGTTTGAAAACCCAGACTTCAGTGACCACCTTCAAGGGCAACCTGAAAACATACCCGTACAAAAATGTTTTTTGATAGACATTGACTTATTGTTCAGACATGTATTATATGTAAATAGTTTTGGTCTGCTCTAAAGCGCCTTGAGCATCTAATCAGGATGGAAAGTGCGCTATGTAAATCTTATGTATTATTATTATTATTATATATATTATTGTCTTTTAAAGATGACATTATTTGTTTAGACGTTATGAGAGAGATACATACATATACTTTTATATTCATTTATTAAAATATGTTGATATTGTCTCCATTGCACAAAATAGAAATAAAATACAACCGAAGTCTAGTTTTATAGTAACTCACCAGTAGCGTAATGAGCTAATAAAGAATGGTGGGGGCCAGACAAGGATGACATTTATTTTCCTTTCCTTTATTCTTTTTGTTTTCATTGGTAGGAAAAATGGGGGATCCGTGACCCCTAGCACGCCCCTCCTCCATCTGTACGCCAGTGATGATCATACTTTCGTTTGAAACAAATTGAAAGAAAAAAGATGGAAAGGTAGATAAGGCCTAAGACGTTATAGAAATTGATAAGAAAAAATACTAATAATTGTACAATAAATTAAGTGGTCGCCAATAAACACAAACTGTGTGAAAGAACAAAATAAGAGGGAGGGAGAGAGAGAGAGGGAGAAGGAGCCCGCGCGAATGTATGGTGTATAAGTTGCTGGAAAGCAGAAGAGATATTGTGTCCAGCACCCCCTCCCCCTCCCCCCCCCCCCCCCTTCCAAAAAAAAATTCTCTCCCCAATCAAGACCGGAGTAAAACCAATGATAATAATATAAGAACAAAAATCAAGATTCACAATTTCAATGGGGAATGTGTTATTCCGCTTCTCCTTTATCAAGTGGGAGCGGTAGGGAGAACAAACATTTTTTTGAGCAGAAAGCAGAAAGCTGTGATGATAGGGAGAGAGTGAGAATAAATAAAACATTAACGAATAACAAGAACAAAACAACAACAAAACAATTTGTATCAGGATAAAATTTCTTATCATTTAACATAGACCAACTTTGATAAATAAGATGTTCATGCAATTATCGTATAATGGGAGCACATCACGACGGAGCAATTGACGGCGGACTTGAAATTAGTTTTCATGCAAATGGGACAAAATCCATAAAAATTATGAATATAAAAGAATCATATGAAAACAGATACTTTTTGTTACCTATTCTTTTATAACTCTTGAACATAGTGTAAGAGCTTCATGAAAGTAAACTTAGATTTGGGTGAAATAAAAGTTAAATTGCCAATTCGTCCACTCACCACATATTCTACACTCATTTAGTCTAATGCCATTCCATCCATCAACATTTCGTCTAACATCTGTTTTGTCCAATAACCATTTGGTCCAATCATCACTTTGTCTTATCACCAGATCGTCTATTACTAGTTCGTCTAATAACCAGTTGGTCTAATATCCCGTTTATTTTCATTTGTTTTGCGCAATTACACAATGTAACACTTGTAATTTAATTAGACCAAATGGTATATGGACTAAATGGCTATTAGACCAATTGGTTATTAGACGGAATGGCATTAGACTAAATGAAAGTAGACCATGAGGTGAGTGGACGAACTGACGGAAGACCAAATGATAATAGACGAGTTGGCAATTGGACGAATTGGCATTAGACGGATAGGAGTTAAACCAAATAAAATCTGATGATTCATGAACAATTAACAAAACTAAATTTAGTCCATTTTGCATGTAAACTCTTCATTTATTTGTATATATATCACACTCCTCCACCTTTGTTGTGAGTGTGAATAGTTATCGGAGAGAATTATATACCTTTTCGTCCAAAGCGATTGAGGAATGGGAGGTACATGTAGTCGCGTATAAGGACAGCCACTTCGTTGTTGTCTGCAGCAGAACTGTCGATGGTGCAAGGACCAAATAAACAATTACGAATAATGATATAAACATTGCTTTGTGTTGTTTTTACTTTTGTTTTTTTCAATTTGATATATGAATATGATAATGGTTCCACGCCCTTTCCTTAATATTCGTCAATTTAGACTACAATTAAGTGCGCAGTGACAGGCCTACTACTGGTGGGGCTTGAGAGTGATGTCACTCTCCTCCAAGTTTATCTTTGTTTTGCTTTGTTTTGCTTTGTTTGCTTTTTCTTGTTCATTTTCGTTGAAAAAAATTTGGTTTAATTTTTGAATAAAAAAATGATAAAGAATACATTGTAGATATCAAAAATCAAATTTTACTTTAAAATAAATGATATAAAACCGAGTTTATATAATTATTTGTACGCTCTGCTTCTTTGCTGGATCATGGCGACCCATTTCCACCCTTGCCTTGGTCACGTTAAAAAGCACTTCATATGAAAGTTGAGATTCGGGCGGAAATCGTGATACCCCACTTGTCCCGGCTCAAAAATAACAAACATGATGAAAGACTGCTCCAAAGTTAACGATTTTTTTCCGGAAAAATAGTATTTTTCGATGTTCAGCTTGCACTCGCCGCGTCACGTGACTTTCGCAAAAAGGTGAATTTTCCATCGGAAATCGCCTCTGGCTGCTCCAACTTTTAGCGTGCACTGATTAATTGTAGTCCCTTATACAAAAAGAACGTTATGTTCGGTGTCAAGCAAATGAAATTGGGTTTTTATTAAATTCGCATTTCACAATCAAGTCCACAAGCTCTTTTAACTTTCTTTGTTCAAGTTTGTATTCATTATTATAGATCCATGTCAGCAAACCTATTTCTTTTTAAATCGAGTTATTAATACTAATTCTGAACCAAAAGTTGGGTTTATCTCGATAAACTCGCCTTGTTGAATGTTAGAAATCAAATCTCTGACAACCTGAGTTGAGCTGAGTAGACGTAATGTTGGGCTATGAATTCTAACCAGTAATTGACTGTGATTCTAACGTTAGTATAGTATGGCAGTGAGTCCCAAAAAACTCCGCGCGTGCCCATAATTCGCGGACGGTCATTATGACAAAAAATAATGTTACAGCATTTTTTATAAGTGCATTTTTTTCTGATATAATAATCTCAAGTCACCACACAAGACCATGCCATGACTTACAGTGGATAATATGAAGGATTTTGATCACACGCCTCATGTCTTCCTTTCCACATTGGCTGAATCTGCATAGTAACAGTATGTGTGTGTCGAGGGTATATGTACGCTATCTAATTCTAACAAAGGGACATGCAGGCGTACTCGTTTTTTTAAGTACAATTTGATTTTTACATCTGCGATGTATTCTTTACCATGTATTTTTTTTACTTGACAAATAAACATTTTTTTAACCGAAAAAGAAAGAAAAAAAACCAAAAAACAATAGGAGAAACTTGGAGCGGACGAAAACGGATGGAGCCACCCATATTTTTTTCTTGTCCGCTGTATCCGTTATGAGTACTTTTTGTGTCCGTCGTCCAGTGGGACCGTCCTTGACCCAAGATGAAGTTTCCCCTACTATGTTGAAATTCAGAAGAAAAACCAGGACGCGCGCAGTAGCGGTCCATGCTGCGTCGAAACGGTTCGGGCTACGTTCTGACTACATTGCCCGACTTTTACCGTGTTTACACTTAATCGGCATTTGGTTCTGAACCAAATGCCAATGCAGAATCGGCATTTGGATTGCGTTTACACGTTGTTACAACTGGCGGTTCAGAACCGCGAGCCGATGAAAAACCTAAAATGATACGCATACCTACAATATACGTCATAATAAAGACAACGCTGGATCAGTGCACTTACAATTACGTCACAATGGTAAAGTAATTGAAATGCGCACAAATTGCCGGAGCAGAATCGGCTTTCTGTTTACACGTTGTAAAAAGCCGATTCTGCATCGGCTCGCGGTTCAGAACCACGAGCCATTCAAATGCCGATTAAGTGTAAACACGGTATTTCTGTACCTTTGTCTTTTTTGGCGTACGCCAAAAGGTTGTGCGTGATGGCCGCGTAGTGGTCGCGAAGTGGCAGTACAGTAGACGTGGACAGAGTTGTTACCAAGTTCTTTCGGTGTCTGCTACGTCTATCGAGCTGTTTGTAGGTCTTTACTGCGTAATTGGAGCATTCAGATGGTGCTCCCGCTACGTTGACTTTGGACATGTTCAAAGTCCACGTGGCGGAAACTTGGTCTCCAGAGATCATGCAGACTATGCCAGGTCAAAAACAGTGACTCGCTACGCTCTCAGTGCGCTGAAGCAGTTTCCACTACGTCATGGCCTTTTTTTCTTAGACGCAGCGAAAACTGCATGGACGTAGCGTTGGTGTAATGGGGTATCAGTTGGCGCTACCTCCAAATAGACGAAGGTACAACAAGTGGCGTAATCTGATAAGTGTACTCAGAACGTAATGGGAACTGTTTCAATACCTCATGGGCCGCTTCTGCACTCAGAATCAATATCGCACACGCAGCAGAAACTTCAAAATAACGTGACGGTGACGTGGCATGTACGTGAAAATTCCACATCTTTCTAGAAAATCAAATGAATTAGGCGTCACGTCCTTGGTTTTTGTGAATTCTAACAACGTAGCGAGTACTTCCTCTGGTGCAGAGGGGGCATTATTAAAGCTTATCGCTTTTGGCTTTAGAATATTGTATTTTTTTTCAAATAAAGGAATCATATTAATACGAATCCTCAACATCCTTTCCTTCCTCCCTTTACCTAGTCATGATAATAAATTTCCAAGTGATTTTTTTTTATTATTTCACTTTTTGCTTTCAAACTCTGCCAAAAGTACAAGTGCCAATGATTTTGTTTTTCTTTCCTTTTTAATATAGCCCACTTGCTTCAACGCATCTTGTCGGTTGTGTAAGTATGCTTTGACTGCCAAGACTATCTACACCAAAAGGTTACTGTTAATAACCATATGAAAACAAAATTTCAAAAACACCTCACCAGAAAGTTATAGTTGGTCTTATTTAAAATGCCAAAGTATGAACAAGGGGTGGGAGTACTGAGACAGGACTATGGGGGCCTTGTTGCTATCTGGCAAGGTGAAAAGTGTAGGCCTACTCGGGGGCGGTTATAGACCCAGAGTCTTGGTAGGGCTTCTGGAGGCTTGAACTGTAATTGTCGATGTTGGTTAATGAAATGGAGATGGTCAATCGTTAACCCCATACCTGTACGTGGATACCATATTGATGTGACTAAGCAGGTAATCCCCGGCCTCCTGGCCCAAATATATATATAAATATTAAACGGGGACAGGGGGGGGGGGGTAGCGATCGAGAAAAGAAACATATGTAAATGTACCACTCATTTTGACAATACCAGAAGGATTTCCATCAATAAATTGTACATAATAATTACGTGTGTAATACCTTTCATTATTCATTTAATTTCATATTAGCTGTACTATCATTTCCATAATTTTCCTTTTCATTTTGTCATCTTTAGATAAGTAAATATAAGCTTTCTGAAGAGACGACTACCAGGTTGTGGTCCTGTCTGAGATCCTTCAACTCACTGAGCCGTCTATGCATCTCAGACTCATTTCTCAGTTTCCCTTCATCTTCGATTGAGCTTTCATCAGTCACAAAGCTATCAGCTGAGAAAGTGACGTCACGATGCTATAAAGATCTGATCTCATCTCTCCCTGGTTTGGTAAATATCGATATCACTATGGATGATGCAGAGGGAGACATACATCCGATTACGGCCGTTCTTCGTCGAACAGGAGGACAGAGACTCGATCGGATCATTCTTCGCGGCATTCCGCTGCCACTCCGGACACGGAATGTGGTAAGACCGGGTCTGCTGTTCAAAAAACACATCGACGACACGACAATTCTTAAATTGGACGGATCTGGAGAAATGAATAAAGTATGTTGTGTTGAACTCATCGAGTCGTTGGCATTTTTGGCATCATTGGCTTATCTACAACTAGAGTGAGTTGTTATTTTCAAGACAATAAAAACAACCAAATTTAATGCTGTACATTCCAACCATCTTATTTCCAGGTGGTAGGAAAACGAATAATGATTTTTAAGTAAATGGGAGAATAAATTAACATTTAGTCAGCTATTCAGAATAAGCAAATTATAAAATTGTTATGTCATTCGGTGTCATCATCACGATTGAAACGTTTGACCACAATGTTTTAATGAGGTTTGAATTTGAGGGTCAACGGGCCATCTTTTCCCTTCATATTATGCATGTTATGGGATCTCTTAAAATGTAATTCTTTGACATGGGGATCGACATTCCGTAAGTACAATTAAAACGGCTTTAAACGTTATAGGGATATCGTTAAGTTTCCGACGGCAGATGCTGTCATCATAATGTTGTCATCAATCGCCATTTCCCTTTAATTTATAGATTTCTCGATGGCTGGTCTTTCAACTTCAAAACAACTTTTGGTGTTGAGGTGAGCATGGGTTGTGTCTAATCGAAAAAGTATGGTTTCACTAACAAATGAAGGCCATTTCACAAGTAAACAAACAAAATCCCTATAGAATGGAGGTAATTGGGGTCGGCTCCTAAATGTGGGTCATCATTTTTTTTTTACTTGGCAGTCCAAGGGGGGGTGTGAATCATCTCAACCCCCACCCCCGTAGATCCGCCAATGGTAAACTAACCTATCGTATGATTCTACTCTGAACGTTCTTCACGACCTTTGCTTTTGACGCAAAACTTTTTTTGTATCAGCTTTTCGGAAGTTCATATTTTAAGATAACATTTTCTAAGAACGTAGTTATCTTTAATTAGACTCGTGAATGCGGTTGGAATACCCCAATGATATACAATAGCATCACTCGAATTTCCTTTGCCCTCACACAATTTACCCTTTCTCTCATATATAAGTCACATGTCATACGGGATCAAGGTATACCTACTACGCTTTTTTCATCAACTATTATACATAATGTAATATTTTTATACATTGTTTTATTTATTCATTTATATTTTTCGATTCATTCACTGTAAAGAGTGATTAACATGCAATGATGTTTTTATATTAGTACTCGGTGCCAAGCGTTAAAAGGGGTAGTTTACCCTGAAAATTTGTTTATTGTAAAATAGTAGAAGAAATAAACAAAGAATATTGCCGAATGTTTTTGATAAATTAATCAAATAAATTAGTTTTTCGAATTTTGACATTTTTGTTGTTTGTAATGCCATATGCGAGCAGCATTTATACAAAGCAAATGGTAAAAATCAATGAAAAATCATTTACAAGAAAAAAATTAAAAGGGATTTCACTTTACCTCTTGTACATCAATAGACAAATTATTTCACTCCCAATAATGACAAATATAACAAAAATAAGCTATCAGAAACCATTAAAAATGAAACTCATGCATTTTATATCATATACATAACATATGGGTAGCTGCTAGTTTATGACGTCAAAAATCCAAATAAAAAAAATTTAATAACTTTCTTTATCTTTAATGGATTTCCTCCAAAGCTTCACCGATATTTTTTTTTTTTGGGGGGGGGTATTTTTACAGAAGACTTTTCTTCAGGGCGAACTTCCACTTTGAATAGCCATCACACTAACAAAACAGACATAGACTATCTATAACTAACGAAATGGCAAAATCATCAATCACAAAAAGTTAGCAAGCTGATATTGATAAGAAAATTATAATATTTTATTAGAAGAGTAGTACGACGTACTATATAATTCCAAATGCAAAACTAAGAAAGAAATAAAAGGAGTCTCTAGATTATGATTGAATGGAGAGCATATTTCCTCGAAATAAGATATTTAATTTTCTCCCCAATTTCCAGAAAAAAAAATCAAACATATCTATCATGAAGTTTTTTGTTTCAAATCTTACCCAATAAAAAACCTGCCAGCCCAAATTCGAGTGTTTTTCGCCAATAATGAATAGTCAGTCTTCAATCAAAAGTGAAAAAAATATTTCATAAGCTTTAAGTTGATATATAACAATTTAATTTGGTTGTCAATATCCCACACAAAGACAATAGGGAGAAAATAAGTTTGAGCCTAACGTAACTATGCTCATTTGCGAGCTTTAATTCTTGGATGGGGCGGATCGCTCGATGTCAAATAAAATTTGGACCAGGGTAGAGGATGACATAGTCTACACCGTCGCATAGGTGCTTTCCACTAAATTTATCATTGTATAACATGTGTTATATTTTATTTCATATGAATACGTTATGCTAATATATTCATAAAAAGGCACACCATTGCTCTAATCCATTAACTAAAGATCCGACAAGGCAATTTCTTATGACAGTATTCTGTATCTTATAGCATTAGTAACATATGTAAAATAAAAACAAAACCGTTACCACATTCAATTTCATTTGCATTTTATCTAATGAAAATATTATTTAATTCTTTGTTTTTGTTCTTTTCATATTAATTGTTGTCCAATAAATATCGTACGTTACTTTATTTTTGGCCATAATTCAATAGCATCGAATTTTAAAGACTGCTCTTAATAATTTGCTTTAACAGTTATGTCTAGAGATTCAATGTTAGATATGATTGTTGTTTATTTACTTTAGCTATATGTACCACTATATTTGTTAATACATTTAGGATTTTCTCCTTTACGTTTTAAATAATAGTTCCGTTTGAAAATCATTTCGATATTCATTTGATTTAATATAGCTTTATTTTCATACACACAAATTCGTTTTCATTTTCTTTTTCAGATTAGTAAATATGAGCTTGGTAATGATATGAATGATGATATGACTACCAGGTTGTGGAACTGTCTGGGATCCTTCAACCTACTGACCCATCTAAGCATCTCAGACTCATCTCTCAGTTTCCCTCCATCACCCCCTCAACTGCTATCCGTCACAGCGCTATCAGCTGAGAAAGTGACGTCACAATGCTATGAAGGACTGATCTCATCGCTCCCTGGTTTGGTAATGATCGATATCACCACTGATAATGCAGATAGAGACATATCCCAGATCACTGCTGGTCTCAGGCGAACAGGACAGAAACTCACAAACATCAACTTTCACGCACCGCCATCACTCCAACCAGAGAAGATTCGTGTATCGCGTGAGACTATGAGAACACTGAGTCTGCTGATCAGACAACATTACAAGAACCTGCAGTCGATTGGTTTGTCTGGAGTTATTAATTTGAATGAAGAAGACCTTGTTGAACTGCTCGAGTCATCGACCTCTTTGGCATCATTGGCTCATCTGAATGTAGAGTGAGTCGGGTTTGTTTTTGTATTCATCTATACATGCTTAACTCTTGCCAATCTTAAGTGCCACTGTACGGAAGTTCAAAAAGCAGGTACATGTATTAATGGATATTTGCTTCCGTAACAGTAGGATCCATGTTAACATGAAGGCGACTCTGACTTAAAAATATTAAGTTAGATCGGCTACAAAGATTTGGCACATGATTTAATCCATCCTTTAAATTGAATAAACAGCAGCCAGTCGGATGTTCTCAGAGTATCTCGATACCATTATGTTTACCTACATACCTCGACCTTATCTATGTCGGGAGTATTAACAATAGTAGTAGTAGTAGTAGTAGTAGTAGTAGTGGTAGTAATAGTAATAATGGTAGGCGTAGCTTAAATCAGATCTGGCTCTCTGACGGTCAATTGGATCGGGGTCGCCCTAGCCACTAACCCGTCTCTGTGGTCTAGTGGTTAAGGCACCGGTGTTCAAAGCTTGGGGCCTGGCTTCGATTTCCGACAGAGACATATTTTCGGCATCACCATTTTTTCCAAAGGGTAGATAGCTCTGGGGAACATTGATTTAAAGTAGAAATATATTGAAAATCGTAAAAGTAAAGAATCATATATCAAATTAAAGGAAAAAGTAAGGAGAACACGATGGTGTACATCATTTATCGTGGAGACTGATGAAACTCAGTTAATTGATAGTTGAAAGTTCTCTCTCTGAATGCTTCAAACACGCAGAATTACGTCCACGAAATTGGGGATTTTTTTATGACGTCACTGTCTGTACGAGAGGCGTGATTGGCTCTCCCACGTGAAGCTCCACTTGCATGCAAAACCTGTTGCGTGGGTTCGTTTTCTCCACATTGTCACTGAATACTTCGATCCCGAAATGAAAAAAAACAGAATTTTATCTAAAATTGGGAGAGCCAATCACGCCTCTCGTACAGAAAGTGACATCATCAAATTCGAGTCAATTCAGAGACCGATGTGAGGCATATTTCGGATAGGCATTTTAGCGTTTTTTATTCGGCGATTTTCACCTTTTGTATTATTTTCGTTATTTTTGAATAACCCACTGATAATCCCCAAATCATTACCTTTCCATTGATATATAATTAAACCACATTCATAATCAATATATTTCTCCTTTAAGCTACGCTTATATATATATATATATACATGTATAATACTTTCTCGCTTTACTCGGTTCTAACATTAATACAGTTCATAATAGCAACTTGGATGAAATAGGATAGAAACTAATAATGTTCCTTTGCAAATATTACTGAAGAAAATAGCAGAAATTCTCCATTCAATGACCTCAATAGAAAAAGCAGTTCATGGGCTAATTGCTGATAGGATAAACCATTTGGAATCTGTTTCGCCTGACAGCCCGAAATTTGTAACTGGGGATTTCAATCAGTGCACATTAGAACATGTTTTGCCCACATACGAACAGTACGTTACACAACCTACACGTAACGATGCGACGCTAGATCGTTGCTATGGAAATGTTCCCACGGCATACAAAACAAAGGCCTGTCCACAGCTCGGTGCATCGGATCACAACAATGTCTTGTTAGTACCGTCCTACCAACAGAAGCTAAAAAGAAACAAGCCGGTAAAAAAGGTTCGCCAGTGCTGGACCGAGGAAGCAATTGAGGAACTTCGCGCATGTTATGAATCAACGGATTGGAATCTTTTCTTCGAAACACAAAACACGGTGGATCAGTCGGTCGATGTAATTTCTGATTACATTCGGTATTGTGCTCAGACGATTATACCAGAAAAAGAAAAAAGGTCTTTGCTAACGATAAACCATGGGTCAGTAGTTCGCTGAAGAAGCTGCTGCATGAAAAAAGGAAGGTGTTCAAGAGTGGTGATCGAGGTCAGCTAAAAGATGTACAAAAACAGATTGATCGGGAGATTAAGTCTTGTAAACGGTCCTACAAAAGCAAACTTGAACGCAGTTTCTCTCAAAATAACACTCAAGCAGCATGGCGCGCGATGGAAACAATTACGGGATACAAAGGGAAGAAAAAGTCTCCGGACTTTACCGCAGACTTTGTTGATGAACTCAATAGTTTTTACTCAAGATTTGAAGTACATGATTTTCATAGGGAAAATATTGTTCTGAAAGGTCATTTAGAACATTTGATTTCCCAGTTTGGTGACAGTAATAGAGTTCTGTTCTCTGAAGAAAATGTTAGGAGGGTGCTGGGGAAGGTAAAAGTAAACAAAGCAACCGGCCCGGATGGCATTTGCAATAGATTATTGAAATACTGTAACCAACAGTTATCTCCAATTCTATGTCATATTTTTCAATTGTGTATGGATACAGGGGTTATCCCGAAATTGTGGAAAACCTCCATAATCATACCAATCCCTAAGATAAACAAAGCCCGTGAACCAAACGATTTCCGACCGGTAGCACTAACATCAAATGTTATGAAATGTTTCGAAAGGCTCTTTCTTGTCCAATTGTTAAAAGAATCACAGTGTCAAATAGACCCATGTCAATTTGCCTATCGGTCAAAGAGAAGTGTAGAAGATGCTACCCTCGTTTTTCTCCATAAGATATATGAGCATCTCGACCGTGCAAAGTCGTACACGCGATCACTATTTCTTGACTTCTCGAGTGCATTTAATACGATTGCACCTCATTGCCTTGTACAAATGTTGATAGATATGAAAGTAAACCCCAGACTTATTCTATGTATCCAAAATTTCCTTTGCTCGAGAATTCAATCAGTTAAAGCTGGGAACTGTCAGTCAAGAGAGTTGGTGACGCAAATTGGAGCCCCCCAAGGTTGCGTATTATCTCCCGTTCTTTTCTCGTTGTACACGAGTAATTACATAGGTACGAAGACATCCTGCAGTGTAATCAAGTATGCCGACGATACCGTGATAACAGGCTACCTGTTCAATGATCCTAATGAATATATCTCACAGATAAATGATTTTGTCAGTTGGTGTGACGATCATTACCTGATATTGAATACCAGTAAAACCAAAGAAATTATCATTGATTTTCGGAAGGGTGATAAAATTCATGAACCACTCCGTATTCACGGAGATGTCATTGAGCAGGTACATGAGTACAAATACCTCGGAACAATCATTGATGACAAGCTCTCATGGAAGCAAAATTGTCTATCAGTACAAAATAGAACAAATCAAAGGATGTTTTTCTTGCGAAAACTTAAAAGTTTTCACATCGATAAAACTATACTGAAACTGTTCAATCAATCAATCATCAAAAGTGTAATAACTTTCAACCTGGTATGTACTTTCGGAAATATGTCAAACGAGCAAAAACAAAGAATAGACCGGATTCGACGAATTGCACAAAAGACGATAGGCATGGATTTGTCCCCTGTCCAAGCAATTTACGAAGAACGCATACTTGCCAAAGTACATACCATAATGGCAGACAAGACTCACCTCCTCAATGATTGGTTCCGTTTTAATCGTTCAGGAATACGACTGTGTCCCCCCCCCCCCCCCGCACACGCCTTTCACGCTACCGGTACTCCTTTATTCCTAATTCTATACATGTGTATAACTCAAAAGTAACACGATGATATATCTTTCTCTTTTCCTTTTTCTTTTTTTCTTCTTCCTCTTTTACTTTTTCATTTTCTCCTCTTTTTTCTTCTTCCTCTCCCTCTTCTCCTACTCAGTTCTTCTGCTTCTTTTTTTCTCCTTTCTTCTTCTTTCCTGTTCTTTCTTTTCCCTTTCCTTTTCTTCTTCTTCTACACTTTACCTTTCCTTCCAGCTTCCTTTCATAATTTCTTTCATATCCTTCACTCTTTTGAACGGGTATCTTGTAAGTGTCAATTTATGATGATAACATACCTCATACTAGGATGGGGGGGCGGGTGGGGTTGGCAGCATGCAGACATCTCATCACCTATTTCTTATACTTTATGAATTTCGAATTATGAATTCTAGGGGTTATCAACCTATTGCAGTTATCAATAGTCTAAGTTGTATTGTTTATGTAGAGTTAGATTGTTATGATATATCTTATTTAGTGTGTATGTTATGTGTTTAAAGCCATTGGAAACTAAATTTCTCTGTATGCTTAGCATTCATTGACCAATAAAACAATCTTGAATCTTGAATCTTGAATCTTGAATCTTGAATCTTGAAATAAGTGGCTCGCTTGTCTTCCGTAACTTATATGAGCTCACCAGTAACTAGTCGGATGCTGCTATCCGAATGTTTTCTATCATCATAGCTCCTAGATGTGACTTTTGTATCTTCTCTGTAAATCGATTTTTCTAGATTTATCTCACTACGGTGTGTTGACGCTTGAAGTGATTATTGCATATTACCTTCATAACAATATCTAACATGTCTAACTATTGAAAAATCAACCATATCTTTCGTGTTTTGTCTATTCCATTGAATTCTGAAGTCGCTTGTCTAATTACCTCCATCACAATGGAAATTTCTTTTTCCTCCATGAATTATATGTTCTCTTATGTTTTATCGACTACGCTTATGATAATAATGATACGAGGTAAAAAAATTGTAATCTGATGAAGTCTCTCATTCTGATCATGATGATCACTATGATCAGTAATGAATCTCAAAATACCTCTTTTATCAAGCATCAGTTTTGTATATACCGAGATATTGACTTGTTTACTGCGCTTGATATGAAAATAATCATCAGAGAATCGACAACAGATATTTTTTGGCATCTCTCTCTCTCTCTTACTGGTCACAATTCCAATGTTCACAATTAGTTCACAATTGAATGATGTTTTATGGTTTATTTTCATTCCCGTTATGAATTTCTATTTTCTATACAATTTAGAACTCTTGATAAATGGCATTTCGACTTTGATATCGCGGAAGGTGTTCAGGTGAGCATAGGTGGATGTATATTATTTGTGTAACTTGGTGGTTACTATACAGTGCATCCCAGAAAAAAGGAAACCGATATTTTTCGATGATTTATCATAACTTAATCACAAATACAATAGACAAATGACCTACCATTTTAAAGCTTAGAATCTCTTCTTTCATCTGAAATTACTTAGATTATTTCTCATTCACGCATGAGTGAGCAAATCAATTTGAAAATGGGATATCAAAAAGTCACTTGGCCTGCCGTATTTGGGTTTTAAAAAGAAAACCACATTTTTAAAAAGTTCAATATCTGCTCTTTAATCTGATACCTCAATTACAGAAAATGGTCAAGAAATAACAAAGTTCTGGTTATTTTAAAAAAAGGCTTTAATTTCAATAATTTCATAAACTGAGGAAGTTTTACAGGCTAGCGTTCAAACTCAATCGACACTCCGTTTTGTTGACGATCAGCAATGCATTAAGTCTTTTGTTACCGTGCGTGGGAGAACGGTGAAAAACCCGTTTATTTAATGAAGTTATGGAAATACAAGCGTTGTTTCGAGGGATCATAACTTTTTTACTTCTTGACCATTTTCTGTGATTAAGGTATCAAATAAAAGAGCGGATATTGAACTTATTATTTATATGATTTTCTTTTTTTAAATTGAGATACGCCCCGCCAAATGAGTTTTTGGCTTCGAATTGTTTTTGCTCACTCATGCGCGAATGAGGAATAATCTAGGTAATACCAGATGAAAGAAGAGATTCTAAGCTTTACATTGGTAGGTCATCTGCCTATGTTATTTATGATTAAGTTATGATAAATCATCGCTAAATCTCGGTTTCTTTTTTTTCTGGGACGCACTGTATAGCTGTAATGATATCAGGGGCAGATCCAGCTTTCACCAATTGAAAGGGGAATATTTTCCACGTGTCCCCCACCCCCGGCCGCTAAAAGCTGATGTTTGCTAGTTTCGTAACAATATTCTGACGAAACATAATAGTTATTCAAGCAATTTTGCGCTGTGATTTCTTTTTCATTTTGGGGCACTTGGGATTCAAATTTAGATCTGGCTCCCAGATTCGTTATTTTTCTTATGTTTATTGACAAAAAACGCGTTAGAGTACCTACTTGACGTATTTAGAAATTTTATATTAGAAGACAACGTATAGGCCTATAGATCAAATCCTGAGATTTTAAGTTAATCCAATAATTGAGAAACTCTTTTAAAAGACAAGACAAGATTACGCAGGAATTTTATGCATCCGTTTTTTTTTTTGTATTAAAGTTTGATGTAAAATGGGTAAATTTGTCGATCAAACATTTTTTAAGCTTTAAAACTTCACACGACAACCGTTTTGGTGCACATGCATTAAAAAAATAAGACAATCAAATGGAATAGTGACATGTATTCGGGGATGGGAAGTTTACCCAAACTAAACGCTTCCATTTTTTAATCTATTTTATTTTTAAAAAAATGTATATACAGTGTATTACTTGGTTTTTCTTTCAGATTTTTTTCAAATTAGCGTATATTTTCAAGCGTCTAAATAATAAATAAAAGAAATCACGTTTAATTCTAGGATATCGTTTTTTTTTCTAAAATAACTATATAGTTTCTTTTGACGAAATGCATGAAAGGTGTGAAGAAAAGTCAGAACCCAGAATTAGTTCATGTATCATTTATTTGCGCTGTAATTCTTATCCAGCTTTTCTATTCTATTTTCCTTCAGATAACCAAATGCCATCTGTCTTCTGAGATGACTGCTAGAATGTGGTCTTGTCTGAGACCCCTCACCTCACTGAACCATCTCACCATTTCAGACTCATCGCTCAGTTTCTCTCTATCACCTCCTGAACTACCGTCCGTCACAAAGCTACTAGCTAATAAACTGACGTCACAATGCTACCAAGGGTTGATCTCGTTATTACCTGGGTTGCGAGATATTGATGTCCAAAATGCAGCTACAGATGACTTTGTTGAATTTGTCGAGTCTTCAACACGTTTGACATCATTGCAACGACTTAAGATAAAGTGAGTGTCTATGTTCTTAACTCATTATTTGCCGAGGATGTTCATTTTTACCATGCCCGGATGCAATCCCCCTCCCGATTATGTGTTCAAAGCGCTCTTATATTAATTCGATACTGTCAAGCGCCCCGCCCTTCAGGGACCTGGGAACGATGTTTTCAGTGGGGGTGCTGAAATCTCTCCTCAGAGGTGGGGGGGGGGGGACAGACACAATTGAATTTTCCATAATTACACACACACACATACCACACATACCACACACACACACACACCCACCCTCACACACACACACATACATATATATATATATATATACATATATATGACAGTCACTTCTTAGCTTTCTTCTTATAAAAGAACATAGATATATAATTAGGTAATTCGAGCGCGAAGCGCGAGCTATTTTTTTGTAGAAATTTCATGTATTTTGTCCTGAAAATTGAACATTATGAGCAATGTTTGTGGTCCAAGATGCGTATGTAACAAATAATAATAATTGTGAGCGCGATCAGCGCGAGCAGATATTTTTTTTATATACGCTCTGGCCTGATCGAAAGGGACGTGTTATAAGGACTGTTTGCAGTTACCCATGAAGACGATACATATATCAACAATCAAATAATGCGAGCGCGAAGCGCGAGCTGAAAATTTGACATTCCGACCTAAATACTGGACATTCTAAGCACGTTTTAAAATTATGAACAGGATAGGTATATATACAATTGATGCGAGCGCAAAGCGCGAACGGAAACAAAATTGAGATTTCAGACCCAAAAAACGAGAGATTCTAAGTACTTTTCTAATCATGATGAGGATAGGTATAAACTATACAATTGATGCGAGCGCGAAGCGCGAGCGGAAATAAAAATGAGATTTCACACCTAAAAACGAGACATCTTATGCACTTTTCTAATATAGGTATATAACTATACAATTGATGCGAGCGGAAACAAAATTGAGATTTCAGACCTGAAAACGGGACATTCTATTCATGTTTTGTAAATCAAGAAATTGATGGGTAATTGGATATATTCTTAAATTAATAATGTGAGCGCGAAGCGCGAGCAGAAAAATTTTGATATTCTGATCTGAAACTCCACACTGAATGTAAAATGGTTTGAGAAAACTCAGACGAACATAAGAATAAAGATTTGATCAAAATCAGACAAGGAATATCACAGTTATTGCATTTTAAAGATTAGCATTATTCCCCACTTGTTCTTTTGTATTTTATTATATAAAATTAGGTTTATTCAATATTTTCATTTCAAGACCCAAAACAATGGACTAAAACTGATTTAGTCCATTAGATATTCTTTGCTGCAACTTATTTCATTATAAGGGAGACATGTCGTTCATTCTGGTATAAACAAATGAAACAATTTTGATTCCACAAGGAACAGCTAGGATAGTGGGGATGTGACAGCATCAGCCCACCTATTAAATATCCATGACGACATGCATACCACCATTTTCATAAAATATTGCTAAACTTTAGAATTATCAGATTTTGATGAAATTTATTCATTTTTATAAAATGTATTTGAAATAAATATTTTCAGCCCGGAGTACCCCCCCCCCCCCCCCCCCCCAATCAAGCTGCGTTTCTGAATACACATGCGTGCGCGTGTTTAGAGTTAGACCTAGTTTCTGGGCATTCTAAATACATTTTTTATTAAAATCAATAATGCGAGCGCGAAGCGCGAGCAGAAAATATTTGATATTCCGATCTGAAAGAGGGTGAATTTAAACACTATTTCAAGTAATGTGTCGGAAAATTCTGAAATGGGGGGGGGAGGTTCTACAAAAGGTCGTTCATTTTCATTACATTTCTGTCATTTATCATACCTACCACTAGATTTCCAGGAGGTGCGCTGCCTATGGAAAATAACAAACGCAGCACCCCAAAAAATTTTGGGGTACTTCATCCCCAGGGCCCCCGCTTCCCAGCCCGTAGGGCCATGGCGAAAAAGACTGTGACATTTGATTTCTATTGTCTGACTTGTAATTTTTGTATACAATACACGGGCGGTCGGGCGCGCGCTCACTTGATTCGACATAAAACCTGGAAGTTTCAAGTGCACCCCATGTCCCTCCCTGCTATTGAAGAGTGTGTATGGTTATCATGTATTGCGTGCGACCACGTCTGTATCGGAGTGCTGCCCCGCTGGAGCTTAATTGAGTCGCGTTATAGGAGGGATGTTATTGGAATATCTATGTAAATGATTTGCGATTGTCGGATGTGATAATTAATATGTACATTATAACATATTTAAAAAAAAATACAGGGGGAACCTGATTTCGTGGGGGTGCTGTCTATGGAAAATAATACACGCAGCACCCCCAGGATAATTTCTGGGGGTGCTTCAGCACCCCCAGCACCCCCGCTTCCCAGGCGCCCTTCCCTTATAACGGTCATTTATAATCGGATATCACGCTGAATGTAGTATGTCGGCCTATTATAATATCCCAAATTGCTGAAAAAACATTTTAGGTAAACTGTAATGAGATCACAACACGTAGTAAAAAAAGTAGATCCACTTAAACTGAATTCTTTTTCCATCGCTCACATTTATACCGATACAGGATGTGCTGGCAGGAGACAGAATTATTCGGCAAATATATTGAGCAAAGTGGTCGAGGTACTTAAACGGATTTTCCTCGCTCGTAGTCAAAATTCATCGTAGTCAAAATTCATCTGGACAGCTGTTTGGCTGGATATTATATATAAAAAGGGAACAATAAAGTATATCATTACAAATGTATACGTCTATTACATCACAAAGTCTCCCCTCTCTCTCTCTCTCTCTCTCTCTCTCTCTCTCTTTAACTGGTCATGATTTTAATATTAGTACATCGCAAGAGCAACTCTACAATGTTTGTCACAATAATATTGTCGTTACCTATAATCATGAAAATATCATTATGATTATCCAAATAACTTTGAAGCTTATAACAATTTTCAAGGCACTTAGTTCACATCTGAATGATGTTTTATGGTTTACTATCATTCCAGTTATGAATTTCTATTTTTTCTACAATTCAGAACTCTTGATAGATCGCAATTCGACTTTGATACCGCGAAAGGTGTTCAGGTAAGCATAGGTGTATTAAGTGGTTGGATAATATTTGTGTAACTTGCTTGTTGCTATATAACTGTAACATTATCAGGGGCGGATCTAGCTTTCACAAATAGAAGGGGGGATATTTGTGATTATTAAAAAAAGCTTAATCATTTGGTTTTCCTCCTTAATGAAATAAAACAACGTTTGCTTCTCATATATTCATTACTTTCCCAGGGGGAATCGGTACTTAGAAAAGAAAATCCGTGACATTGATATGCAAAGCATAAAATTGTCCCTTCTAAATGTCATACTTTATTTACTAAGTTGCCGATTCGAAATTTAAATGGCCTCACCTATCTCAATTTTAAAACAGCCAGAAATTTGTGGTTACTTTGAAATGTTCACCAATATAATTATTCACTTTTTTAGCTGATTTGAAAATCGGACATTCAAAGCACCGTTTGAAATCACAAAGAGGATAAAAATCCCACTTAACAAATAATTATAGCGTGAAGCATGAGTAAATAAAAAATATGTTATGAATATTAAATATTTAAGCATTTTTTTAACAGAAAGTAATAACAAGTCGAATGCATTTGGCTGTCTGGCATGCATTTTGCGATATTGTAACAGTGCTGACTTTGAAAACAGCTGTTGAAAAATTATTCACAAAAGAAAGCTTTCGTATGATAATAAATTAATATTTCCATTGACCCAACATGATCTTTGACCAAAATCATGTGACCTAAGACGTGTTCAAAACATACTTGATAACCCTTATATATATGTTTAATGTGTAGATCCATAGTTGTTCAAAGTTATGATGCCAATCATAAAATACCCCCAACACGGCCTAAGCTTATTGACCCTAAATTACCTTTGGTCTTAATCATGTGACCTGAAACATACACATGATTTTAATGGATGGATGGTTACTCTTATGTTCAAGTTTCATGAACTAGATCCATAAACTTTTAAAGTTATGACAATTCCACAAATATCGCCAATATTATCAAAGTACGTTTACCCTAAATGACATTTGACCTTGGTAATGTGACCTTAAACTCGCACAGGAAGTTCAGGGATACTCAATTGCTCTATTTCATTAAAGCAAGAGTGTATAGTCTCTCGCTTCTAGGCAGGCTATACCAAAACGGAAATTTATTTTGAACGCTTACTGGTTGCATTAGTATTGCATTTGTTGCACTAAAGCGCGTATACAAAAACCGGGACAGATTTGAAAAGTCCCCCCCAAAAAAAAAAAATAATAATAATAAAAAATAAAAAAATGTTTCCAATTATAATGTCTATATTTTGATGTTAATATGTGCTCTAGGGTCTTATCATTCGAATGCCATTAACAAAATTTAGTTTTGTTCATGCTTGAGGGAACACGGAATGTTTTTGTCTGGGATTAAAAAGAAGGCTTGCGTCAAATGGCATATAATGATAACAATGACCAGACATCTTCCTAATCAGCTGACTTTCTCTTAACCTTTTCATTATCTGTGCCATAATTTTAGAATTATGCTGTCATTTTAATTTACATATTTATTTATTTACTTTACTTATTATTTCTTTCACTTAAACCTCTTTTACCTTTTAATTTTCCTTCATGAGTAAGAAAATAAGACTTTTTGTTAATCCAAGCAAGGAGATTTGCGTTATTAATTGGAAAAATCGGCTGCACCAGTCATTTACGTTCATTTGGCAAGAATATATAACAGCTCAATTGAATCTGGTTGTATACCAAATGAATGGAAAGAAGCCAAAGTTACTGCCTTACACAAAGGTGGAGACACGCACGACCCTAACAATTTTAGGCCAATATCAGTCTTACCTATAGTCATGAAAGTGTTCGAAAGGGTAATCCATACACAGTTCCACGATTTCTGTACTGAAAATAACATACTAGTAAAGGAGCAGTCTGGCTTTCGGAAGCATCATTCGACCCACACTGTGCTTACCTATGTTACGGATCGCCTGTACAAAGAGATGGATCGTGGTCGACTGACTGGTGTAGTTTTCCTGAATCTCAGGAAAGCATTTGATTTCGTCGACCACGATCTATTACTCGATAAACTTTAATAATAATAATAATCCGCTTTTACATAGCGCTTAATCAATCGGAACGACGTGTCTGAGCGCTTTACAGATATATTATTACCCCGATCGTCGGATTCAATCAGTCATTCCCGCACACAATGTGTGCACATCCTCCATTCCCTACCATAAACTTTCTGTTCATGGTATTTAAGGAAAGGAACTTGAGTGGTTCAGTTCATACCTGAAAGGCAGAACTCAACGAACATGTGTAAAATGGGTATAATCTGAAATTATAGAAGTGAGTAGTGGGGTTCCCCAAGGGTCTATCTTGGGGCCACTCTTATTCTCAATCATGGTAAACGATATTACCAAGGTTGTAGATAAGTGTGAAATCGTGTTGTACGCAGATGATGCAGCTCTTATATATAGTGGTACACATACTCAAGAAATTGAATCTGTCATGAATGAAGATCTACACAAAGTGAATCGTTGGTTAATGCATAATCATTTGGTACTCAATTTAACAAAAACCCAGTACATGCTTTTTGGAACCCAACAAAGACTCAAGAATTGTGATCTAAACATCGTCATTGAACAACATAGAATTGAAAGAGTGTCTAATTTTAAATATCTCGGAGTACATTTTGATGAACAACTCACGTGGCGAAGTCATATAAACGATACCAGTAAAAAAGTTGCGTCTAGACTTGCACTTTTTGCTAGATTACGGAAGTACATGAGAGTTTCAAGTGCTAAACTATTGGCAAATTCATTAGTTTTACCGCATCTCGAATACTGTTGCAACGCCTGGACCAACTGTAACCAAAACTTAAAGGACACTTTGATAAAACAGCACAAACGAATGGTTCGACTGGTCTTGCAGGTAGACTTTATTACACCTACTGCCATGGGCGGAAATCCCAGGGGGACGTGTCCCCCCCCCCCCTACTCAAAATAGTAGGGGGACACAATATCAAATGTCCCCCCTACTATTTCTGGTCTTTTATGATGGTAAGAAATACATCATTCTAAATCGAAATAAAAACATGTAGTATTTTCGGACGAGATTACCTTACTTTGGCGATGATAACCTTTTTTTTTGCTTGTCAAATTTTCCCGCCCCTTGTTCCCATAGGCGGATCCAGGGGGCCGAGGGACCCGCCATCTCCCCCCTCTTGGCGGAGCGAAAAAAGAAAAAAGAGAAAGAAAGAAGGAAAAAGGAGGGAAAAGAGAAGAAAAAAGAAGAGAAGGACGACAATGCATAAAATAAGATGAGGGGAAGTCTTGGAAAATAAAAAGAATCTTTCGTGCCACTATATAAAATTTTCGCTTGCTCTTCGCGCTCGCATTGCCTCTAAGGTGATTTACATATCTTGTTCAAGATATGGAGTTCTAATATCAAGTTTGGAAGTCAACATACAAAACATATTTCACCTCGGAAATCGAACTTTCATTATTTTGTGCAATTTAAAAAATGGTTTTTAAAAAGTGCTCTGTAGAAATGTCAGATATATGGTCTGAATGTTAACATTTGCTGGTTGTGCTGCGCGCTCGCAAATTTTGGTTTATCAGGTACCAATTATTTTCGTGTATTCCATAAAGTTTTCAAAATATCCCTTTTTAGGTCTGATTGTCAAGACGTATCGGGTAGCGCGCTGCACGCTCGCATTTTGATTGGCGAGTTATATAAATGTTTCAATATTAATTATACAACAAATTACTTAAAATCTCCTTTTTCACAGTTATTGTTTCGTCTACAGGATAGTTTTCCCATTTCGTCAATTAAAAAAAAATGAATACAGTACCAGTCACAGGTCTTTGAATCACTATTGCCTGTTTCGGCCGGAGAGCAATGGATTTGGTCCACTGATTCTATTGTTCTCTGGCTGAGGCAGGTAGTGCTGAGTCTGGGAATTTGTGACTGGTAGTGTATTTTATCTTTAAACAATTTGGTATTAGTGATAATTCTGATTTTAAATGTTATTGAATTCACTCATTGCTGTACAGAACCGAAGTTACTCTTTTATCTATTATGTATATATTGTTTTTTTATGTTAACAGGATCAGGCTGAAAAACAGTCATTCTGAGCCTGTTATCCTGTATAAAGATATTTTAATAAATAATAAATAATTTTTTATGACAGTTAATAAAATAATTTAGCTCGCGATTTGCGCTCGTATTGATGGTTAAAAAAAAATTAATTGATGCATCCTATTTATAATCACAAAAAATGAAATGTTCAATTTTAATGCCATGATATCATCAGATTTCGCGCCCTCATTAGGCATTAAATGAAACCAAAACCCAAGAAGAGAAGCAATCTTATTGGAAAGAGTAAAACGAGAGGAACAATTTTAAAAAAGTTTCATCAAAATCGGCTATGAAATAGGCAAGTTATGGACGATCAAAAAGTCTTGTTGTACTTACTATGGGCATCCTCAAATTGACAAACGTGCTTCAAAATGGCTGATTTTGTGGACAACTCTCCATTTGTTTTGTACACATATTTTCAGATTTTCCCCCTTTATTTTACATATTTCACATTATCTCCGCCTGACCTTGACATATATGGTGTGGATTATATTTTCCCATGACATATGTTGTGCTCAGAAGGAGGAAAGATGCAATTTGAAAGATAAAGGGGGAAAATCTGAAAATATGTGTACAAAACAAATGGAGAGTTGTCCACAAAATCAGCCATTTTGAAGCACGTTTGCCAATTTGAGGATGCCCATAGAAAGTACAACAAGAGTTTTCAAACTCCCATAACTTGCTTATTTCAAAACCGATTTTAATGAAGCTTTTTTTGGAATTGTTCCTCTCATTTTACTCTTTCCAATAATATTACTTCTCTTCTTGGGTTTTGGTTTCCTTTAATAAATATATCAATTTAATAATTAAATTGTCCCTTTTGTTTCATATCGCGCTTAGCAAGAGGAATAGGAAGATAGTCATCATTTTCATATGATGACATGTCGTAAAGATGTCCCGGTCCTAAAATACCTAGATTCTAGGTCTAAATATGAAACACGCTCGCGCATGTTTATTCAGATACTCAACTTGTTCTCTAATTTAAATAAATTCTCCAGTTTCAGGTCACAATATCAAAAAATTTCTGCTCGCGCTTTGTGCTCGCATTATTAATATAGGAAGACCCATATTACTCATCCTTTTGATGATTTACAAAACATGAACAGAGTGGCCCATTTTTAGGTCTAAATCTCGATTTTTTTTTCTGCTTGCGTTTCGTGCTCGCATCAATCGTTGACTTATACAGCTATCCTGTTCACGATTACAAAAACTGATTAAAATGTTCCATTCTTTCTTTAGAAAGTTCAAAAAATTTTGCACTCGCATTTTTTTGATAGCTGAAATATGTAACGCCGTCATGGCTAAGTGCACGCAGTACTTAAAGGAAACCAAAACCCAAGAAGAGAAGTAATATTATTGGAAAGAGTAAAATGAGAGGGTCAATTCAAAAAAAGTTTCATAAAAATCGGTTATGAAATAAGCAAGTTATGGGAGTTTGAAAACTCTTGTTGTACTTTCTATGGGCATCCTCAAATTGGCAAACGTGCTTCAAAATGGCTGATTTTGTGGACAACTCTCCATTTGTTTTGTACACAAATTTTCAGATTTTCCTCATTATCTTTCAATTGCATCTTTCCTCCTTCTGAGCACAACATATGTCATGGAAAAATATAATCCACACCATATATGTCAAGGTCAGGCGGAGATAATGTGAAATATGTAAAATAAAGGGGGGAAATCTGAAAATATGTGTACAAAACAAATGGAGAGTTGTCCACAAAATCAGCCATTTTGAAGCACGTTTGCCAATTTGAGGATGCCCATAGTAAGTACAACAAGACTTTTTGATCGTCCATAACCTGCCTATTTCATAGCCAATTTTGATGAAACTTTTTTTAAAATTGTTCCTCTCATTTTACTCTTTCCAAAAAAGATTGCTTCTCTTCTTGGGTTTTGGTTTCCTTTAACAACTACCTTTTCAAAAGGTACTAGTTCAAAACATATATAAAAAATTTCTGCTCGCGCTTTGCGCTTGCATTATTAATAGTCATCCTTTTCAGGATTTACAAAACATGAATAAAGTGTCTCGTTCAGTGAATATTATAGGACTAAATCTCGAAATTTTCCGCTTGCGCTTCGCGCTCGCATTAATTGTTTACTTATACTTATATACCTATTCTGTTTGAGTTACAAAAAGTGCTTAAGATTTCCATTCTTTAGGAGAAACTGTAAAAAAAAATCAGTTCGCACTCGCATTATTTGATTGTTAAATGCTACTTTAACAGGTATCTTTTCCATGAGTTCAATTCTGCTCGCGCTTTGCGAACATGGTAATTATTAAGTTGGATACACATCTTTTTCAGGATAACAAACATTGCCCAGAGTCAGTTTAATTTTTAGGAAAAAATACATTAAATTTCAAAAAAAAATTGCTCGCGCTTCGCTCTCGCATCATATAAATAAGGATTATGATATTATATATTAATTTATAAGAATAAAGGTAAGAAGTGACTAATGAGGACTACCCCTTCAAATAAACAAACAAAAATCCTCATCGAGCTGCCGATCGGGGGAAATATGGCTGAAAAAAAATTGAGATCGGCGAAGGCTGGATCCGCCCCTGTGTTTCCCCTACTTTTTGGAAGAGATTTCCGCCCCTGCCTACTGCAGTAGTGTTTGGAAGATTAAATTGGGTACCACTTGAAGAACGATGGCGATTTCAAATGTGTTTCAACTATGTTTAATTCTATGCAGGGCGAAGCCCCAGGTTACCTCTTAGAATTGTTCCCGAGATTTAGTTCTGTCCATTCCCATCATACAAGAAATGCATTGAACCGTGGAATCTTGGTTCCACGGGCACGCACCAAAGCTGGTAAAAGAGCCTTCTCCCATCACGGTGCGTGCCTGCGGAGCCAACTTCCTAATGAAGTTAAAAAATCCACGTCGAAATCTTCCTTTACATCGTCATACTGGAGGTATAGATACCCCCATTTTAATATATAAGCAAGAATTATATTTTCAGACTATACTATTATTTCATTATAGTGTAAATGGTGATGTGCCTTCTTCTCCCGCTTTAGCTCTCTCCTGTGTTCTTTTTTAACCTCAACTCATCCATACTTTCTATCTTTCGTTCCCCTATTACTTTTTACTTGTAGCTTTGGGTTAAATTATTGTTCTCAATTTCACACACAATTTTTTGTTATTAGATTTATACTTAAAATTTCCATCTGCTTATGTTCAGGATTTGTATTTTTCATTTGTATTGTATATATGCTTGTATTTTTTTTATCATGTTATACAGGGCCCCAGGTACAACAGTATTTGACTACTGATGGGGTTACCCTGTATAAATAATACCAAATAAATAAATAAATAAAAAAAACTTGTAATTATTCAAATCGTTTTAAGACATGAAATCCATTTTTCAATCAAGAGGTTATCGATTCCTTGACCAAATTCAATTATATGCTCGACAGGACAAACGGGAAGGAATTAATTTATTTCAATGGCATTGGTGTATTAGGTCATTTTTTAAGGAGCTAGATATGGTAGATCGGAAAAAAACGTATTAAAAAGTTGTGAGCGAACAAAGCGAGCACGCAAATATTCCCACTTTTTCATTACAATATCAAATGTTGTGGTAGATTTTAAACATAATATTCAAAAATAATATCATATTTTACATTTTATCTTTCTTTTTATTTTTACCACTTTTGTCTTGGTCATGATTTTTTTTCATGAAGGGGGGGGGGGGGCGGGAGAGGGGTATCATTCCCGAGCCTCCGCTCATCTGTATGGCACTGTTTAAAAGGCACAATAATCTTTGTCGAACACAATGAAAGGATCTGAAAAAAAATACACTAAGAGTGTTTTGCTTTTATGCAGGAATATCTTTTTAGCTCGCGCTTCGCTCTTGCATTATTCGATGCATTCTATTTAGTTATAAGTAACTAAACGCAGTCCTAATTAGGAACCTTTTCTTGTCAGTATATTTCAGCTCGCGCTTTGCGCTCGTCATAACCATTTAGTTAGATGCACATCTTTTTAATTATTGTAAAAACAACTCAACATGTTTTATTTTCATTTTTTATTGAAATTTTCCAAGAATTTGAGCATGCAATTCACGCTCGCAACACCTCCCATGGATGCCCTTTTAGCATTAATTGACCCACCTCCCCCCCCCCCAAAAAAAAAGAAGAGTTTTACAACATCAGCTTTTAATTTTTTTCCAAACCGCTCACTCGTTACACTTTCTCGCGAAAAATAAAGTCTAAATATATCTTACCATAATCAGAAATCACTTCAAAAAGGCTTTGCTCTACTTTCCTTTTCTTTGCTCCGCCGCCCTTCTTTTTTGCCTTCTTTTTGCCGCTTTTTTGGCCTTAACCACAAACGGTGAGGACCTATAGCTGACTTCAAAAAGGATATTCTAAGCACAGAATGAAACAACGAAGAGGATGAAGATCTCACTAAACAAATCATTCGAGCGTGAAGCGCAAGTATTAAAGAAAAACAATGTCATGAATATTGAATGTCTAAACATAATTTGTAAGAGTAAACAGGATATCATATTTATTCATTAGTAATACAAAAAAGGTATATGAAATTAATTTGAATACTCATTGTATTGATTCAAGCAATTTTGCGCCGTGAATTTTTTTTTTCATTTTGGGGCACTTAGGATTCAAATTTAGATCTGGCTCCCAGATTCGGTATTTTTCTTATGTTTATTGACAAAAAGTATTTAGAAATTCTATATTAGAAGACAACTTATAGGCCTATAGATCAAATACTGAGATTTTAATTTAATCCAATGATTGAGAAACCCTTTTAAAAGACAAGACAAGATTACGCAGGGATTTTATGCATCCTTTTTTTTTTTGTATTAAAGTTTGATGTAAAATGGGTAAATTTGTCGATCAAACAATTTTTTAATCTTTAATACTTCACACCACAACCGTTTTGGTGCAAATGCATTAAAAAGATATGGCAATAAAATGGAATAATGACATGTCATTTGGGGATGGGAAGTTTACCCAAACTAAACACTTCCATTTTTTAATCTATTTTATAAAAAAATGTATATACAGTGTATTACTTGGTTTTTCTTTTTCAAATTAGCGTATATTTTCAAGCGTCTAAATAATAAATAAAATAAATCACGTTTAATTCTAGGATATCGTTTTTTTTTCTAAAATAACTATATAGTTTCTTTTAACGAAATGCATGAAAGGTGTGAAGAAAAGTCAGAACCCAGAATTAGTTCATGTATCATTTATTTGCGCTGTAATTCTTATCCAGCTTTTCTATTCTATTTTCCTTCAGATAACCAAATGCCATCTGTCTTCTGAGATGACTGCTAGAATGTGGTCTTGTCTGAGACCCCTCACCTCACTGAACCATCTCACCATTTCAGACTCATCGCTCAGTTTCTCTCTATCACCTCCTGACCTACCGTCCGTCACAAAGCTACTAGCTAATAAACTGACGTCACAATGCTACCAAGGGTTGATCTCGTCATTACCTGGGTTGCGAGATATTGATGTCCAAAATGCAGCTACAGATGACTTTGTTGAATTTGTCGAGTCTTCAACACGTTTGACATCATTGCAACGACTTCAGATAAAGTGAGTGTCTATGTTCTTAACTCATTATTTGCCGAGGATCTTCATTTTTACCATGCCCAGATGCAATCCCCCTCCCGATTATGTGTTCAAAGCGCTCTTATATTAATTCGATACTGTCAAGCGCCCCGCCCTGAATTCCCTTATAACGGTCGTTTATAATCGGATATCACACTGAATATAATATGTTGACCTATTATAACATCCCAAACTGATGAAAAAAAAAACGTTTAAGTCAACTGTAATGAGACCCCAATATGTAGTAGGTTACACGTAGTATAATATGTATAAAGTATTTCAAATTAAACCTAATTCCGTTTTTCATCGCTCGCATTTATAACGATACAGGATGTGCAGACTGGAGGCAAAATATATTCGGCAAACATGTTAAGCAAAGTGGTTGAGGTACTTTTAAGAATTTTCCTCGCTCATAGTTAAAATTCACCTGGACAGCTGGTTATTTGAAAATTATTAATTGAAATAGGAGCCATAAGGTATATTAATGCAAAGTTATACGTCTATTACATCACAAAGTCCTTCTTACCCGCTCAGCCCTTTCTCGTACATCAAGATACGGAATTATATTATAGTTCAAAATGTATTTTGAGTTTTTCAATATAGCCCAGATTTGTAGAGGTATTTATTCCGTCATTGTAATGAACGAGATGGTCGAATGTATAAATTTAATTTGTACCAGCGTAAGCTGTATCCGATGACAGCACATACGTATATGTGGAAAGTAAAAACCTGAGACTATGTTGGTTGTTCGGAGAGTTACAAAGTCAAGTGCCAAAAAGAGTCATATTCCGTTTTTGCCGGTAGCCTGACAAATTTATGATAATAATAATAATACTTGTATCTAAGAAACGCTATTTACGATTGTACCATAGCGCTTTACAAGAATTTGCATTGAATACAATAATAAGACAACATAATCATAAACCATACAAACAAAATAAAGCATGCATTAAAGAAATATGACTTCAGGTATTCTTAAACGTAGGGGTATTGGCAATTTCACGAATAATTTTTGTATGTTATTCCAAATATTGATCGTTTGTAATAATGATCTTTCTTAAGGTATAGTGACCTCATAATGTGGATATTCTTTTTTTTTTACCTTCTCGCTTTACTCGGTTGTAACATAAAATACCATTGTTCATAATAGCAAGTTGGATAAAATTAGCAATTAGGTAATTACGATCCTTTGAGAATTTTAATGGAGAAAATCGGGGGATATTCCCTTATCTCCTTATACATGTAGTAAAGCGGATAAGCTCCAAAAAACACAACAATTGTACAAATTTTGACTAAAGCATGAAACTTTCACAAATATTAGTATATATGCCGTAGAAATTATTTTAAAGATGGGAGGTGAATTTATAAATGCCATTTTCGGCCGTTGCCATGGCAATGAAATACTTTCTCCAAAATAACATACATTCCCATGTAAGCGGTAAATAAACATGATATAAACTACCAAAATTATAATTTTTCAGGCTCCCAATTGAATAAACATAAAATTTAGAAATATTCAAGATCACCCATGGCATGGCAACGGCTTGTTTTTCACCAGAAAAATAAAAAAAATTGATTAAAAAGTTGTAGAATATGATTTATCTTTAATTTCCCCTAATGTTACAGTGCAAAACAAATATATTTTCTTTGCCAAATGTGTAAATTACACCTGAAGCAATTGCCATTGCAACCAAATAACTTCTAATTTACAAAAATAGCATGGTTGACAAGACAATGGACAGGTGGAAAATACAATTGGAATTGACTTAAACTGTATGCTTAAGTTTTGACCCCCTCATTTGAACAAAAAAATACAGAAAGTGTTCTGCAGGAATATTTTATGAAGATAAAAATTATGTTGCCTTGGTAATGCTTGAATTAAATTTACAAAGCAACAATCATGCAAAGGTCCTGTTGCCATGGCAACAGCTTGTTTTCCTCTAGAAAGGTAAAAATATTTATAGAAATGTAGAATACATGTATGATCATCATTCCATTTTCCCTAATTTTAAGGTACTAATCGAGATATGTATGTGACTAAATTTATAAATATAACATCTTAAGCCATTGCCATGACAACCAGATAACATCTATTTAAAAAAACAGCATGAATGACAAGGTTATGGACAGGTGAAAAATACAATGAAAATATCTTAATGTACATGCATAAGGTTAAACTTT
Organism: Lytechinus pictus; assembly: GCF_037042905.1. Lineage (NCBI taxonomy): Eukaryota > Metazoa > Echinodermata > Echinoidea > Temnopleuroida > Toxopneustidae > Lytechinus > Lytechinus pictus. The sequence goes on from NC_087250.1 coordinate 6,896,553, forward strand.
CTCAATTAATATAGAGGAAATTTAATACAGTGAGTGTTCTGCATGAACTAAATATAATGAGAGACATTGATTTTGCCTTGGTAATATTTGAATTCAACGATAAATATCAATGTTCCAAATCGCCTGTTGCCATAGCAACGGCTCATTTACCCAAGAAAAGTACCAGTTTTGATAAAAAGAGACTGTATAATCTGATTTTTCTTTCATTTCTCCTATTATTAGGGTAAGAATGTATAGCTTTGCTGTTAACATTCAAATAACATCTAAAGCCATTGTCATGGCAACCAAATACTATATAATTTGACAAAAAAATAATATGGTTGACACGTTAATGGACAGGTGGAAATGCAATTCATAATAGTTAACACAAGGTTTGACCCGTCATTTAATTTTGGAAAAAAATACAGTGTTTCCCATTAGTTTATTAGAATGATGAAATTTGAGGTTGCCTTGGTGATGCTTGAATTTAATGATAAATATCAATGTAGCATATTGCCCGTTGCCATGGCAATGAATCCTTTTTTCCCCAAGAAAGGTACAAAATATGATCGAAAAACAGTTTAGAATCTGCATTTTGTCATAAATTTCCACTAATTTTAGGAGGCAAAGCATATATATGTTTGCTGTTGATATACACATAACTTAAGACTTAAAGACATTGCCATGACAACCAAATAACAACTCATTTCAGTGGCTTAATTCAAGATAATTTATTTTCTATTTTTTCCATTTATTTTCTAATTTGGTTTCTATGCAATGGTTTTAAGGGTGAAGTAGTACATTAGGACTAGTTACAAGGACAGCCAGTGGTCTGATGGGTCCAGAACCCTAATAGTGGGGTGGCTAAGGGGTTTTACCGTTACAGAGCGGATAAAAGCACCATTTTTGGCACAGAGCTTCCTTATGGACTAACTTTTGATTTTAGAAGGGGAGCCACCCAAATCGGGTTCGTCTTCGACCGTTGCCATGGCAACGGATTAATTTCTCAAAAACCACATATATACCCCTGTAAATGGTAAATAAACATGGTATAAATCATTCAATTTATCAATTTCAAGCTTCCAATTAATTACAAGTGAAATTTACAAATATTTGAGGTCATCAAAACAGTTCCAATTACCCCGTTGCCATGGCAACCACTCATTATTCACCTAGAAAAGACCAAATTTTTATAATAAAATTGTAGATTTTGACTTTTCTTTCATTTACTTTCATTTCCCTAACTTATGGTGCTTAACATATTATAGCAGTGCTCATTTCTATGTATATATATCATCTTAGGCCATTGCCATAGCAACCAAATATCACCTAATTTGCTTTAAAATAACATGATGAAAGAATATGATGACGTAAAATGCAAACAAAAATTACCTCATCTACATGCGTAAGGTTTGAAACAGTCATTTAATTTTTGACACATTCTACGTACAGTAAGCATTCCACATGTGTTCATTAGAATGGCAAAACTTGATGTAACCTTGGTAATGCTAGAGTTCAATATTAAATATTTGTGTCAAATTCCCCGTTGCCATGGTAACAGCTATTTTTTTCTCCAGAAAGGTAAAAAATTCTTCAAAAACATGCAAAATCTGATCTTTCTCTCATTTCTGCTAATTTTAGAGTACTATAGTACTTAACAGAGGAGTGGTTGTTTCTTAATATTTAGATATCATCTCAAGCCATTGCCATGGCAACGAAATAACCCCTAATTTGCCTAAAAATATGACACAGTGAGAAAGATGATAGTTGGGGAAAAAATGGCCTCATCTACATACCTCATTTGACCCCCTCATATAATTTATAATGTAAATAGTACATGGTAGTGTTTTTCATTGATTTTACGAGAATGATAATACTGCATGCATGTTGCCTTGGTAACATGCAGTGCTTGTTTCTAAATGTATATATATCATCTGTTAAAGTTAAGTAACAAATACCCTAATAATGTTTCAAATGTCCCATTGCCATGGCAATGGCTCATTTTTCCCTAGAAAAGTTCAATTTTTGAAGAAAAAAATAAGCATGTAGAATCTGATTTTTTTTTCATTTCCATTGAATTAAGGGTGGAAACATATATGCTTATTGTTGAATGTAGGAATTGCCATGACAAATAAAAAATAAATGAGCTTCCTCAATTGACTAACTTTTGATTTAGAAGGGGAGCCACCAAAACTGGAAATGGGGTAGACATGCATGGAGGGGGTGACCCATCCACAGTACGGAAATACATTTCATGCCCATCTGAATAACTTCTCTATCCATTTCAGTTACTAAGGCATTTATTATACATAAATTACTGCACATCATTAGACATTAGGACTGCATTACTTATTTTAGGGGAGGGGCCCTGCCCATGCCCCCTAATCCTTTTTTTTCTATATGCCCATTGGTATTAAAATTTCACCATCAAAATCTATCAAAAATATATCAAAGCCTATCAAAAAGAAAGTTGAGATAGAATATAGAACTTTGATGAGTTTTCAAACCACATTTATTTGCTGAAGTATATATAAAGAAATGAGGAGTTTTAAGCTTGACCTCTAATCATGATGACCTCATTTTGCTACATGATGGAAAGGATAGTGTAGCCTACATCCTCTTCACAGAATACGAGACATGATACTGACTGTGAGCCGCCACTCCCCATCTACATTGGCATCAATTTGCATGCACAGACTAGAAGCAAGAAGCTTATCCAACAGCTTTACAACATGGGTATCAGCATTTCATATGAGCGTGTTCTGCAAATCGAAGACTGGATCGCAACAGCAGCTTCTGAACGCTTTGAAGAAGATGGTGTTGTTGTTCCTGCATCCCTCCGGAAAGGCATTTTTACAGTTGGGGCCTTAGACAATCTGGACCACAATCCTAGTTCAACCACTGCTGTAACTTCATTTCATGGGACAGGAATAAGCTTGTTCCAGTTGCCATCTGAAGATAAACCTGGGGAAAGAAGACCACCAATCAAGATACCACCTACTGGAAAAAAAAGATCTCATATTCCAGACAGTTACGCATCTGTTCCAGCAGTGGCTTTGAAGACAAGACAAGCTCAGTGAGTGTACCAAAACGCGACATGTATTCCATTGATGCCACGTTAGGTGATGCATTTGAAGAAGAAAATGAATGGATAAAGCATGCAGAGTCTCTTTTAGAGAAGGATGAAATCGACCATGATGATACCATCACATGGGCTAGTTATCACTCATCAAAGCAGTCACAAAAAGAAAACCTGCCAGCCAGACATGCAGTTCTCCCTTTGTTTTGTGAGAAGTCTACAACACCAGCTATGATAAAGCATGGAATGGACGTCCAGAAACATGCTATTGAATATCTCAATCCAGGACAAATTCCTGTGACTACATTTGATCAGCCTCTCTTCGCCTTGGCAAAATGTGTGCAATGGAAATGGCCAGAGACCCATGGTGAAAATAAACATGTGGTTATGCTTGGTGGGCTGCACACAGAGATGGCTCTTTGGAGCACACTTGGTGATATCCTCGAATGCTCTGGGTGGACAACAGCTTTAGCCGATGCCCAAGTGGCATCTCCTGGAGTAGCAGATTCTTGTCTGAAAGCTTCACATCTCATGAAGACAAGATCACATCAATGCACATCAAGTCACTCTCATTGCATTGAATAAGTTGCAAGAGGAGGCTTTTCAGTTCAGATCAGGCCAAAGTGATGACACTCCATTTGCAGTTTGGAAGGATCAAATGATGAAGCAAAGTCCTACATTCAAGTACTGGGAGCAAATAAGGAGATATGAAATTCTCATTCTCATCTTCATCCGGGCACACAGAGAAAGGAACTTCCAAATGTATGTCAGAGTTTTAGAAGAACTCACTCCACTCTTCTTTGCCTTTGACCATACCAATTACGCCAGATGGACACCAGTACACATACGTGACATGAAATCACTGCCAGATGGAATCAAGGAGGAGTTTGAGAATGCGGGTAACTGGGTTCTTTCCAAGACATCCAACAAGTTTTCTGCAATTCCATTCGACCAGGCTCATGAGCAGGAGAACAAAACTGTGAAAGGTTCGGGTGGGGCAGTAGGGATCTTCGAAAACCCTGCAGCCTTGAGGAGATGGATGTTTTCAGGACCAGAGCTAGCAAGGATGATCATGGAGTTTCAAGAAGATTACGCACCAGAAGGAGACAATCAACCAAACGGACACAAGCACCATGATCAAAGTCCCTCAGCTAACAAGACATACTCCAAACGTCACCAACTTGACTAACACGGTCCAAAACATGGGAAATCAATTTCTGGATGAATTTGATGACCTCATTACTCTTGACACACGAATATGTGCAGATGACTCAGTTGTGAATACTGTGCAAAGGTGGGAAGACACTGGAAAGAAACAGTACGAAGAGTTTGTCACGAAAGTGCTTGTTGAGGGGACTCAATCCATCCATGACCCAATCAAGAGGAATTCACTAGCACTCTTTAGAAAAGGTCGACAGAAGACAACCCAGAAGAAGGAGAAGAAAATCAAAGTTCTTCAGAACAATGTGTCCCTCTTTGGTCAACTGTACATTTCTATGCAGAGTCGCCAAGGTGACTTAGACGAATTCTTCGCTCATGAAGTGCAGCCATTCCCTCCTTCCCTTTCCGAATTCGGCAAACTCTACCTTCCTGGTACCAAGTCAGATTTGTTGCAATGTATTGAGCAGCCAGAGCAACAGGATCCACCTTCAAAATTCTGCTGCAAGATATTGGATGGAGCTGTTCTTGCACATTCTCTTCCTGTGATGGGTGTCTGTACATTTGACAACTATGCAGAAGATGTCTTCCTGCCATATCTTGAGAAACAGCTAAGAAACACAGAGAGGTTAGATCTGGTATGGGACTCGTACATTGCAGGCAGTTTGAAAGAGAGTACCCGAGATAAGAGGGGGACTGATGTTCGGAGGAAAGTGTCTGGGCAAAGTAAATTACCAAGTAACTGGATGGGGTTTCTACGAGATGAACGAAACAAGCAAGAGCTGTTTGACTTCCTCACAGCAAAGATCGAGGGGTTCAACTGGCCAGCAAAAGAGTGTCAATGTAACTTCAAAGGAAAATGTATCATCTTCAGGCTCATATAGAATGGATCAATGCAACCATGAAGAGGCAGACACCAGGATAATCGTCCACATGGTTCACGCACTTCAACAAGGAGCAGAGAAACTAATGGTGAGAACAGTAGACACTGATGTCATGGTAATAATTATTGGTAAATTCCATGAGCTTCTGAAAATTCGACCTATAGCAGAAATATGGGTGGCTTTTGGAATGGGAAAGAAGTACAGGTATTACACTATAAATTCCATCTGCCAAAATCTTGGTCCATCAAAATGCCAAGGACTCCCTGTATTCCATGCTTATTCAGGATGTGACACAACATCGGCATTTCGTGGAAAGGGGAAGAAGTTAGCTTGGCAAGCTTGGCAGAACTTTGAAGAGGTAACAGAGGCATTCACCTTCCTAGCCAAACATCCTTTCCAAATGCTGGATCCTCAGTCTGAGACTTTCCAAATGCTGGAGAGACTAACGGTAGTTATGTATGACAAGTCTAGTCGTCTGAGTCAAGTCAATGATGTGAGGAAACATCTCTTCTGTCACATGAATCGTACGATAGACAAACTGCCTCCTACTCAGAATGCACTCCTTCAGCATATTCGGAGAGCTGTATATCAAGCAGGAGTCTGGACAACAAGTACTCAGTCTCAACAAGCGATACCATCTCCAGAAGACTATGGGTGGACCATGAATGCAGGGTCTTGGACTCCAGTATGGATGACAATTCCAGAGGTCTCCAAAGCATGCAGGGAACTGATAAAGTGTTCATGCAGAGGAAACTGCTCTAACTGCACATTTACCCGTGCAAATTTGAATTGCTCTCCCCTCTGCAAATGAAGTTATTTTCAGGAATACCTGAATCAAAATGCCAAGAGTATTCGGTGAGTGTTTATTTAGTCATCTTAAATCAGTGTCTCAAACTTTAGGCATGTAGATTACAGTGTCGGTAATTTTGTTGCTTTTCCACCATTAACTTTTTCACCTTGGTATTTTATTTTAGGGGTAAGGTGTTATTTGGTTGTCACAGCTATGGCTGAAGATGATCGAAATTTACACATGTAGCAACAAGCAACTCTATTGTTAAGCACCCTAAAATTAGTTGAAATGAAAGAAAATGCAGATTCTACATGTTTTTTAATCGAAATTTGTACTTTTTTGGAAAATTGATCCATTACTATGGTAACGAGGCATTTAAAACATAAGTATTTATTATTTAACTATAACGTTGCCAATGCAACATCAAGTTTTATCATTCCAATGAACTCGATGCAGAAAACTTTCATGTACTGTTATTTGCATAAGATATTATATGAGTGGGTCAAACGAGGTATGTACATGTAGATGAGGCCATTTTTCCCCAACTATCATCTTTCTCACTGTGTCATATTTTTAGGCAAATTAGGGGTTATTTCGTTGCCATGGCAATGGCTTGAGATGATATCTAAATATTAAGAAACAACCACTCCTCTGTTAAGTACTATAGTACTCTAAAATTAGCAGAAATGAGAGAAAGATCAGATTTTGCATGTTTTTGAAGAATTTTTTACCTTTCTGGAGAAAAAAATTGCTGTTACCATGGCAACGGGGAATTTGACACAAATATTTAATATTGAACTCTAGCATTACCAAGGTTACATCAAGTTTTGCCATTCTAATGAACACATGTGGAATGCTTACTGTACGTAGAATGTGTCAAACATTAAATGACTGTTTCAAACCTTACGCATGTAGATGAGGTAATTTTTGTTTGTATTTTACGTCATCATATTCTTTCATCATGTTATTTTAAAGCAATTTAGGTGATATTTGGTTGCTATGGCAATGGCCTAAGATGATATATATACATAGAAATGAGCACTGCTATAATATGTTAAGCACCATAAGTTAGGGTAAGTTAGGGTAAATGAAAGAAAAGTCAAAATCTACAATTTTATTATAAAAATTTGGTCTTTTCTAGGTGAATAATGAGTGGTTGCCATGGCAACGGGGTAATTGGAACTGTTTTGATGACCTCAAATATTTGTAAATTTCACTTGTAATTAATTGGAAGCTTGAAATTGATAAATTGAATGATTTATACCATGTTTATTTACCATTTACAGGGGTATATATGTGGTTTTTGAGAAATTAATCCGTTGCCATGGCAACGGTCGAAGACGAACCCGGTTTGGGTGGCTCCCCTTCTAAAATCAAAAGTTAGTCCATTAGGAAGCTCTGTGCCAAAAATGGTGCTTTTATCCGCTCTGTAACGGTAATCCAAAAAATTGACCCTTAGCCACCCTACTATAAGACGGCTTCAAAAAAATGAAGTTTGAAATGGCTGTTGATATACAGTGCGTCCCAGAAAAAACGAAACCGAGATTAAGCGATGATTCATCATAACTTAATCACAATGCAATAGACAAATGACCTACCAATGTAAAGCTTGGAGTCTCCTCTTTTATCTGATATTACTTAAATTATTCCTCTTTCGCGCATGAGTGAGCAAAAAAAAATGAAGAGGGGATACCAAAAAGTTTAAGTTCAATATCTGCTCTTTTATTTGATACTTTAATTAAAAAAAAATGGTCGAGTAAAACAGTTATGTTCCCTCATTTTGCGGGCTGTATCTGGGTGTCAAAAAGAAAACCACATTTCTAAAAAGTTCAATATCTGTTCTTTAAACTGATACCTCAATTGACAGAAATGGTCAAGAAATAGGTTCTGGTTATTTGAAATAAGGCTTGAATTTCAATAATTTCATAAAATGAAGAGGTTTTATAGGCTAGCGTTCAAACTCACTCGACACTCCGTTTTGTTGATGATCAGCCATGCATTAAATATTTTGTTAACCATGCGATAGCATGAAAACACGTTAATTTGGAACATAACTTTTTTACTCCTTGACCATTTTTTTGTGTGATTAAAGTATCAAATAAAAGAGCAGATGTTGAACTTTTGAAACATGTGGTTTTATTTTTGAAATCCAGATACAGCCTGTTAAAAAAATGTTTGGCATCCCCTCTTAATTTTTTTTTTGCTCACTCATGCGTGAAAGAGGAATAATTTAAGTAATATCAGATTATAGAGGATATTCTAAGCCTTACAATGGTAGGTCATTTATCTATTGTCAGATTGTATTTGTGATTAATTTATGATAAATCACCGATAAATCTAGGTTTCGTTTTTGTGGGACGCACTGTTTATAAATGGACATAGCTCATTTCATATCCGTCTCGGATATATGATTTTGGTGTTTAGACCATGGTTTCAATAGTCAAATAATACAATATGACAAATTAAACGGACAGTCAGTTGTCCAGTTGTTCAAAAAATCCAAGATGGCTTCCAAAAATGGAGTAAAAAATAGCTGTTGCTACATTAAAAAACACGTAGTTTGATTAATATCCTGGAATATGTTTATGCCATGGTTAAATGGGTCAAACAATACATTAGGACAAATTACAAAGACAGTCAGTGGTCAAATATGTCCAAAAATCCAAGGTGGCCTCCAAATATGGAATATAAAATGGCCCCTGTTACTAACAAATGGACATATTTCGTGTAATATCTGCCAAGGGTATATCATTTTGAATCTAAACCATGGTTTTAAAAGTCATTAAATACATCATGTACATTGGAACAAGTTACATGGACAGTCAGTAATCCAGTGTGTCTAAACATCCAAGATGGCTTCCAACAATTGCAGTCTAATCGGAGTCTGTTACTTAAAAATTGACATAATTTATTTAAAATCCACCAAGGAAAAACGATGTTGGTGTTCACACTTTGGTTTCAAATATAAAAAAATTAGTTGAGACTGGTTACAATGATATCCAGTTGTCCATTTTGCCTAAAAATCAAAAAGGGTTTTCAAAATGGCATGTACAATGACTTCTATCACTATCACTTTCATTAGGACAAGTAACAATGATGGTTAGTTTTCAGTTTTGTCGAAAATCTAAGGTAGGTTTTAAAATTACATACTAATGGGTGCTGTTACCAACTCTTATCTGCTTGCATTTTGAATGTAGGCACCAAAATTATCTCTCACAGGTGGATATTATATCCACTTCAAAGTAATGGTCTTCATTTTCAGAACCCATTTATGGAAGCCATCTTAGATTTTCAGGAAAAATGGACAATTGTAACCAGTCCTAAAGTATAATTTGATCCTTGAAATCCTAGTGTAGACACCAAAATAACATCCCCAGGTTTATTTTTAATGTACTAGGTCCACTTTTAAGTAACATTATAAAAACCCATTTTTCAAGCCATCTTTGAATTTTTCGACACAATTGACACCTGACTGTCCTTTCAAATTGACCAAATGTACAGTTTATATTACTTGACCCTTTGAATACTAGTGTAGACACCAATCATATCCCAATAGTATATTATCAGTGAACTATATGTCCATATTGAAGTAACAACAGTCAATTTAGACCCCTTTTTGGAAGCCATCTTGGATGTTTTAACATACCAGTCCACTGACTGTCCTTGTAACTTGTTCTTATGCATTAAACCATGGTTTTATGATTGTGGTTTATATGAGGCGCCGAATGTACCAATATTATATAGAACAATTATTTGTTATATAATCATTATTTATTAAATAATAACTATTATTTATATATAATTTACATTTTATTTGTAAATAACTACTATTATATAAAATATCATTTCTAATTATTTATATATAATTCCAAGTAATACTTCATTATTTGTAAATAATAATAGTTCGACATTCCATTATTTATAAATAATGATTATTTGTTTTTCATTATTTATAAATAATGATTATTTGTTTTTCATTATTTATAAATAATGATTATTTGTTTTTCATTATTTACAAATAATGATTATTTGTTTTTCATTATTTATAAATAATGATTATTTGTTTTTCATTATTTATAAATAATGATTATTTGTTTTTCATTATTTACAAATAATGATTATTTGTTTTTCATTATTTATAAATAATGATTATTTGTTTTTCATTATTTATAAATAATGATAATTGGTTTTTCATTATTTATAAATAATGATTATTTGTTTTTCATTATTTACAAATAATGATTATTTGTTTTTCATTATTTATAAATAATGATTATTTGTTTTTCATTATTTATAAATAATTTGTTGAGTTTTCCATTATTTATAAATAATGATTATTTGTTAAATAATGAAAACGTCTACTTCATTATTTATAAATAATTTTTTCGAGTGCACCATTATTCTCATTATTTATAAATAATCATTATTTAATGTTCGAGTTTTCCATTATTTATAAATAAAGATTATTTGTTAAATAATGAAATATCTACTTCATTATTTATAAATAATAATTTTGTTTCAATATCCCATTAATCATTATTTATAAACAATTTTTACAGTTTGCCATTATATACAAATAATCATTATTTATATACAAATAACCATTATTTATTAAATAATGCCATTATTTATTAAATAATGCCATTATTTATTAAATAATGGAAAACTCGCTATAACATGCAAATGTGGGACCGCCCATGATATGAATATTCATGATGCGATTTCCTTTTTCGTAATTTTTCTTCACAAATTTTTGTCCATTTCCTCTTCATAATGACATTTCTTGAAGCAATTTTCTAGGGATATGGTCTGATTGTAATATTCTTCATTTTCTATATAACTTCGTCTTCGTAGAAATATCAAAAAGTGTAATTTTATACGATTTTTCCTACAGTTCACAATCCCCATAGGCGCGCGTGTACGGTAGGGACAACCGGTGAATCGACGGAGTGCTCTTCATCGAAATACTACGTTGGTTGGTCCCCGGAAGTGGCGGGCGGAATTTAGCCCGAATCCTCGATGGAAGTCGATCAAGTGCATATGAGCTGAGAGAGTGAAATATCAGTGTACTTGTACAGGCCCTTCTACTTTTTATAAATATTTCTTGTTGCTTTTTTTGTTAAGTTAATTTTTCCTGGTGTAGAGATAAGTTTCAGTTCTAATAATGCACTTCAAATACATTTTGGAGTGTCTGTTTGAGGCGTTTGGGGCGATTTCACCCTGGCCCCAAAATGCTCGCAACGACAATACGGGGGCATGATGACCCCTAAATTTTTAAAAACTTATTTTTCTATTGAAAATTATCACAAAATTCACCAAAAGTGTGCACGAAAGCCTTCGTATTTCACTTTTAAAACTCCAAAAAGTGCCCAAATGACAAGCTTGGTCGCTTCGCTGTGTCGCTTTCAACTTGAGAAAGTTTACGCGTCTGCTTCCCCCCCCCTCCTCCGAAAGAAATTATGTATACGGCCATGCTCTAAAGAGCCTGGCACATTGATTTATGTATACTTCATTTTCATTATTTTTATCTCATTATCATCATGGCCTTACGCAGAATTTTTTCCGGGGGGGGGGGGGTGGGGGGAGCAGGACGCGCGTAAACTTTCTTATAAAAATCTTGAAAAAGCGAAGCGACCAAGCTTGTCATTTGAGCTTGGTCGCGTCGCTGTCTCGCTTTCAAGATTTTTTTGAGAAACTTTACGCGCGTCCTAGCTGCTCCCCCCCCCCCCCCGGTAAAAATTCTGTGTAAGGCCATGATGATAATGTGATAAAAATAATGAAAATGAAAAGTACATATAAATCAATGTGCCATATGCTCTTTTGAGCATGGCCGTTCACAGAATTTCTTTCGGGGGGTGGGGGCAGACGCGCGTAAACGTTCTCAAGTTGAAAGCGAGACAGCGAAGCGACCAAGCTTGTCATTTGGGCTTGGTCCCGTGGCTGTCTCGCTTTCAAGATTTTTTTGAGAAAGTTTACGCGCGTCATGCTCCGGCCCCCCTGGAAAAAATTCTGCGTAAGGCCATGTTGATAATGAGATAAAAATAATGAAAATGAAAGTATACATAAATCCATGTGCCGGGCTCTTTAGAGCATGGCCGTATACAGAATTTCTTTCGGAGGAGGGGGGGGGGGATATATCGAAGCAGACGCGTAAACGTTCTCAAGTTGAATGCGACACAGCGAAGCGACCAAGCTTGTCATTTGGGCACTTTTTGGAGTTTTAAAAGTGAAATACGAAGGCTTTCGTGCACACTTTTGGTGAATTTTAAAAATTTAGGGGTCATCATGCCCCGCGTATTGTCGTTGCGAGCATTTTGGGGCCAGGGTGAAATCGCCCCAAACGCCTCAAACAGACACTCCAAAATGTATTTGAAGTGCATTATTAGAATTGAAACTTATCTCTACACCAGGAAAAATTAACTTAACAAAAAAAGCAACAAGAAATATTTATAAAAAGTAGAAGGGCCTGTACAAGTACACTGATATTTCACTCTCTCAGCTCATATGCACTTGATCGACTTCCATCGAGGATTCGGGCTAAATTCCGCCCGCCACTTCCGGGGACCAACCAACGTAGTATTTCGATGAAGAGCACTCCGTCGATTCACCGGTTGTCCCTACCGTACACGCGCGCCTATGGGGATTGTGAACTGTAGGAAAAATCGTATAAAATTACACTTTTTGATATTTCTACGAAGACGAAGTTATATAGAAAATGAAGAATATTACAATCAGACCATATCCCTAGAAAATTGCTTCAAGAAATGTCATTATGAAGAGGAAATGGACAAAAATTTGTGAAGAAAAATTACGAAAAAGGAAATCGCATCATGAATATTCATATCATGGGCGGTCCCACATTTGCATGTTATAGCGAGTTTTCCATTATTTAATAAATAATGGCATTATTTAATAAATAATGGCATTATTTAATAAATAATGGTTATTTGTATATAAATAATGATTATTTGTATATAATGGCAAACTGTAAAAATTGTTTATAAATAATGATTAATGGGATATTGAAACAAAATTATTATTTATAAATAATGAAGTAGATATTTCATTATTTAACAAATAATCTTTATTTATAAATAATGGAAAACTCGAACATTAAATAATGATTATTTATAAATAATGAGAATAATGGTGCACTCGAAAAAATTATTTATAAATAATGAAGTAGACGTTTTCATTATTTAACAAATAATCATTATTTATAAATAATGGAAAACTCAACAAATTATTTATAAATAATGAAAAACAAATAATCATTATTTATAAATAATGAAAAACAAATAATCATTATTTGTAAATAATGAAAAACAAATAATCATTATTTATAAATAATGAAAAACCAATTATCATTATTTATAAATAATGAAAAACAAATAATCATTATTTATAAATAATGAAAAACAAATAATCATTATTTGTAAATAATGAAAAACAAATAATCATTATTTATAAATAATGAAAAACAAATAATCATTATTTATAAATAATGAAAAACAAATAATCATTATTTGTAAATAATGAAAAACAAATAATCATTATTTATAAATAATGAAAAACAAATAATCATTATTTATAAATAATGAAAAACAAATAATCATTATTTATAAATAATGGAATGTCGAACTATTATTATTTACAAATAATGAAGTATTACTTGGAATTATATATAAATAATTAGAAATGATATTTTATATAATAGTAGTTATTTACAAATAAAATGTAAATTATATATAAATAATAGTTATTATTTAATAAATAATGATTATATAACAAATAATTGTTCTATATAATATTGGTACATTCGGCGCCTCATAGGTTTAGGCATCAAAATCATATTTCCCAGACAGATATTGAACAAAATATGTCCTAATCTATTATTTGACCCTTGAAACCATGGTTTAAATATCAGAATCACATCTCACAGGCGGATATAGAATGAGCTATGTAAATTTTTAAGTAACAACAGTCAATTTTAGACCCAATTTTTGTAAGCCATCTTGCGTTTTTTTAACATACCAGACCACTGATTGTCCTTGTTACTTTTCCTAATACATTACTTCACCCTTTAAACTATGGTTTAGACACTGAAGTAATATTCCCCTGACAGATATTGATCAAGCAACATTAGAGATTGTTTTACACCTTTTTTTGGAAGCAATCTTGAAATTTTGGACATACTAGACCACTGACTGTCCGTGTATATGGTGTAGCATGTCCTAATGTATTATTGGTCTTTGAAATCATAGTTTAGAACCAAAATCATATCTCACAGAAGATTATAAAATGAGCTATTCCACTTTTAAGTATCAGCACCCATTTTTAGAGTCATTTTTGAATACCATATTGGATTTTCGGACATACTTGTCGTTGTAACTTGTCCTAATGTCCTAATATTATTAGACTCTTGAAACCAATGATTTTGACACTAAAATCACATCCCCCAGGCTAATATGAAATGAGCTACGTCCGCTTTAGGTATCAGCAACCATCTTTGATTCAATTTTTTGAAGCCATCTTGGTTTTTTGGACATTCCAGACCACTGGCTATCCCTGTAACTTGGCCTAATGTACTACTCCTTAAAACCAATGAATAGAAACCAAATTAAAGCCACTTTATCAAGTAATGGATGAATTGTGGATTTTTAACCTACGGCAGCCATCTTTGATTTTCCTGTTACCCTGGAGTGCTTAAATTCTTTTTAACCTTTCAACCAGTAAGGGTATTTTCGATCGTATATTGACAGGCCTACATATCATGTACAATAACCAGTGAATAAATTACACTTCATGTTGAATAGATTCATATGTTACTTTAAAAATTATCAGGGTATTTCAACATTTTCTTCGTCAAAATCAGTAGTGTAGTTTTGAGGGGGGTGTCTGGAAAACGAAGACCGAAGACCGAAGACCGGGGACTCATATCACACTCGTGTGAAAGCGTTTGTAGTTCACGCCCGAAGTGTGTACAAAGCAGTGCAAAGTGTGTACAAAACACGTGCGCGGGTTAGAATGGACTTTGGACCTTACCCGACACATGTTCTCCCATTGACAATGCACGGGTCCCCGGTCTTCGATCTTCGTTTTCCAAACCCGCTGTTGGGTGTCTGGAAAACGAAGACCGAAGACCGGGGATCGCATTCGTTTAGCTAAGATACCACTTATAAATGTCATTATGAAGGCCTCTATTATTCAGCTCAAATTCAAGAATATTCTGATCTAGAATACATTAATGTCATTAATTAGCTGATAATGAAGTCATGTTAATTGCTAATTGTGTCAATAATTAGTATAGTTAGACCAGTTGAAGCGGGATAGGTCTCCCAGTTTTCACCACTATTCCACTGAGACAAGTAACAAACTCCAGTAATCAATCAGACCAGTTTCAAATTTCCAGTTAAAGGTTAACTCTAGACCAGTAATTTCAGACCAGTTTAATTCTTAACTGGTCCAGTAAAGTGAACTCGACCAGTTAGACCAGTATGCCGTTTTTCCATTTTCCAGAATTACATTCTGTGAACTGGTTTTTCCTTAATTCTTAATTGGCTGACATTAATTTGCAATTTTACTACCATTGACATAACACATGTCCCCGGTCTTCGGTCTTCGTTTTCCAAACCTGTTGTTGGGTGTCTGGAAAACGAAGACAGAAGACCGGGGATCGCGTCAATTCGTCTAGCTAAGATAGGCCTATAATATTCAGCACCAGTTCAAGAATATTCTGATCTTGGATACGTCATCAGCTATGATTGGCTGCGGATAAGTTATTGTTATTTGTGTGAATATCGTTATCAGCTAGGGCATGATATTAAGGATAGCGTACATATTTCACCCATGGAATTCAGCCATTGCAATTCTGAAAACTGTCATAAAACTGAAAACTTGCATACAATACACCTCATTCTGCGCAATCACGTAAAGCAGACTCAACTCAACTGGCGTTTGCAACTATTTTATACTACCATTGACATTACGCATGTCCCCGGTCTTCGGTCTTCGTTTTCCAAACCTGTTGTTGGGTGTCTGGAAAACGAAGACAGAAGACCGGGGATTGCGTATTCGTCTAGCTAAGATAGGCCTATAATATTCAGCACCAGTTCAAGAATATTCTGATCTTGGATACGTCATCAGCTATGATTGGCTGCGGATAAGTTATTGTTATTTGTGTGAATATCGTTATCAGCTAGGGCATGATATTAAGGATAGCGTACATATTTCACCCATGGAATTCAGCCATTGCAATTCTGAAAACTGTCATAAAACTGAAAACTTGCATACAATACACCTCATTCTGCGCAATCACGTAAAGCAGACTCAACTCAACTGGCGTTTGCAACTATTTTATACTACCATTGACATTACGCATGTCCCCGGTCTTCGGTCTTCGTTTTCCAAACCTGTTGTTGGGTGTCTGGAAAACGAAGACAGAAGACCGGGGATTGCGTATTCGTCTAGCTAAGATAGGCCTATAATATTCAGCACCAGTTCAAGAATATTCTGATCTTGGATACGTCATCAGCTATGATTGGCTGTGGATAAGTTATGGTTATTTGTGTGAATATCGTTATCAGCTAGGGCATGATATTAAGGATAACGTACATATTTCACCCACGGAATTCAGCCATTGCAATTCTGAAAACTGTCATAAAACTGAAAACTTGCATACAATACACCCCATACTGCGCAATCACGTACAAGCAGACTCAACTCAACTCGCGTTTGCAATTATTTTACTACCATTGACATTATGCATGTCCCCGGTCTTCGGTCTTCGTTTTCCAAACCTGTTGTTGGGTGTCTGGAAAACGAAGACAGAAGACCGGGGATTGCGTATTCGTCTAGCTAAGATAGGCCTATATAATATTCAGCTCCAGTTTAAGAATATTCTGATCTTGGATACGTCATCAGCTATGATTGGCTGCGGATAAGTTATGGTTATTTGTGTGAATATCGTTATCAGCTAGGGCATGATATTACTAAGGATAACGTACATATTTCACCCACGGAATTCAGCCATTGCAATTCTGAAAACTGTCATAAAACTGAAAACTTGCATACAATACACCTCATACTGCGCAATCACGTAAAGCAGACTCAACTCAACTGGCGTTTGCAACTATTTTATACTACCATTGACATTACGCATGTCCCCGGTCTTCGGTCTTCGTTTTCCAAACCTGTTGTTGGGTGTCTGGAAAACGAAGACAGAAGACCGGGGATTGCGTATTCGTCTAGCTAAGATAGGCCTATAATATTCAGCACCAGTTCAAGAATATTCTGATCTTGGATACGTCATCAGCTATGATTGGCTGTGGATAAGTTATGGTTATTTGTGTGAATATCGTTATCAGCTAGGGCATGATATTAAGGATAACGTACATATTTCACCCACGGAATTCAGCCATTGCAATTCTGAAAACTGTCATAAAACTGAAAACTTGCATACAATACACCTCATACTGCGCAATCACGTACAAGCAGACTCAACTCAACTCGCGTTTGCAATTATTTTACTACCATTGACATTATGCATGTCCCCGGTCTTCGGTCTTCGTTTTCCAAACCTGTTGTTGGGTGTCTGGAAAACGAAGACAGAAGACCGGGGATTGCGTATTCGTCTAGCTAAGATAGGCCTATAATATTCAGCTCCAGTTTAAGAATATTCTGATCTTGGATACGTCATCAGCTATGATTGGCTGTGGATAAGTTATGGTTATTTGTGTGAATATCGTTATCAGCTAGGGCATGATATTAAGGATAACGTACATATTTCACCCAAGGAATTCAGCCATTGCAATTCTGAAAACTGTCATAAAACTGAAAACTTGCATACAATACACCCCATACTGCGCAATCACGTACAAGCAGACTCAACTCAACTGGCGTTTGCAATTATTTTACTACCATTGACATTATGCATGTCCCCGGTCTTCGGTCTTCGTTTTCCAAACCTGTTGTTGGGTGTCTGGAAAACGAAGACAGAAGACCGGGGATTGCGTATTCGTCTAGCTAAGATAGGCCTATAATATTCAGCTCCAGTTTAAGAATATTCTGATCTTGGATACGTCATCAGCTATGATTGGCTGCGGATAAGTTATGGTTATTTGTGTGATTATCGTTATCAGCTAGGGCATGATATTAAGGATAACGTACATATTTCACCCACGGAATTCAGCCATTGCAATTCTGAAAACTGTCATAAAACTGAAAACCTGCATACAATACACCTCATACTGCGCAATCACGTACAAGCAGACTCAACTCAACTGGCGTTTGCAATTATTTTACTACCATTGACATTATGCATGTCCCCGGTCTTCGGTCTTCGTTTTCCAAACCTGTTGTTGGGTGTCTGGAAAACGAAGACAGAAGACCGGGGATTGCGTATTCGTCTAGCTAAGATAGGCCTATAATATTCAGCTCCAGTTTAAGAATATTCTGATCTTGGATACGTCATCAGCTATGATTGGCTGCGGATAAGTTATGGTTATTTGTGTGAATATCGTTATCAGCTAGGGCATGATTAATAAGGATAGACAATTATAATGTACATATTTCACCCACGGATTTCAGCCATTGCAATTCTGAAAACTGTCATAAAACTGAAAACTTGCATACAATACACCCCATACTGTGCAATCACGTACAAGCAGACTCAACTCAACTGGCGTTTGCAACTATTTTACTACCATTGACATTACGCATGTCCCCGGTCTTCGGTCTTCGTTTTCCAAACCTGTTGTTGGTGTCTGGAAAACGAAGACAGAAGACCGGGGATTGCGTATTCGTCTAGCTAAGATAGGCCTATAATATTCAGCACCAGTACAAGGATATTCCGATCTTGGATACGTCATCAGCTATGATTGGCTGCGGATAAGTTATGGTTATTTGTGTGAATATCGTTATCAGCTAGGGCATGATTAATAAGGATAGACAATTATAATGTACATATTTCACCCACGGAATTCAGCCATTGCAATTCTGAAAACTGTCATAAAACTGAAAACTTGCATACAATACACCCCATACTGCGCAATCACGTACAAGCAGACTCAACTCAACTCGCGTTTGCAATTATTTTACTACCATTGACATTATGCATGTCCCCGGTCTTCGGTCTTCGTTTTCCAAACCTGTTGTTGGGTGTCTGGAAAACGAAGACAGAAGACCGGGGATTGCGTATTCGTCTAGCTAAGATAGGCCTATATAATATTCAGCTCCAGTTTAAGAATATTCTGATCTTGGATACGTCATCAGCTATGATTGGCTGCGGATAAGTTATGGTTATTTGTGTGAATATCGTTATCAGCTAGGGCATGATATTACTAAGGATAACGTACATATTTCACCCACGGAATTCAGCCATTGCAATTCTGAAAACTGTCATAAAACTGAAAACTTGCATACAATACACCTCATACTGCGCAATCACGTAAAGCAGACTCAACTCAACTGGCGTTTGCAACTATTTTATACTACCATTGACATTACGCATGTCCCCGGTCTTCGGTCTTCGTTTTCCAAACCTGTTGTTGGGTGTCTGGAAAACGAAGACAGAAGACCGGGGATTGCGTATTCGTCTAGCTAAGATAGGCCTATAATATTCAGCACCAGTTCAAGAATATTCTGATCTTGGATACGTCATCAGCTATGATTGGCTGTGGATAAGTTATGGTTATTTGTGTGAATATCGTTATCAGCTAGGGCATGATATTAAGGATAACGTACATATTTCACCCACGGAATTCAGCCATTGCAATTCTGAAAACTGTCATAAAACTGAAAACTTGCATACAATACACCCCATACTGTGCAATCACGTACAAGCAGACTCAACTCAACTCGCGTTTGCAATTATTTTACTACCATTGACATTATGCATGTCCCCGGTCTTCGGTCTTCGTTTTCCAAACCTGTTGTTGGGTGTCTGGAAAACGAAGACAGAAGACCGGGGATTGCGTATTCGTCTAGCTAAGATAGGCCTATAATATTCAGCTCCAGTTTAAGAATATTCTGATCTTGGATACGTCATCAGCTATGATTGGCTGTGGATAAGTTATGGTTATTTGTGTGAATATCGTTATCAGCTAGGGCATGATATTAAGGATAACGTACATATTTCACCCAAGGAATTCAGCCATTGCAATTCTGAAAACTGTCATAAAACTGAAAACTTGCATACAATACACCCCATACTGCGCAATCACGTACAAGCAGACTCAACTCAACTGGCGTTTGCAATTATTTTACTACCATTGACATTATGCATGTCCCCGGTCTTCGGTCTTCGTTTTCCAAACCTGTTGTTGGGTGTCTGGAAAACGAAGACAGAAGACCGGGGATTGCGTATTCGTCTAGCTAAGATAGGCCTATAATATTCAGCTCCAGTTTAAGAATATTCTGATCTTGGATACGTCATCAGCTATGATTGGCTGCGGATAAGTTATGGTTATTTGTGTGATTATCGTTATCAGCTAGGGCATGATATTAAGGATAACGTACATATTTCACCCACGGAATTCAGCCATTGCAATTCTGAAAACTGTCATAAAACTGAAAACCTGCATACAATACACCTCATACTGCGCAATCACGTACAAGCAGACTCAACTCAACTGGCGTTTGCAATTATTTTACTACCATTGACATTATGCATGTCCCCGGTCTTCGGTCTTCGTTTTCCAAACCTGTTGTTGGGTGTCTGGAAAACGAAGACAGAAGACCGGGGATTGCGTATTCGTCTAGCTAAGATAGGCCTATAATATTCAGCTCCAGTTTAAGAATATTCTGATCTTGGATACGTCATCAGCTATGATTGGCTGCGGATAAGTTATGGTTATTTGTGTGAATATCGTTATCAGCTAGGGCATGATTAATAAGGATAGACAATTATAATGTACATATTTCACCCACGGATTTCAGCCATTGCAATTCTGAAAACTGTCATAAAACTGAAAACTTGCATACAATACACCCCATACTGTGCAATCACGTACAAGCAGACTCAACTCAACTGGCGTTTGCAACTATTTTACTACCATTGACATTACGCATGTCCCCGGTCTTCGGTCTTCGTTTTCCAAACCTGTTGTTGGGTGTCTGGAAAACGAAGACAGAAGACCGGGGATTGCGTATTCGTCTAGCTAAGATAGGCCTATAATATTCAGCACCAGTACAAGGATATTCCGATCTTGGATACGTCATCAGCTATGATTGGCTGCGGATAAGTTATGGTTATTTGTGTGAATATCGTTATTAGCTAGGGCATGATTAATAAGGATAGACAATTATAATGTACATATTTCACCCACGGAATTCAGCCATTGCAATTCTGAAAACTGTCATTAAATCTGAAAACTTGCATACAATACACCCCATACTGTGCAATCACGTACAAGCAGACTCAACTCAACTGGCGTTTGCAACTATTTTACTACCATTGACATTACGCATGTCCCCGGTCTTCGTTTTCCAAACCTGTTGTTGGGTGTCTGGAAAACGAAGACAGAAGACCGGGGATTGCGTATTCGTCTAGCTAAGATAGGCCTATAATATTCAGCACCAGTTCAAGAATATTCTGATCTTGGATACGTCATCAGCTATGATTGGCTGCCGAAAAGTTATGGTTATTTGTGTGAATATCGTTCACATCCAAGATGACGAGATACGATATCTCGCCAAGTCGACTTATAAAAGGTCATATATGTCGACATGGCGAGATAACGTATCTCGCCATGTCGACATTATGTCGACATGGCATAATTAAGTTTCTCGCCAAGTCGATGGCAATTAAAACATGTAAAATGGATGGTCCTCGCTGAAAATATTTATACCTTAATACATAGAGAAGAATTCACTGAGCAATGTGCCGAAAATTTCATCAATCGTATAACAAGTAAACAGTTATTGAAGTTTAAAGTTTAGCAATATATTGTTAAAACAGTCGTCGTGAATATTCATTAGGTGGGCTGATGATGTCACATCTCCACTCTCCGTTTCCCTATGTTATTTTATATAATCATAATTTTTACATTATTTCATATTTGTGCTAATAATATGTCTCCCTTATAATGAAATAAGTTGCAGCAAATAAATATTTAATGCACTAAATCAGTTGCCAATCCAATTTTTCTACATTTTTGTTCTTGGATGAAAACATTTGAATAAACCTAATTTCATATAATAAAATACAAAAGAACAAGTGGAGATGTGACATCATCAGCCAACCTAATGAATATTTATGACGACTGTATTCACAAAATATTGCTAAATTTTAAAATTCAATAACTTTGTTATCCGATTTTGATGAAATTTTCGGTATTTTGCTCAGTGAATTTTACTCTATTCATTAAGCTATACATGCTTTCAGCCCGGACCATCCCTTTAAAGGCTCCGTATAAAATAAACCTAATTGTAATAGAAAGCAATGTCATCGACCTAAGACAGGTGGCAAGCGTGCCTTTGTAGAATGCTGTTGCCGGTATGCGATGTTTTCTATACGGTCGGCGCACATGAAACACAAGTGCGTCGCTTGTATACTACTTTGCGGTTAAACCCGAGACGTTCCCACGCGTACATTTCGAGAGCAACAATTCAGTACGCGTTTGGAAGAAAATTACCCTGTTTGCACGTGCATCGGCTTTTGGTTCAGAACCAAAAGCCGATGAAGAATTGGCTTTTGGTCTATCTTGCACCGCAGAATCGGCTTACGTACCTCTTTGGGAATCGACGGGCGGACGACATTTGGATCTCTTAGTCTCGCCTTCACCTCTTGCGGGCGAGACAAACAATGAGAAAGAGAAGGAAGAAAGGAGAAAGGAAAAGGGCCAATAATTGGAATGATCAAACAAATCTAATCATCCTGAAATTGGGCCTACTAATAAACAAGTGAGAAAGGGGTTAGAAATAAAGAGATGGCAAAGTGGAACGGAAATTTTAGGCGGGAAAGGGAAGGAAGAGAGGCCAAAATAAACGGGATGCGAAAATGCTAACATGAAATCGGAATAGAAAAC
This sequence comes from Lytechinus pictus, assembly GCF_037042905.1. Lineage (NCBI taxonomy): Eukaryota > Metazoa > Echinodermata > Echinoidea > Temnopleuroida > Toxopneustidae > Lytechinus > Lytechinus pictus. The sequence continues at coordinate 6,919,470 of NC_087250.1, forward strand.
AGAAAAAACAAGAGGGGAAAAGAAAGAAATTAAGAACACAACAGCTAGTGGCGTAGCTACGGGGGGGGGGCTGGGATTTGGTGTGCCCCCATCAGGTGCCCCGCCTGGAAAAAAATTGGTAGAGCAGAAAAAAAGGGAGAAAGAAGAAAAGAAAAAGAAGAAGAAAGACAGAAGAAAAAAGAAGAAGAAAGACAGAAGAAAAAAGAAGAAGAAAATAAGAGGAGGGAGACGAATGAATGAAATAATGTGAGGGGAAGACTTGCCAAAAAAGAAACAATTCTTTCATGTTACTATAAAAAATCTTTGCTTGCGCTTCGCGCCAGAATTGACTGTTCGATGAGATTCATATCTTGCTCAATAGGCTGATATGGAGCAAGTTTTGAAGTCATTATACAAAACATAATTAGCTCGGACATCGAGCTTTCAATATTTTTTTCATTTACAAATTTAAGTGCTCTGTAAAATGTCCGTTTTATTGTCCACATATCAGCATTTTTTTTTAAAGCTCACGCTGCGTGGTCACATTGTTTGATTTGCCAAGTTCCTATTGTCTACATGTATTCCATAATGTTCCATTAAAGAAATATATTCAGAATGCCCAGATTCTAGGTCTAAATCTAAAACATGCGCGATAGCATGCATGTTCTTTATTTAAAATCTACTTGAATTATCCAGTTTCACATCAGAATATAAATAATTGTCTGCTCGCGCTTTACGATAGCATAATTAATGATACCCAATTAACTATATCCTATTTATGATTTACAAAATATGAATAGTGTCCCGCTTTTAGGTCTAAAATCTCAATTTTTTTCCTCTCGCGCTTCGCGCTCGCATCCATTGTTTCGTTACATACCTATCCCATTTATTGATACAAAAAGTGCTTAGAATTACCATTCTTTTAGGTCGGAATGTCAAAAAAATTGCATTATTGAAATATTTACCATCTTCGTGGGTACCTATATAAGTGCACTTAACAGGTCCCTTTTCGATAATGCTAGAACAGTTAATAAAAATTTCTGCTCGCGCTTGGCGTTCGCAGTAACCATCTAGTTACTTACGAATCTTGATCGGGATCACACATAACATTGCCCAGAATATTACATGAAAGTAACAAATAAAAAAAATCGCTCGCGCTTCGCGCTCGCACTTTTTATAATGCTTATGAGATTATTTCATGTTTATGCTGTTTTATAAGAATATAACGAAGAAGTGACTGATCGGGAAAAATATAGGTGAAGATAATTTCGGGCCCTTGTGACAAGTACACACCGGATAAAAATGGTGCCCCCCTGACTCAAAGCAAGGACCCCCAGTGCCCCCCAGGAAAAAAATCCTAGCTACGCCACTGGAACACAACCGGGATACCGAGGTTGAAAATAAAGAACGGTAAGAAAGACTCGGCTGGTGTGTGGGTATGACGTGTATATAATAGCCTATTTTGATTTCACGCAACTAGCCGCAATCATAAGGGGACACAAATTAGTGAACTTCAAGATATCGCCCAACCACTGCCGATGATCCTATCCAGGGGACAGACCGCTCTTCACACCATGATATGAAGCGGCGTAACAGGGGTCGGTGGCCAGGGGCGGGGGGGGGGCGGGCAAGAGCCAAATATTTCCTGGTCACATTATATGGTATAAACAGGCGTAATGAGCCGACACTATTTTGAGAAGGCCAGATATTGTGCATCGGACAGAATTTATCTTTAAAAAAATGCGAGCGAGCAAAATTTTTGACCTTTTTAATACAAAAATACAATTTTGTGATAGATTTTGACATGATGTCCAGAGAATGATATTTCACTCTTCTCTCTTTGGATTCCTTTTTTGTCGTCTGTACGCGCACTGTGAACAGGATTCTTTGCGGCTGTAACGTGAAGAGTAAAAAAAAAAAAAAAAACAGGGGTGGAGTATACCACATGTGCTAAAGAAAGCTGTTTTATATCAGTCCCGAGCGAAGCGAGCGAGAAAAAAATCACCTTTTCATGAGAATCTAACTTTGAGCTATTTTTTGACATTATATTCAGTAAATAAAATCATATCCTACACTTTTCCTCTGCTTTTTTTGCGTTTTTGTTTGTACAACTTTTTGGGCCCATGGCCCAACACTTCCATACGCAGTGATGTGCGGTTGGGGTCCGGGGCGGAGCCCCCTGAAAACTTCTTGATATCAAAGCCATTTAAACCTCGCAGATTGCCGCTATTTTAATCAAATCGCATTCTACATAGACTATAGCTTTTACACAACACATTTATTCAACCCAGTTGCGTAACGAACCAAATATTTATAGGGCAAAGCATACCAACGTGGGAAAAAAATTGTAAAAAGTCGCTAGCGTGCAAAGTGAGCTGGAAAAAAATTGCCTATTGAAATTAAATTCTAATTATGTGATATATTTTCCATTATATTCAGCAAATAACACATTTCATTGTCCATTCATTTCATTATACTTTGTCTCCTATAATTTCTTTTTTTCCCTCTTGGGTGTGGAACACCCCCCCCCCCCCTAGCAAAATCTAGCAAGCTTATAACACAATGTTGTATGCAGACCATCTTTCTTCCCGCTCTTTTCAATCATCGGCAGCCCGGTCGTGTTATTATTTTTTTCTTGTCCTTTTTCCCTTGTATTTTTTTCCAATTTAGCTTTTGATTAATTACGTTCTACCTTCGTTTCCCGCTCTTCATACCATTTTGTTATCTTTTAAATTATTTCCCACCGTGCTATTGCATTACATAGGCCTATTTCGGAATGATGTGTTCTTTCTCAAATGTTCTTCTTTCGTATATTTTCCCGCTTTCCTTTCTTTTCCATTCAAAAAAAAAGTTTTTTTCTTCGTTTTCTTTTTAATTTTCCCTTTCCTTTTCCTCCTTTCCTTTTCCCATTTCCTTCCCCATTTCCCTTTCTTTCTTTCTCCCTCCCTTTTTTCTTTTTCCCGTTTTTCTTAATTACGCCACTGATGATAATGACCGGGAATTTTCTGGCTCTCGTCCCCCCCCCCTCCCCTGGCCACCGAGCGCTGCTACGTCCCTGATTCTATGTAAGCATCTATTAATTGCATGCATTTTTTCAGTTTGAAAATTTGTTTTCTTTAAAAACGATATGACAATTTCATGAAATATTGTATCCACGTATATCGGTTGTTTTAAGGTCTGTTTATCAGCCAGCATGAAGAAAACGAAGTACAATTGCACGGAAACGTGTCCATAGCACGCTATATGTGGTAATTAGCTTGACGAATGAAATCCCCGGTCTTCTGTCTTCGTTTTCCAGACACCCAACAACAGGTTTGGAAAACGAAGACCGAAGACCGGGGACATGCGTAATGTCAATGGTAGTAAAATAGTTGCAAACGCCAGTTGAGTTGAGTCTGCTTGTACGTGATTGCGCAGTATGAGGTGTATTGTATGCAAGTTTTCAGTTTTATGACAGTTTTCAGAATTGCAATGGCTGAATTCCGTGGGTGAAATATGTACGTTATCCTTAATATCATGCCCTAGCTGATAACGATATTCACACAAATAACCGTAACTTATCCGCAGCCAATCATAGCTGATGACGTATCCAAGATCAGAATATTCTTAAACTGGAGTTGAATATTATAGGCCTATCTTAGCTAGACGAATACACAATCCCCGGTCTTCTGTCTTCGTTTTCCAGACACCCAACAACAGGTTTGGAAAACGAAGACCGAAGACCGGGGACATGCATAATGTCAAAGGTAGTATAGTTGCAAACGCCAGTTGAGTTGAGTCTGCCTGTACGTGATTGCGCAGTATGAGGTGTATTGTATGCAAGTTTTCAGTTTTATGACAGTTTTCGGAATTGCAATGGCTGAATTCCTTGGGTGAAATATTTACGTTATCCTTAATATCATGCCCTAGCTGATAACGATATTCACACAAATAACAATAACTTATCCGCAGCCAATCATAGCTGATGACGTATCCAAGATCAGAATATTCTTGAACTGGTGCTGAATATTATAGGCCTATCTTAGCTAGACGAATTGACGCGATCCCCGGTCTTCTGTCTTCGTTTTCCAGACACCCAACAACAGGTTTGGAAAACGAAGACCGAAGACCGGGGACATGCGTTATGTCAATGGTAGTAAAATTGCAAATTAATGTCAGCCAATTAAGAAGGAAAAACCAGTTCACAGAATGTAATTCTGGAAAATGGAAAAACGGCATACTGGTCTAACTGGTCGAGTTCACTTTACTGGACCAGTTAAGAATTAAACTGGTCTGAAATTACTGGTCTAGAGTTAACCTATCTGGAAATTTGAAACTGGTCTGATTGATTACTGGAGTTTGTTACTTGTCTCAGTGGAATAGTGGTGTAAACTGGGAGACCTATCCCGCTTCAACTGGTCTAACTATACTAATTATTGACACAAGCAATTAACATGACTTCATTATCAGCCAATTAATGACACTAATGTATTCTAGATCAGAATATTCTTGAATTTGAGCTGAATAATAGAGGCCTTCATAATGACATTTATAAGTGGTATCTTAGCTAAACGAATGCGATCCCCGGTCTTCGTTTTCCAGACACCCAACAACAGGTTTGGAAAACGAAGACCGAAGACCGGGGACATGCACAATGTCAATGGTAGTAAAATAGTTGCAAACGCCAGTTGAGTTGAGTCTGCCTGTACGTGATTGCGCAGTATGAGGTGTATTGTATGCAAGTTTTCAGTTTTATGACAGTTTTCGGAATTGCAATGGCTGAATTCCTTGGGTGAAATATGTACGTTATCCCTAATATCATGCCCTAGCTGATAACGATATTCACACAAATAACAATAACTTATCCGCAGCCAATCATAGCTGATGACGTATCCAAGATCAGAATATTCTTGAACTGGTGCTGAATATTATAGGCCTATCTTAGCTAGACGAATTGACGCGATCCCCGGTCTTCTGTCTTCGTTTTCCAGACACCCAACAACAGGTTTGGAAAACGAAGACCGAAGACCGGGGACATGCGTTATGTCAATGGTAGTAAAATTGCAAATTAATGTCAGCCAATTAAGAAGGAAAAACCAGTTCACAGAATGTAATTCTGGAAAATGGAAAAACGGCATACTGGTCTAACTGGTCGAGTTCACTTTACTGGACCAGTTAAGAATTAAACTGGTCTGAAATTACTGGTCTAGAGTTAACCTATCTGGAAATTTGAAACTGGTCTGATTGATTACTGGAGTTTGTTACCGTGTCTCAGTGGAATAGTGGTGTAAACTGGGAGACCTATCCCGCTTCAACTGGTCTAACTATACTAATTATTGACACAAGCAATTAACATGACTTCATTATCAGCCAATTAATGACATTAATGTATTCTAGATCAGAATATTCTTGAATTTGAGCTGAATAATAGAGGCCTTCATAATGACATTTATAAGTGGTATCTTAGCTAAACGAATGCGATCCCCGGTCTTCGGTCTTCGTTTTCCAGACACCCAACAGCGGGTTTGGAAAACGAAGATCGAAGACCGGGGACCCGTGCATTGTCAATGGGAGAACATTTGTCGGGGTAAGGTCCAAAGTCCATTCTAACCCGCGCACGTGTTTTGTACACACTTTGCACTGCATGCTTTGTACACACTTCGGGCGTGAACTACAAACGCTTTCACACGAGTGTGATATGAGTCCCCGGTCTTCGGTCTTCGGTCTTCGTTTTCCAGACACCCGTTTTGAGGGGGCCAGATACATGTATGAGAGCCAGATATCGAGAAAAAATCCTTTGAAACAGTTGTCAGCGAGTCCAGCGAGAGAGCACAACTTTCGAAATTTTTCAATGCAACAATAAAATTTGGTAAAAGAGTTTGGGTATAATATTCGTAAAATAATCATATTTCATCAATCTCTCTTTCACTTTCTCTTTATTGGTAATGATTTATTTAGGGGGGAGTAGGGTTGCACAATTTCCCGGGAATTTTCCATGGGAATAAACGGGAATTTTGTGGGAATTTCTTGAATTTTTGGAAATTTTCAGGAAATTTCAAGAAATGATGGTTATTTACAAAAAAGTAACAATTTTCTGATAATTATATGCATGAATTGAAAGGCGTACCATAAAAAATGATGCTTTCCAACATTGTTTGTTATTAAATTTAATTCAAGCATTACCATGGCAACATAATTTTTATCTTCATAAGATATTCCTGCAGAACACTTTCTGTATTTTAGTTCAAATGAGGGGGTCGAAACTTAAGCATACGGATTAAGTCAATTCCAATTGTATTTTCCACCTGTTCATTGTCTTGTCAACCATGCTATTTTTGTAAATTAGAAGTTATTTGGTTGCCATGGTAATGTCTGTAGATGTTATTTACACTTTTAGCAACCACAATACATTTGTTTACGAACTTGAAAATTAGGGGAAATCAAAGCTAAATCATATTCTTTTTTTATATTTTTTATTTTTCTGGGGTAAAACAAGCCGTTGTCATGGCAACGGACCAATTGGAACTATCTTGGTGATCTTGAATATTTCTTAATTTCATATAAATTCAATTGGGAACCTGAAAATTATCATTTTCGTCGTCTATATCACGTTTATTTACCATTTACATCGGAATGTATTTTATTTTGGAGAAATTAATCCGTTACCATGGCAACGGCCGAAAATGGCATTTATAAATTTACCTCCCATCTTTAAAATAAATATTGCAGCATACTAACACTTGTGAAAGTTTCAGGCTTTAGTCATAATTTGCACAATTGTTCGGCTTATCCGCTCTACTATTACACCAAACTTAATATAAACACCCTTCAAGGGCTCAATAAATGATTAGCCTGTTTTACGTTATTTTAAGTTCAACAGTAGTTAATTCGATGATGCTTTCAGAATGGTTTTCTATCATCATTAGTCCAATGTATGTACATTCTCTTTAATTCTCTTATTCTAAATTCATATCGCAATGACGTGATGACACATTATTGCAGATGACTATTCCCAACACTATTTAATTATGGTATTTGATATTAAACTAAAAACGAACCATATTCTTCCAGATTTTTATTTTTTATTTATCTATTATTATTATTATTTTTTTTTTTTTTGGGGGGGGGCAATTCGAATGAAGTCTAACGTTGCTTTGTTTATTGCCTCCATGGCAACGGCGATTTTTCTTTCTTCAAGATATATCTGTTCTCTTATGGTTTATAGTTAATGGTTATAATAATGATACGAGTTACATATTGCTTGTAATGTGATTCGAATTATATTTCTGATCATTATGATCACGATGATAACTCTATCAGTGATGTAATATATTTTGATCGCCAAATACATCTTTTCTGAAGCATCACACTGTACACAGTAAAAACGGTGTTTAAGATATTACACAACGCTGTTTACTACATGTACATGAACCTTACAGTATTTGTTTAACCGTTAAAACATCATGTTTAATTTATTGACAATTAGATATTGAAAATTAAACTTTGTTGCTTAAGATTTAAACAGTTGTTTAATCTGTTTAAACAATTACTGTAAGGTTTATATAGTAAACAGCGTTGTATATTTTTTTTTACTGTGTATGTATCAGAAACTTCTATTTTTACTGCGCTGGAGCTAAAACAATATCATCGAATATATGGGAAAAAATGCCGATAGACACCCGCCCAAACCAACACATTTTTTTCTTCTTCTTCTTCCCTTTTTTACTTAGTCATAATTTTAATTCTAGAACATTACAAGAGCATCTGGTTGCAGTGTTTGTCACAATAACATTGTTGTTACCTATAATTATGATTAAAATAACTTTAAAGCTTATAATAATTTTCGTGGCACCAAGTTCACATCTTAAAGGTGTTTCATGATTGATTATCATTTCCATTATGAATGCATCTTTTCTATACAACACAGATCTCTTGATAAATGGCAATTCGACTTTGATACCAGCTCAGGTGCTAGGGTAAGCATATATATACTACACATGTACGTCGCTGTGTGTTAATTTGGTAAAACAAGGGGGAGGGGATATCTTCCACATGTTCGTCGATCGGTCCCTAAAAGTTGATGTTTCTTTTATGGGTATTCATAGCTAAAGACTGATTTTTTAAGTACATCTTAACTTTATTAATGCGAGCGCGAGGAGTCAACTCATTTTTTCATGCATTTAGACCTGGTAATTGAATATTCTGAACAATTTTTTAATCATGATCAAGGTGTATCTAACTAAATAATATTTGAGTGCACTAAGCTGTGGCAGAAAAATTTCATTTATAATTATTTTGAATGATTACTAACTGTATTAATCTAGTTTCGTAACAATATATTGAAAAACGAGACACAATAGGTATTCAATGCATTTTTACCCGGTAGAATTTAAATTTTTCATTTTTTGTGATCACCATATTTAGATCTAGCGCCCAGTTTAGGTAATGTTCTAATGTTTATTCAAAATTAGCCTTTAGAGTACCTTCTTTATATATTTCATAATTGGATATTGGAAAACAACTTATAAACATCATATCGTAAGATTTTCAGCCAACCCCATGCTTGAGAATGTGTTTAATATAAAGAAGACAAAAATACACTTTGACAAAGGGATGAATCCGTTTGCATTAAAGTGTGATGTAAAATGGGTAATTTTTTTTTCATTAAAACAAATTATCATCTTAAAAACTTCACACCACTAGCATGTTGGGGGCACTTCGATTGATAAGATATCGTAATCAATTGGGACAGTGACCAGGGGTGGATCCAGTATTCGCCAAAATGGGGGGGGGGTCGAAAAAAATACCCATGTTTTCCCCGATTGGCCTCTCAAAAATGACTTGCATTTGTTTAATTGAAGGGGTAGTCCTAACAGTCACTTCTTACATTTATTCTCACAAAAATAGATAAATAATAATCTCGTAAAAGCCCTAATTGAAAAGTACGAGGGCGAAGAACGATCTGATTTTTTTAAGGAACTATGATCCTGAAAATTGAACATTCTGAACAATGATTGTGATCGTGAACAAGATGTGTATTTAACTAAATAATCACTCCGAGCAGATTTCTTTTTATTGGAAAGGGACAAGTTATTGACTGCTTGCAGTTACCCATGAAAACGATACACATTTCAACAATAAAGAAATGCATTCTGATATTAAAAAAAATGACATTCTAAAGCACTTTTATCTAATCATGAATAAAATATATGAATAAATAATGCGAGCGCGAACCGGTAGCCACATAAAGAGATTTTTAGACCTAGAAAAGGGACACGCTATTCATGCTTTGTAAACCAGGAAAAGGATAACTATTTGGGTGTCTTCCTACATGAATAATGCGAACGGGAAGCGCGAGATTGTTTGTATATTCTGATATGAATCTGGATAATTTAAGCATGTTTTGAATAAAGAACAAACTACATATCTCAATAAACAAGTGTGCGCGCTTTTTTGAGGGGTGGGGGGGTTAAATCTGGGCATTCTAAATACATTTCTTTTAATATGAAATTCAATAATGCACGAGCGCGAGCTGATAAAAAATGATATCACGATCTGAAAAAGGGCCAAATTAAGCACTATTTCAAGCATCGTAGGAGAATTGTGAAGTGGATATGGATCATACTTAACAAACGATACAAGAGCGAAATGCTAGCCGATATTTTTAATTATCCTCCTGGGAAATTGTAAGGACATTTTGCTATCGTATGAATATGACTATCTTCCTTATTACTCTTCCTAACCGAGAGATGAAACTTGTCGATATTCCATTCTGCAAAGAGAGACAATTTCATTATTAGTAATTCATGAAACTGTTATCTTTCTCATGTTTCTTATCTGTTGATATTAAGTCCTGAAGATCGGATATTTTAAGCATTACTTTTTTAAATATTGTTTTTAAGGCCTATTTATGCACATATGGTAAGCAACATGTGCAGAGCTACTCGGCCGTTGATGGACCCTGAGTGCAAGAAACCCATGTGCAGTAGAATGCCTTTGTTGATGCGCACTCAGTTGCGGTAGCGTGGTTTGCGTATAGATGAACTAACAGAATGCGGTGCCACTGCAAGTCTATGGGGGTCAGGCCGGTCATTACATGGCCGTAAATTAAACATAGATATAATACCCCTTTCGTCATTTTCGTATTTTTTTCTCTGTTTTTTTTTCAGCGTTTCTCTCAAATTAAAAAGCACACCTTTTTTTGGTTGCCAACAAATAGGGGGCGAGGCCGGAGAAATGCTATTTGGGGGGAGGGGGATTTAGCTAAACTAGAGATACGCTTCCATTTTAATTGTTTCTTTTATTTAAAAAAATTATCACTCGGTATTTGTTCAAAACTAATCCTCTGAATTAATACATTTTCTTTAAATGTCTAAATAATATCTAATATTAACAAGTGGAATGCCTCTGGCCGTCTCACCTGCATCACGCGATTCAATATAGCAGCAGTGCTGATTTTGAAAACTACTATAACTCGCACAAGATGTTCAGTGATACTTGGTTACTCTTATTTCCACGTTTTATGAACTAGACCAATACACTTATAGAGATATGATGGCAATTCAACAAATACCCCCAACGTGGCCAAAGTTCTTTGACCTTACATGACCTTTGACCTTGATCATGTGACCTGAAACTCGCACAGGATGTTCAGTGATACTTGATTACTATTATGTCCAAGTTTTATGAACTAGACCAACACACTTTCAAATTTATGGCTGTAATTCAACAAATACCCCAATTTGGCCAAAGTTCATTGACCCTAAATGACCTTTGACCTTGATCATGTGACCTGAAACTTGCACAGGATGTTCAGTAATACTTGATTACTATTATGTCCAAGTTTCATGAATCAGATCCATAAACTTTCAAAGTTATGATGGTAATTCAACAGATACCCCCAATTCGGCCAAAGTTCATTGACCCTAAATGACCTTTGACCTTGGTCATGTGACGTGAAACTCATGCAGGATGTTCAGTGATACTTGATTAACCTTATGTATAAGTTTCATGAACTAGGTCCATATATTTTCTAAGTTATGATGACATTTCAAAAACTTAACCTTAGGTTAAGATTTTGATGTTGATTCCCCCAACATGGTCTAAGTTCATTGACCCTAAATGACCTTTGACCTTGGTCATGTGACATGAAACACAGGCAGGATGTTCAGTAATACTTGATTAACCTTATGGCCAAGTTTCATGAACTAGGTCCATATACTTTCTAAGTTATGCTGTCATTTCAAAAACTTAACCTCAGGTTAAGATTTGGTGTTGACGCCGCCGCCGCCGTCGCCGCCGCCACCGCCGCCGCCGTCGCCGTCGCCGCCGCCGTCGGAAAAGCGGCGCCTATAGTCTCACTCTGCTATGCAGGTGAGACAAAAATCACCTTTGATTTATGTATTATCGCGTTTTTTCGGGGGGGGATATTTATGTTTTCACGACATGCATGAAAGATGTGAAGAATAATCTTGTCCCAAAATTATCCGTCTTTTCTATTTATATTTTCATTCAGATAATCAAATGTTGTCTGTCTTCTGAGATGACTTCTAGAATGTGGCCATGTCTCAGATCTGTCACCTCACTGAAGCATCTTACCATCTTAGACTCATCTCTCAGTTTCCCTCCATCACTTCCTGAGCTACCATCGGTCACAAAACTATCACCCGAGAGAGTGACGTCGCAAAGCTATAATGGTCTAATCTCATCGCTCCCTGGTCTGGAAGGTATTGATATCACGATGGATGACGCGGAGGGAGACATTGCTCGTTACTCCGCTGTTCTTCGTCTGACAGCAGGGCAGAAACTCAAACACATATATCTATGTGGTCCGCCATCACCTTCATCAGAGAGGAGCCGTGTATCGAGAGAGACAATGAGAGGACTGGGTCAGGTCATCAAAGAACATACACAGAACCTGGTGTCGCTCTATCTGAAATGGGTGACGTGGACAGACGAGAATGACTTAGTTTACCTTATCGACTGCTGCAGACGTGTGAAGACGATGCAATACGTTTCGTAAGTTTTTGCTTATCAAAAAAAACTATTTCATTGATACAATTTCAAATATCATTCCAATGCAGTGGCTCAAATCCTACAGTTTTCATATTACATGCAAAATATTTTGCTGTAAATATTTGGATACATCCAGAGAAGAAACGGTTCCATTCTTTTTTAGCCATTAATAGTGTCAGGTACATGTACTCTTAGAATTGCCATGAATATGTCAGGTCCTCAAATACATTTTTTTGTACTTAAAAATTTGATAGCATTACCCTGTCATTAAATGTTACTGTTAGAAAATAGCACCAGCATGCACATTTGAATTTTACTGCTAGTTCGATTGTAACTCTTGTATAAGCTCCAATAGCCTACTCTCAATAGTATTTCATACCTAACTCGTACTCGATGTGAAATAATCGATTTGTCTATTGTATTAAAAATGTCCTTTTCAATATTTCTCAATATTTCGTATGTACTAATTGTCTTTTATTACTTGAATAGATGTCACTTCAGTCATATATTTTGTTATAAAGATTACGTTCCCGGTCATCATAAATCCCAAAATGTATCCTGCATTTCAATTTGATTCAAATTTTAAATCATCCCCACCGCAATATATATCACAGATACATTATTGTAATAATGAATTGCAAAAATAACTGACATTTTGGGGAAGATAAGCCAAACTTATTTGATACTCTCACCTATCATCCTGCATTTTTCATACTCAAAGTCAAAGCAAAGATATTGTAAAAGTTTTTAATATTATGATAGATAAATTTTCATTTCGGGAGAGTAAACAAAAATGTATTCAATCATAACGACAGCGTTACATACTACTAGCATTTAAACCCAAAACATACAGACACGCAAACACTTGGATACAAATTCCCCATCTTCTCATGATTTCTTACACGCCTCCGTTTTGTCATGATTACAGGTTCGTTTACTGTGGGACGACGAAGAATGGCAGGCTGCATTCTCACCTCGTTCACCTTCACTGTGGATCTTCCGACGGTTTCGATGTGTATGTTTACCATGTAAGATATACTGCTCTGCTTCTACACTGTCTACTTTCAATGTCACATAAATGCATACCAACACTAGAATTTAGGGTTTAAAAAGACGTATGACGTATGAGTCTATTGAAAGATTATTGTTTGTCATTCATATTGAAAGAAAACACAAGGATGCAATATAAAACATTATAGGCCTATGTATAATTGTATTTAGTTTAAAATTTAACAATACAATATAGAAAATGGATCCCAATACGTTTTATAGTAAATTTCTACATCTTTGAAATAAATCCACATTATTCACTTTTAACTTTAGTATACATAAATTTTCCCATAGATTTTGTGATATTGAATAATATGACAACGTAGAACTGCAGCACACACTTAGATCAATGCAGACGAACAACCAAAAAAAAAAAACAGCAAGTGCTAAAAAAGGGGAAAAGGGGACGTGGTTGAATTTCTAGTGTGCAATTTATATTTATTTAAAGTGCACTAAAAGTAAATGCGTTTTTTGTTTTGTTTTGCTTAAATATAGCTCCTGTTGTCGGGCTTCGAAATTAGGGGGGAGGGAGCAGATACAAATTCAATCATGACGTCACCGTCTTGAGTCCGGTGACGTCACGGTCGATTTTGTTTTTCCTCTCTTCCAATTACACATTTCAATTTCTTCACTTGGATATATCAAACATATATATTTCAATTTCTTCACTTGGATATATCAAACATATATTTTCTAAAAGCTTGCATTGATGCACTCTACAGCTTTTGCCAAATTTTATTTCCCGCCTATTTGGTTTGGCGTAGCTTTACTATTTTATATGCATTCAAATTATATAAATCAAATTTTCCTAACATAGCAATTAAGGCCCAATGAGAGCCCCAAGTCAAGCAACCCCCCCCCCCCCAAAAAAAAAAAAATAATGAATAAATAAATAAAATAAAAAAATAAAACGAATTGGTTGGCTATTTGTTGAATAAAGTTTTATATCGCTCAGCTTTCCAGTCAAATCTTCCCCGTTCAGTGATTTCATTGAAAGACGTACTTCGTACATGCAATAGACGCCTTGTTCAGATGTGGATTGCTCCTAGTCGGAGTAAAACTGTATTGTGCATTGATCAAAATTTAAAAAATATATATATATGTCATCACTACCCAGACGTAGTTGGTCGGAGGAGTGTCCGTCTGGACAGTGTTACTGCAACCATCCTATCCAGTTTTTAAAGCAACACAGCCGGTTTTTAGTGTATTATTATTATTCAATCTGCAGCAATGTACATCCCAACTCCAATCTAATGAAGAAAAAAAATGAAAATTTTGGTACCGAAAATGATATCCATGTGTTTTATCAGTGAATTATTGCTTATCATCTCTCCTTTATTTACCTCAATTATATTTAAAAAGTAAAAATATACACGATGCATAAAGTGCATATTTTTAAAAAAAAGTTCACACTTTGCGTAAAATCCGATGAAATAAAGTAATATCTGTACAGTAATATCTGTAATATTGTTAGAGGTATTCCAGATATTATGTATTGGTACAAGTCTCATTTAGCATGTTAAGGGAATGTCGACATAAATTTCGCCTGGGTGAGCACCATTGGTAAAGTTCGTAAAAGGGTCTTGCTCAAAAATTAATAGTAATATAGATGAAATTGGACGTAAATGATGAAGAGCACACGCACTTTAAGTGATTAATTTAATCATACATTTCCCCCTTCTACCATTCTCACAAGCTTATGCCCCTCCCCCTTTCTTATATATAAACCATCATAGACAGACAGGCCACGTCTAGATGACTTAACATGACTGTGTTCAAGATACTCCTTCCACCGACCAAGACACTAACCATTGTCTATATTTAGTTTTTCAAACAACGCAAACCCGAGTGATCTTGCACTCACACGCGACCCGGGTGATTAGTATAAGCTTGTATAGACCATGACGATGAATCGTATTCACATGACTGTAGTTGTGAAAGGCATGGAACTTTATTCTGCATGTTTTTCTTTGAAGTCATGATTTAGAACAGGTACTTGTGGGGAAAATGAAATGAATGATAAAAATAATGTACATTACCCATCATCAAAGGACAGAATATGGTAATGACAAAGGCAGGATATATCAGAAATTGAAAATTGTTTTGTTTATATCCTTAAATCAAGCTGGCATAAAAATGAATGTTTACCTAGAATTATAATGTTTGATTTTTGTAGCAAAAGAGTTCAGCTACTTTTAATGACTCTGTTTGATTTACACGAACTAAGAAAGTCAACTAAACTATAAAAAAAAATGTTTCACGGTGGATGCGGGGTTTTTCTGCTTCCTTTACAAAACGCAAAAAAATTAGTGTTCCCTTGATAACCAATTTCTGCTAGCTTTCCAAAAGTTGGCAGTTCTCACTCAAGTGCAAAATTTGGTAAATGATAAGAAATGCCATCTCATTAAAGAGACAGTAACCCACTAATATGTAGAAATATAATTCCCATTTTACTGCTAGGGACAGTTTTCAAATTGCAAACCTTTTATTCATATGCACTGTAAGTTGTTCGATAGCTGTAAATAATATGTGAACATTAAAGTAGAAATAAAATGCAAATGGAGAATTACATATCAAGATTAAGGAGAAAATAAGAAGAACACGATGGTGTACATCATTTATCATGGAGACCGATAAAAGACATTTCATTGATAGTTTAAAAATCTCTCTCAAAAACGCTGAATTACGTCCGCGAAATGGGGGATTTTTGATAACGTGCATGAGTGTACGAGAGACGTGGATGGCTATCCCACGTTAAGCTTTACTTGTAAATTTGGATTTTGTGTAGTTACCAGCTACATGAGCTAGAAACTTCCTCATCAATCTCTTCGTCTTCAAAATCGTCAGTTTCAAAATCCATATTTAGATAAACTGCTGGGATTCCCTTTATTTCCTGATCGAAGTATTCAGTGACAGTGTGGAGAAAAAGTACCCTCGCAACAGGTTTTGCATACAAGTGGAGCTTGACGTGGGATAGCCAACCACGTCTCTCGTACACTCATGCACGTCATCAAATTTAGTCAATTCAGAGACCGATGCGATGCATATTTCGGAGAGGCATTTTAATTGGCGATTTCCACATTATGTATTATTTTCGATATTTGTTGAATGACCAAATGATAATCCCCACATCATTACTTTTCCACTGATATATAATAAGGCCATTTTCAAAGTCAATATATTTCTCCTTTAAATCGTAGCACGTACCCATCAAAAATGTTTCTTAAAGTGATAAACTAGTATCCATCAACGATGATTGGAGAAAATGTAAACAAGACGAAACAAATGTAGCCAATGAAAACACATTCGTTGAAAACTGTAGTCATGGAAATCGAGGCAATTCATAAAATCCGACTATATTTATATTTATTGTTTTATTTTAGGACGATGGTGGCAAAATTCATTATTACATCCCCCGCACTGTCGATTGAGCAATTGCCAGAACAGCGAGTCCTCATCTTACAGGTCGTTATGTGTACAACTCATCAATATCACTACAGCGGATTGAAATTAACATGAAAACGCTATGGTGGAATCTACATTCTGTTTTTGTTTTCATCCCGGATCTAAATGATGGATGGTAGGAGCAGGGCTACTTTGCTTCAGCCTCTCGGATGCAATGTCATGATATTAAAACACGTGATTCCCATTGCATCTTGACAGAAAGCCACGCTTATTATTAGGGCAACGCCATTTTGGGTAAAAAATGATCATGAATAAGATCAGATGTGACCCAAATCACTGGCTAGTCTGGGGTCGAACGTAATGTTGCCCCCAAAAGCCCCCATACGACTACTTTCATGGTCAAATTGTGTTCGCCAACCAGAAGTGTGTATGTTTCGTTGTTGTTTTTTTTTACAATTATTCATGCGAACTAAGCCTTCTCATTTGTTGAACTTTCCTCTTAAATTCTGACAGCAACATTTCAGACATTTCATTCGAAGTAACGTTTGTTCATTTTACAAACAAATTCAGCGGGTTGTCATATTCATTATTATAATCCAAAACACACAAAGTAAACGTATAGAAGTAGTAGTAATGACAGTGGTAGTAATAGTAGTACTTGTAGTAGCAATGGATGTCGTAATGATTGCAATATCAGCATTGGTTATTGTAATAGTGTTTCACAATAGTGGTCATAGCTGCCTGTAGGCTAAAAAGCATTTATTTCACTCTCTAATTTTCTTACAATAAAATGATTGGGATCAGGGACGAATCCAATGTTGCATTCACGTTTTCAATCTTGTGGAATAAGAATTCAGTCTTATTCGATTGAAATGTTCCATCCAACATTGGATTGGTCCCTGACCACAAACTGTTAGATTGACTTTCAATCTACGAAAGTTAGAGAGTGCACAGGAATTTCGATCAGGGAACAATCCAAAGTTGAATTGAAGTTTCCAATCTGATTTAGAATTCAATCTTATTCGATGGAAACGTTTGATCCAACATAGATAGATAAGATAAGATAAGATAAGATAAGATATTTATTCGTCTTTCTTTCTGCACATACATTTTATCTTACAAGTATGATTTCACATTCTACAAATGAAAAAAATCAATTAACCATAAATCATTGTTACAGTAGAAAAAAAAGAAACATTGCAAAATAACTAAACGTATTGAGAGAAAGACAAGGAGAACCCCTGAAAAAGGAAGGCTTGTAAGGCTAGGGTCTCCTTTGTTTCAAGTACATGACTGAATAGTATTCAGTGTTGACATGTAATATCTTTAAAATACAAAAGAAAAAAAAATGCAACAATAAAACAAAAAAGACAAACTAAAACTAATCAATGACAAAAAACACACACTAATAGAATACATTGCTTGAATGTACAGTTATGAAGTCTAATAAACTAACAACAATATGATATAATTAAGTGATATATGATGGAAGAGGAAATGAGTATGGATAACATGGCATGAAAAAAAGAGGACGATCGTATGTATAAATAATAATAGTAAAGTAAAAAAACATAACATGACAAAGGTAAAAGAAACACAAGAAAAGAATACAAAAGGAAAAAAACATGGGCTGACCCTCTGCAGAAGAATCCAGTTAGACAAGATACAAGATAAATATATATTGATATAACATAACATTCTCCAGTCTTATATACAGTTTTTTAGGCTCCAAAATTAAAAATAACATAGTATATAAAAGCATATCTTAACCTAGAGCAACTCACAAATAACAATTAAGAAGATAACCTTTAAGTACACGCTGAAAAGTATAAATGCTTACCGATTTTTTTATATTTGAATTGAGAGAGTTCCAGAACCTGGGTCCTGTATTTACAACTGTCCTAAAAGCAGAACTTGTATGTAACTTGGGTAAGTGGAATGCAGAAGCATTTCGTGTATAATAGTTATGTATGTCACTATTTTTCATGAACATTGTGACCAGAGCTGGTGGCATGATGCCTGCATTGTATGCATACATTAGAGTACCAAGTTGAAAATCATAGATATCTTGTAATTTTAGAATTCTATGCTCATAAAAAAGTGGGGTAGTATGCGAGCGATAGTTAACATTACAAACAATTCTTAAAACTCTTTTTTGAATCAAGTACACCCTTTCTAGATTGGTTTTAAGAGAATTACCCCATGCAAGAACACCGTAATTGAGATACGGGAGAATTAGTGTTGAATACATCATACAAAGAATATCAGTAGAGAAAAAGGAACATTGGATTGGTCAATGACCACAATCTGTTAGATTGACTTTCAATCTACAGTATATGGTTGTTAGAGAGTGCACAAGGTACATAATAAATAGCAATCGATGGTACATGTATAGGCCTTAATAAACATGATTAACAGAATACATAACTAACTACTATACATTTACGATAGTGATCGCGGAACAGGCATGTAAATATCCTGTTCCATACTGAATGAACCGATCACGTCATCCACTCAATATTTATTTTATCGCAATTATTATGTTGCCTATTCTTGCTCATTCTGCTCATGCTTCTTGCCAAACAAGGAAAATAACTTCCTAAAACTATCATGGTGCAATTTGTAAATACGTTTTATCGTGGCGACTACCAATGTATAAAAGTGTAGAGATGAAATTACATGCATGTGTAGTGGCTAAAAATTAGAATAGATAAGCTGTCAGATATGCCAGGTTTTGTAAAGAAGTATTATATTTATGCACTATTTATCCGTATGTTTTACGCCAATAAAGTAATTTCAACAATTAAACTCTCATAAATCGAGACTGGTCGATAGAGTTAATGAATCTTATCGTATATTTTTTGCTATTATTTACAATGACGTCAGATCGTAAGTTGTAACATATTGTGTGTAGGTCGTCATGATCATAAACATGGCTATTGCAACAAGTTAAACTGTCAAATACATGTATATTTAGACATAATTTCAAGTTTTTACATGATGTATCCAATTAGGACGTGAATGTTAAAAATTGAATGAATATTTGAATGTATCAATGTATTATAGTATGCTCGTATAGAAACTAAGATATATAATATAGAATAATATATAAGAGTAAAATGTTGAATAAATATGATAATAGAATGTGCTTCGTAAAATAACGTAAATGTTTCCTAAAAATGATACCTCTTCTCTTCATAACATACACTTAATGCTGAATTGTCTTTTGTGTAAAGAATTGATTTATGATAGCGATCATTTTCTCGCTCACGATTATGTCTACATCCTTCCAAATGAAATTTCAATTTCAGCTGTATGTAATGCTGATATTGTTGCCTTTAATAAAAGTAAACCAGATTTTTTTTTTCTAAATGTGTTTTTCAATTTCCACGGTGAGGAACTATGTAAAGTTCATTATCTAAAATGAATTAAAAAGCAATACTTTAATTTGATCAGAATGGCTAAATATGGACCACACCCCATCAAATTACATTTTCTTAGCTATTTCTTAAATAGTTTTTCGTGGGTTAATACGTGCTAAATGTAGGCGCCGTGGCCGAATGCCGAGTGGTCTTGCATCCAGTTTTGCGATCCGTTTCGATCAGTAAATTATAAATGCATTTTATATAAACCATTCAAGCTATAAAGTCTGAACGATCAAAGGTGCGAAAATTGACTTTCCATCCATCATTTCCGTACTCCATCCATCACAATAGCATTCTAGGATTTTTTTTTCTCGTTCTTGCATTTATACTTATACCTTTAAATCTGTCTTTTATGTTATTCTTTGAGGGACCCACGCTCAACCAGCCCTGCTTTTTAGTGAATCCCTCCATTTCTTCAACATGTATTTAACTAGTAAAGATGAATAAAGGAAATTATATGCAAAATGATTTGTCATGAATAGTCTACAGTTATTATTATGATTATCTATTTCATTGTAAATATCTTGATTAATATTAATATCATATTGTTTAGTGTATAATGCAAATATGTATTTATCTATGTCTTATTGTCATACTGTATATATTTGTATATTCCTTTTATTTCTTTGTAATGATTTCGTTTACTGTTAAATTGACTTGAGTTGATATAAAAATGAACCAAAGTGAAAACTGAACTGAATATATCAAAATCGAAATTCCAGTCTATTTCGAGCCTTGTTGAAAAAAAAAATCCAAATCGTAATGGCGTCATCATCGGAAGCTATATTAATTTAATCATTGTCATAAAATGTGTGCTTATTGTTAAGTAATGTAATAAAACCTGGCTATAGGCCTACATGCTCATGTGTATACTTTTGTTAATTTAAATATGGAAATGAAGTCAAACAAATCAAGTCAGATAAAAAAAAACAATATTTGTTTTGTTACTTGGTAACAGAATTGTTGAGGTACGAATGAATCGAGTAGAGACTAATAACATTAATAATACCAGATTTCCTCAGAACATCAATAAATGATTGTAATCATATTCCTTTATGTGATTGCGAACAATCATGATGAATAAAACGACAATGTGTCTAAAAAAGGAGGCGTTGTCATCTAAACCTGAGAAGCTGTATTGTTCAAATGAAGAGTGTTGAACTTACTACGTTTAGTCAGATTCGTTCATTTTATTTAGATATTTAATTTTCATTTATTTATTTTATTATTCATTAATTTTATTTGTTTGTTGCGAATCCTTATCCGAAGAAGCTTGTTCAGTTCGATACAAAAATCATATATTTATTTGCATCTATTATGTTTAGGCCCAGGACATCTATTTTAACATTACCTGTCGTCTTATAATCAGTTGAATGGAAGTTGGAAGATTATGTTTCATTACGGCGTTTTTTCTTTAGTCTTCATTTAACTTCAGAAGAGGAAAATGTGAATATATAAAGGGGAGAAAAAAGAAGGTAAATGAGCGAGAGGAGGGAGATTAGAAAGATTAAGAGAAAGTGGATACTAGAAAAACTGAGTGAGCCCCCCCCCCCCCCCCCCCCCCGAAAAAAGGATAGAGGAGCTTGAGAGAGAAAGAGGGTAGATAAGGGTAGAGAGATACAGTAATAAAGACAGAGAGTTAGGGAAGATGGAGATAAGAGACAGAGAGATAGGGGAGGAAAGATATAAGAGACAAAAAGAGAGAGGGGAAGAAATAGATAATAGCTTGGTCACATTTGCTCTACGGCGGCCGTACGGCGAGTCGAAAACAGCCGTTTTAATTTTTTTTTGTACCAGCTATATGTATAGGTGGTTTGAATAAAAATAAATAAAACGGCTGTTATCGACTTGCCGTATGGCCGCCGTAGATCAAATGTGACCAAGGTATAAGAAACAAAAAATATAATGGATAGAGATCGAAAAGCAATCGGAAACAAAATAGAAAAGACAAAAACAGGACATAGCAAGCTAGAGAAAGATGGAGATGACTAAAGAAGATGGGAGACAAAAATAAAGATAGGGAGGAATGGGTCCTATCTGTATACACAAATAAATAGAATGAGAGTGGGGAAAGCAAAAAGGAGATGACGGAATATAAGTTTGGAACAGTAATTGCCGCCATCTGGCGTCAATGAAAGAGAGGGCTATAGGGAGAGAGACAAGGATAAGTCATAAGAAATAAATAAAAAAAAAGGGAGTGTGAGAGAGGTAAGGGGAGATGATACATATTTGAGCGCGATGAAGTTGACGGCAAGAGGTAAAACCCCCGTCACACTAGAGGCGGAATGACCCGGAATGCCGTCGGAATGACAATTCTTGGTACATTCCTGGATATTCGAAGCGCATTCTAAAAATTCTGACTGCATTCTGAGTGCATTCCAGACATTCGGGTCCATTCTTGTGACCGGCCCGAATGTTTTGCTCAAGTTCAAAACTTTCGAAGTGCATTCGATGTAGAGAAATATCGAACGACATTCGAACTTTCGAAGTGCATTCTGACTGCTCTCTGACTGCATTCTAAATATTCTTGCTGCATTCTAACAGCATTCTTAATATTCTTCCTGTGTTCCGACTGTATTCGAGCTGCATTCGACAGTCAATACACCCGTAATGTGCAAGAATCATTCAAGGCGGGATCAAAGGACGTTTTAAGTATTGGAACGACATTTTTGTAAAAGTAGTGAAAATTTCAAATTCCCTCCCAAATGTGGCACGAATTTTGAAAGTTCTTCATTCCGGCTGGTTCTGCTCGATTCCTGCTGATTCCGAATAAGTGTGACTGGGGTATTAGGAGAGATAGGGTGTGGAGATTAAAATGTAACATATATATGAGGCAGGGAGATCCATAGACTAGAGGAATTTAAGGTTGTCAAAGAAATGGTTGACAATGAAGCGTTAGACCAACAAACGTCAAACCAATGGCAAGTTTTTCCGTTGTCTCATCGTTGGTGGTCAACATTCTTCGATGGACCAACAAACGTTAAGATCGACTTTGCAAATAAAAGGCAAAGTTTTTCACGACGTTGGCAGACACCATTGCTACCCTGCATTGCAGCAACAATACTGTTCCACCCCCCCCCCCCTTATTTGAATGAGATGACATCACGGATTTACGCCACTGGGCCTGAATGGAGAGTCTTCGCTTTTACTACTGGGAAAATCTTTACAACGCATTGATTCCTTTGAAAATGCAAATTAAATGACAAAGGAGAGCTGAGGGGCTTTTGTCGAAAGTCAGATGACTGAGACAGCAGATCATCCCAAGATTTCACCGGTTGTAAAATTGGAAATATGTCGTTGTCCAGAGTCAGGAGATTCCGATGCTGTCCCGGCACTAGCGTACGTACCTACGGGTGGAAGGGGGGGGTTAGTCTGCCCCCCCTGACGAGCCACAACCCATGCAAAGAACGTATCCCTGCCCCCTGACGAGCTTGAAGACCTTTATTGCCCCCCCCCCCCCTCCCCCCCCCCCCCCCCCCCCCCCCCTCTAGCTGACGAGCTTGAAGACCTTTTTTTGCTGGTCAATTTTTTTTTTCTGGTACGAAATCATTTATTTGTGATTGAAGACCTTTTTGTGCTTGTCGATTTTTTGGCGTACGGCCCTCCCCCCCCCCCCCTCCCCCTGTGGAAAATCCTAGGTACGCCACTGTGTCCCGGTCAATCAACTTTCGACAAAAGCCTCTCAGCTCTCCATCGTTTACTTGCATTTTCAAAGGAATCGGTGCGTTGTATAGAGTTTACACGATGTAAATGCGAAAAGTTCGGATTATCACCATTAACGACGGCATCCCGAAAAATTTGTGGCGTCGTCACAGGCTGCGGACTGAATACATTCGGACATGAGATGAGAGTGCAATGTGATAAGAAAAATGCAGTTCTATATAGAAATAGGTCCTTGGGATATGAAATACTATTGTATTCTTAGATGAAAATTAATTTTCTAATTGATTTACTCACCGACACAGGTGCCGCGACCAGGCTTCAACTTTGTCCACAATGTGTTCACAAAAGACAAAACTCCACTGCAGTTCAGATCAGAGAAATATTCCACAATATCAAACGTAGCGAAGAGTTGTTGAGGGCGCTATACGGATCGCACACGAAGCTTGAATAAATTCGATCTGTAATGAAGTCGCAGTTGAACTTTACTAGTAGGCTAATGTGAAGTCCAAGGTTATTGCACAAATCCCGAAAAAAACATAAAATAATTTCTACTTGAAAATAACAAGCGAATGACATTGAACGAATAAAATGATCCCAGAAATGGATAAATCCATGAAGTTTACATCACGAGTAACACCACGAGGATGCGCTACTATCTCACGTGCATTCAGCTAATCACGAAATTAGCTCCTCGAGATGACAAAAAGAAGTGAAGACAAAAATATTTCCACAGAAAAAGTTCCGATCAAGCCAGGCATCGAAATAAAATAATTGGTTGAACTAAAATATGTTGACCATAAACACAAGCTGCCATTCGTCCGCAGTTTGATAACAAAACTTGATTGGTTGGTCCGAAAATCGATAAGGCGTGAAAGCTTTAGAATGCGCGTACATGTTTAAGTAATGCAAAACACGAAACGTCCGTACGCTTAAAAATATGTGTCAAAAACATGAAATTTACAAAGGTATATGAACGAGAAGATACATGTAATGTATGATACGTTCGCCTTGATTGTCCGTCTAAAAAAAGCGCCCGTGATTTGCGCTGGTCAAATTTTCGTTTCATATGCTTTCCATAACATCGTTACCGTGTGATACATAACACCAAGGAGCTCCTTGATAACACAAACCTAGAAAGTATAACATCCAACTCGACTCAGTCGGGATCACCTTCCATTTTCCCCATTAGAAATCATCAGCAATTACTAATTTGCCTTTTATTGATTTATGAAAACCATCGGAGATAATTGCTGGTAATTTCATTTCACCGCAGACCCGTTACGTTCATTCACAATTTATTGAGGAGAAAAAAACATTAATTTCGAACATATTTTTTGTGGGGGCGCTCTAATAAAGAAAATTAAAGTTGGTATGGATTGTCACACAACAATCTCTATATTTAATTCAGAAAAAAATGGTTCACAGAATTCACTTTATTTTAGAGCCAAGTTATATCAAGAAGAGCTGTAGTAGAAACTGAGCACTAGCAGATCCAGGGGGCACAGCCGGCCAGGGCCCGAACCCCCTTTGAGAGCACATTTAAAAATTGTAATGTTAATATGCCTTTCTAAGCTAATGTGTCCCGCCCCCTTTAAAAGCGAGCAGGGTTGTAATAAAAAACTTTTTTATCAAAAGAAACAAAACGTTTTTTATTGTTTTAAAA
Organism: Lytechinus pictus; assembly: GCF_037042905.1. NCBI lineage: Eukaryota > Metazoa > Echinodermata > Echinoidea > Temnopleuroida > Toxopneustidae > Lytechinus > Lytechinus pictus. The sequence goes on from NC_087250.1 coordinate 6,944,649, forward strand.
CGGTTTAAATCGTTTTTAAACGTCTTTTTACAACGAATGATGCAATTTTTTCCGTAAATCAATTAAATTATACAGTTTGATTTAAGCTCTTGATGTGTTAAATACATTTTTGGAGTAAGTAAGAGAAAACTATAATTTTTGGTACTGAATTTCCCACAGAAAGTTCATATTTCCCCAAAAATAAATAAATAATGAAAATTGAATGCCAAAAAACCACACTCAAGTTGACATTTTATAACTTTATCCCTCATACATGTACATATGTAGTCCAGGGGCATTTTGAGTCTTGCCAATCTAGGGGGGGGGGTCGAAAAGAGTTTGCACAATTGAACAATATGACATACTGTAATCTATGGCGTTTCAAAGCATAATTTCATAAAATTAAAAAATGCTTTATTTCATTTGAATCAATTATGCCAATTTTAAATAAATCTATTAATAAAGCCCTTAAAACTGTTTTTTTTTTCGATTGAGGAATTTAGAGCATACAATAAAAAAACAGTATAAAATCTTTTTTATTTCAGTCTTTTTTTTTAAATGGAAATTATTGGCAATGATTTTAATTAACAAAAAGTACAAAAAATGATACAAATTTTGGCAATAATTTACAATTGGCTTTGTACATGAATTACGTTTTTGAGCAATTTGGGGTCTGACATGCACTTGCTTGTTGTGTACCTTAACCGCATACCCATGCATGTATCCCAATATAGTCTGAATGGTATGGCGTGGCCCTGTCATGTTTATAGATTTATCATATAAATTTTTGAGAGGGCAATTAAGGTCCCCTGGGACTGTTGGGGTTTAGGTTTGCTAGCTGATTATCTAATACTGTTTAAAGTACTTTTCTTTATCTTTACAAAGCGCAAAGTCACCTGCTTTTGTGTGTACCTCAAGAGTACGATGTCAGTTTTACAATCTATTAATCGTCGCCTGCCCGCACAAAGGCCTTTAGCGCACACTGCACGTCGCCTTCCTGCAGAAAGGCGAGTGCATTTAACAGTGCGCGTTAACGGTCTTTGTGCGGGAAGGCGGCGCGCATTCCGCGCTAACGGCCCTCATGCAGGAAGGTGGCGGTTTGTAGAATATTAATATGCTTGTGCAACAATGTCATTTTATTCAAGTACTATTATGTATTTAAGCTTATTTTAGATAGTGTTTCTTTCCCTGTCCATATTAAAGTGAGGACAACTCTTAGATATGTTTGTTGAAATGAGAATATTCTTAATATGGATTGATGTACACAATTGAACAGGGAGAAAAGGAACATGACAAAGCAATGGAGAAAGGGAGAATAAAGGGGGGAAGAGAAAAAGAGTGGTGTTGAAAAAGAGTTTTCATTAGTTAGAAAAAAATAGTATACCACTTTAAAAATAAAAGTATGGAAAAAAAACATTTATCAATTAAACACATCCATGCAAATTTACAACACACAATCCCATGCGGTGTTTTGAAACAGGTTTTTTTTTTTTTTTTTTAATGGGTGTTTTAAAACACGTTTTAAAACATGTTTAAAAAACACCGTTTACAACGTGCCAACCCTGAAAGCGAGGAATTTTTTTTTCTTTCCCTCTTTCTCTTTTTTTTTTTGCTTGTCAAATTTTCCTCCGGAAAATGTGTCTCCCCCTTTTGAAAAAAAATCCTGGATCCGCCCCTGAAACTTGACAGTGTCAAAAATCAAGCATTTATCCCCAAGGACCGGAAATATGCCGAAGTAGCCTACCCCATTTCACCAAACATAGAGACAGTTTTAACAGACGACAATCATTGTATGTAGGATGAGGGCCATCGGGTCAAGGTACAGGGTTATGATACAACCTTGACCGTATTCGACAGTTACCACAGGAACTGCGCCCCTCAGCCAATTAAAACGTCAAGAAAAAGGGTCAGATCAGACAACTTGTCGGACAAAAATGTTTAGGAAACGCTCGCCTGAACTCGTAAGACATAAACAAATGCATCCTACTGAAAAGCCCTATGTGATGGGTCAAACAAGATAATTAATGGCAATGATATATCAAAACATGTTGATTTTAAATGCATACACTCTAAAATATTTTTTTTAAAATAAAAATAGGGGGCCTATTGGATCAATTTTTTACCACCACTGGGGTAATTATGTGTCCAACCAATTTCTGGCAGTATTTTACCCTATGCGGATAGCATATTGTCCAGTAATGTTGAAAGAATAAACAGCTATTACTTTAGAATGGGCAAAATTTTCATCACACTGGATGAATGAAAATGCTCAAAAAAAATGCCCAATGTTCGGTGGACACATAATTACCCTCATGGAGCACTTTTACTCAATATTTTTTAGAGTGTATAGTTCAGAAGAATTATGCAAAAGATATTATCATGGAATACTTTAGGATGAATACAATAAGATTTGAACAGATTGATTAGAATCATACAAACCAAACTCTGAAATTCATCGAAATCAGACTTTGAATTACAAAGTTATGACTTTCTAAAATATTTTAATTACTTTTGATGATTTTGTGTGCAGATCTTCATGCAGATGGAGAAGAGGCTTGTATGATATTATTTTATGAATATTATGTAAAAATCTATCACGAAATTGGATTTTTGTAATAAGAATTTTGAAAACAAATTCTTGATCGCTTAGCTTGCGTGAAGCATTTTATCAATTTTGCCCGATATGCCATATCTGACCCTCTCCAGATCGTTGGCTCACTACGCCACTGTCTTCATGATTGTGCATTGAGGAAGCCCATGTTGTCATATCCCCTTTATTCTTTCGTATTTTATAATTTGACATAATGTTTGACCAATTTCTTTCCTCAAAAAGTGTAAAAACAAAATCAACTACTGCTTCATTTAATGTGTTCAAGATCATCGAAGCTGAAACCTGTTTTGTAACATGGGAGACTTTTGGTGTGGGAATAAGCCATAATTAAAGTTTCATATGATGGAAAATGAGGGTATCACATCTAAATCAACCGCGTAGCAAGGATTTAATTTTGGAGGGGGCAGTGAACACTTACAGAGAAGCGCGCTCCCTATAGGGGAGAGGGTGCAGGGAGGGGGAAGTCGTCTTGCATCCTCTCCCTTTGCGAAGTGCGATATCTAATCAAATTCAAATCAAAAGAAGACGTCTCTTGCGTCTCTAGTATACCCTTATAAACTCGCCTTAAATCGACTTGCTATGATAAAAAAACAGTTATGAAAGAAGAAATTATGAACGTCCAAAAAGGGGGAAAAGATTGAGCAATATGAAGAAAAAAATCCTGTTCCCGCGCAAAGCGCGGAAGCTAAAACGTTTTATAAAAATTGAGAACAGAAGTGGTCTACATTGGTCAGATCAGATTTGATGGCAAAAGCGTTCCTTTAACCACCAAAACAAAGTAGAAGACGGGTATGCAAGGAAAAAACATTCCTTCCCGCAAATAAAGCTGAAGCTCTAAAATTTCGAAATTTCTAATAGGAAACCTTAACCTGCTCTAATTTTAATATTTTCTAAATTATACATACCTCGATTACCATGATTATGAAGAAAAAAGAGCTCAAAATGATGCAAGCTAGAAAGTTGATTTTTTTTCCGTTCTCATTTACGCCATTCAGGGAAAACTCGTTGGTTTATTTTGGAAGAAAATAATTTTACACATATTAAGCGCTTCCTTTTCTATGATTAAAGGAGAATAAAACCCTTGAAACCAGCTGAATCCATATCAAAGAGAAAAATCAAAGAAACATATTGTTGAAAATTTGAGGAAGATTGAATAAATAATAAGAAAGTTATGAGCATTTGAAAATTGAGATCATTAATGCCATGTAGATCCTCCCATTGACAATGCGACCAAGATCTGTGATGTCACACACGTACAACTCCCTCATTACTTTAGTACTTATTTTACTTAAATTTTCACTTTTACAGAGTTTATCACAAGGTGAGGTGTTCTCTTAATGAGAGGACAAGTACAGAGGGTTCACAACATTATATCATTGATGAACATCGTTTGTCATATGATTAGAATGAGCAAAAAGAAATATTTTGGGGTATATTTTCAGTGTCCAAAAGGGGAGAGTTGTTCCTCTGTGACATCATAGATCTTGGTCGCATTGCCAACAGGAGGATCTCCATAGCATTAGTGATCTCGACATTCAAATGCTCATAACTCTTCTATTACTAGTCCTATTTTACTCAAACTTTTGTTGATCTTATTCTTTGATTTTTCTGCTTTCACAAAAGCTAACTTGCTCCAAGAGTTTCATTCTCCTATAAGAAACTTCAGTGATATTCATAATTTCAAATTAATGGCACAAAACAAGACAGCAGATGGATGTGCAGCGATATAGAATTATACAGATATTGACTGATGGGGTGTGTAGTCTAAACATTCTTTGGACCGCCGGATTTATATTTTTCCGATGGGATTCCCGAAGCGCGCAGCGCTAAGGGAAAATATAAATCCTTTAGGCGTTCCAAAGAAAGTTTATTTTACACACCCAATCAGTTAATGCCTGAAATGATTTATCTAGACTCTAATTTGTAGAGAAAGTAGACCTAGGCCTATAGATTAAACTAGATCTAGACCTACATAGGTATTAGAACTAACAAAATATAAAATGTACTTACCAGATCCATTCCTTGCAAAAATGAGGAAAACAGTCCTAGTGGTAGTCTATACATTCCAATAAAATTCCAACTGTTCCAACTGTTCAACGTAAACAACAAACACGAACGCAACATATCTACATTGCATGGGTACGATGCAATATTCTACTTGTTTATCATGTTACAGTACACTGATGGAAGTGGTCCTGTACGACCCTTTTCTGGTCCACATCCAATTTCTTTGATACAATTTGAGAGGTGAGGACTGTGAGTCCGGTTCAGGTCCAGGACACGGGGCAGACCGAGATCCATATTGATTCTGAGCCGTAACATCAGATGCGCAAAATTGGGGATAAAATGCAACAGGACTAGATGGCGGCCTACTAATTCTAAAAGGTTTTCCTGAGGCTGATCTCTCAGTTGTCGAACCAGGACTTGGTCCAGGGCCCAATGTGGATCTCCTTAGATCCTGAGGCTGAGCCATAACATAAGATGCAGATTCTGGTTGTGGATGAGATGAAACAGGACGACTAGGTAATGGCCTGCTGACCGTACATGGTGGTCCTGATCTTTCTTTTTCTGAACCAGATCCAGATGCAGGACCAAATCTAGCACTAACTTTAGACTTTGTACTATTTTGACTAGAAAGCATAAACCTTCGACTGACATTTCCGTGACAAGCATAAGCTCATTTGTTGTTTGTGTCCTTCGTCGACTCGAGAGTAATGTCTGCTCTCACTTTTATGTCCTAAAACCGTCATGATACGCCTGGACTCAAATCCTTTTTCATCTAACGTAGTGATACTTTTTAGTTGTGGCTCAAATGCAGTGGTTCGTGTAGGCCTTGACGTGTTAGCTTCATGCTAATGCTTTTCATTTTGTTCCCCAAGCATTCTTACCAACAACCTGATGATCATACCATGGCACATTTTGTTGGTCTTGGATGTACTGGCCCTGGACCGCTTCCAAGTTTGACATTTTCTTGGGGCGCACTTGAATTTGGTCGTTGCCAAAAATACGGAAAATCACGATTAAGATGCAAAACCTATTCATAAAACGACTTGACGGGACAATTTTCATCCTTCGTCTCATACATCCGACCATGTTGGCTCCTTGAGTCATCATCTTTGTCTCCTTTGTAATTTATAGTAAGCTTATCCTTCGCGAGATAAACAGGTCTCCTGTTGCTCGAATCTGTAGCAAGTCGTCTGTCCTTATATAGATCCCTAAGATTCTCCCTGCTTCTGTTACACAGGTGTAACATTAGATTAACAAGCACAGCATTCTGGAGATCTCTAGGAGTAGAACGGTCTAAGGCTCGCGAAGTCATTATTTTTTAAGTCGTATTTATAGGATCCTTGTGTGTTATTGAACCTTTTCCTTCAGCTTTCGTTTTGTGGAGGACTGCAGCAAACATTTCGTTTGCACGTCAAAATTCAACGCTGCTCACAATGTCCATTGCCTTAATTTGTTTTTAGAAAGTGCCTCAGGAGACCGGCATAGCGTGTTGGGATAATGAATCTCTTTGCGTAACATTGGCCATTTCCCCTCCGCACCTCTGCGTAGAATGATCGAATGCACTCGCATAAAACTCTTACTCCGAATATTCCTTCTCCACTTTTCCAAAGTCAAGAGACTTTGCCCTACAATAGCAATGGCATATATCTATCGCCTGTTTTACAACATTTTTCGTAGATTTAGAATCCTTATTGCCCAAAGCTGATCCAAATTTCACCATTGCTCATTAGCACAAATCTAGGCTCCATTTTGACGTATTGTTGAATCAAACTAGGACTGGACCTGGACCGGACTCACTGCACTAAGTACTACACCGCTTTTAAATTACGCGGTACTCGGCCCGAAGATTTATTGCAATATTAATATCGAGTGTTGATCGATTGCAAACAATCGCTACTTTAGTCCCACATATGTTTTTTCCGTCACTTTGGTAACATCTAATCCAAGGGAGGGCACCAGACACGTAGAAAAATATATTCATGGACAAGCTGGTCAATACATTAATCGAAGGTGGACCGGCTGGAAAAATACACTGATTTCGATCAAATCACGTGACGTGCAGTTGACCAATCGCGCTTGGCTATCTGTCTTATTGGCTATCTAATATAGAGTTTTATCTGTATATACGTTTGCATATAGCACGGCACGAATTCAATGCCCGCCCCCTTGAGCAGAAGCTTGCCAAAATTTCGCTGTTTACCCGCTCTGACCAGAAGAGCAGAATGTTGTGTGTCAATGCAATTTTTAAAAAAAATACATTTCATATTTTTCACTAACGTAAACTTTAAAACTTCTGGCAAGAAATACACGAGTCCCATGGCTATGTAGGGGGAAAACGAAGTAGAAAAAAACATGTGAAAAACAAAAGGGAAAAGGCTATTTCAATATTTTTCCCGATCAGAGCGCAAAAGCCAAATTTTGTACGAAGAGATAGAAAAACCTCTCATTGAGATTTATTCGTATGGGAAAAATAAGGAAAAACAATGAAGCTATACCCTTCTTCCCTTTTATCCCTTCGCTTTTGCCTTTTCTCCTTTTTCTTTTTTCTGCTTGTTGAATATTATTCATTTCATTCAGATAGGCCTATTGTTATTTTCAGTTTTCAGCCTGGAGTTCCACTTTAAAAGACCTAAACGGACCACACAAGTCAGAAATAATTTGTACAGAATGAATGTGGCAAGGAATATTTACCCTACATATACATATATATATATATATATACATTACCGATGCAATTAAGTAGCCACAAATGGGAAAAAAACTTATGTGATTACTGCAATAAAACAGTAATATGAGTGATGTAGCCATCACCATCATTATTGGACATTTTTTATCATCCATTTATAATCATGTCAATCATATTTAAAGATACTTATTTTTTGTATACTGTATACTTAATTGTCCTGTGTTTCCAAGAATAAGGAAGCATGGGTCTCCTCCCGACCGCTAACTTTAGAATCCAATGCCAAAACTCTACGGCTCGAATTCACAAAGGTGGTTTTGAAAACCCACGGTTGAGTCCATGGTTTATGCAGATTTCCTGTATAAATTACGCTAAATATAGCGCGTATCGGGCGCGAGTATAAAACATGTCCAATGCTGATGCGCGCATTTGTCACAGTTCGCCAAATTGACGCCTGTTACCATGGTTAGATACGCTATTTTATTCATGAGTCCACTGTTTGAAGAGTGGACTCATGAATAAAATAGCGTATCTAACCATGATAACAGGCGTCAATTTGTGACAAATGCGCGCATCAGCATTGGAAATGTTTTATACATGTCCGATACGCGCTAAATTAAGCGTAATTTATACAGGACATCTGCATAAACCATGGACTCAACCGTGGGTTTTCAAAACCACCTTTGTGAATTCGGGCCTATACGTGACAATCAATCACATTGACGTTCACAATCCTACCGGGTACCCATTTAACACTTTAGCGCCGGGTGGGATTCGAACCCTCGACCCTTGGTTTAAGAGTCAAGTGACTGAACCACGATACCTCCTTATGCCTTAAAGGGATAATTTCACTTTGTAAGCAATTTAGAAAATAATTGCTCTTTAATAAAGGCATAAGGAGATGTCGTGGTGTATACCCAGTTGTTGTGTGTCCGGACAGGTTGTGTGTCCGGACGATCAGTTTTAGAAAGTCATTTGGAAAAATTTACAAGCGAAGTTTCATAAATGTTTAGTACAAATGTTAGGAAATATTATAGAGAACAAAATTGAAGATGATTACAACTATTGAATTCGTATTTTTAGTGTAATCCAAAGACAAAAAAGAAGGCTTCAAAAATATAAAGTGTCCGGACACCCGACCCCCATCCTAGTGGTTCAGTCACTTGGCTCTTTAATAAACCAAGGGTCGAGGGTTCGAATCCCACCCGGCGCTAAAGTGTTAAATGGGTACCCGGTAGGATTGTGAACGTCAATGTGATTGATTGTCACGAGTAGAGTTTTGGCAGGGCACTTATCGACGTTTGTTACTCTCCACCCAGGTGTCAAATGGGTACCCGGTAGGATGTGAACGTCCATGTCTTTGATTGACACGTGTGCACTTCTGTGGTCCGTTGCGGCGTTGGTTTGTTTATATTATATTACATTAATGAGTTTTTGTTCAACTTGCTACAATTTCTTGATTTGTCTGCATCAATATGGGGTCAAACGTCACCTAGTGATGAAAAGGTCAAATAGCATGAAAACTATTTTTATTGCAATCCGCGTGCATTGGATATTCAGCGTAATTAAAACCAAATTAAATTCAATGTCTCGGTGTAACATAGAATTCATGTGAAAATTATACATGCATTTTTATCATAATATGTCATTTTGCATTATGATACAATTAAAACGTGAAATATCTTATATGCTACTCACACTGCATTTCCTTAACCCATACTATCTTCTTTTTTCGATTATGTCTTTCTTAACCCCATACTATTTGCTTAGCCGGGGTTAGGCCTGTAACCCCGGACTATCCCACAGCTCATGAATATTGATGATGTTACCAGACAGAGCGCGATTATTAATTTGCAATTTCGACTTCTGCGATTGGCTAATGGGGCTAATGCTTAGCCCTACTTTTCCGTAGCCCTGTTTCGTTTCACACTGAATCTCTTAGCATCACAATTGCCGTGCCATCACCACAATAAGCCGGCTAACCCTGCTTTTTTGCAGGGCCAGATAGTACCGTACTATTTACCGTGCTAGCCCACTAGCAGTGTGACAATTTAATCTACCCAATATGTAATGAAGCATTCCGTAGGCAATTTTTTTTCCTGGATGGGGGATGACAATAAGAAAAAATTAAGAAATTCAAAAAGTGATCGAGCGAGCCTGTCATTCGTCCGCTTTTGTTTTTTCTAGAGTAAAATTTAACAATTTAATGCATATTTGTAGTAATTTTTTGTATTTTTTTTTGTAGTAACTTTTCGGCAAAAAATCCCACTGCGCATGGCCATGCAATGAAATGAGGATTCTACTTTCTTAAAAGGCGATCATGGACATCCTGCATGTCCAAATTAAATAATATTTTACAATAATACCCATTTAAAACCAGTATGTTTTTTAAACAAAATTGTTTTAAATCGACGAACTTTGAATTTGATAAAGGCGATAATTAAGGGCGCCCCCTACAATGGCATCTCGCTTCTTCAACTGAATAATTACAGTTTATGGATCAATACAATACAAGGGGCGGTCGGAAGGACGTCCCTTGGGTTGCTTTTCAGACATATTTTTTGTTTTATCCAACAATAAACATGATAACAATGCTACACAGTCAAACAAAATCAAGAAAAATTGGCAGATTTGACAGCTTTTTTTATAGAAATGTTGATGAAACGCTCCCGGATATCAAGATTAACACTCTTTTATTTTTCTTATCATTTCTTAAAGGACAAGTCCACCACAATAAAAAGTTGGGTTGAATAAAAAGAGAAAAATGCAACAAGTATAGTACTGCCATCATCAATTCTCTCATCTCCAAATAACTGAGTTGCGCATATAATTTGTGAAAAATAAGCAAGCTTTTAAACTTTCATAACTTTTTTAGTTTACATCCGATTTTGATGAAATTTTCAGCGTTATACTAGTTTGATTTTTCTTTATCATTTCCAATCAACAAATTTTCTGGGGTGGACTTGAACTTCAATATCTTTTCCTCGCTTTTACACTACTCGAGAACAGGGTCGCACAGCGGTGCCCCTGTAAGGGTAACCAGACGTCCCGCATTTCAGCAATTCGTAACCCGCGTCCGGTACGAACCTTCCCTTCCGGGACGCCATTTTGTCCCGATTGATGCATGTGTCACTCTTTTATAATAATATTTGGGCCTACATTTACAAAAAGTACACCAGTAAAAAAATATTCCCAGGGCCCTGAGAACAGGTAGTTATTATGTCAATTAAAATCCACTTTTTAACAAATTTGCAGCAATACAAGTCATTATAGACCTAAGTAACTGGAGTAGACCTAAATACGATTTTGCATTCATCATGTCGATTAAAATCATGCTCTTAAAAAACTTATAACAGATACGCAGCAAAAACTGTGGTGTTAACCGGTGTACATAGGGGACCACACCAGTAATTTTATTCCGGTGTTAAATTGACAGTGTTAGTTTAACACCTATATGTGTTATTACAACACCTTTGGTTGTTATGTTTACACTCTTTGGTGTTATGTTCAATCTCTAGGGTGTAATTTTAACATCTCAGGGTGTGGTCCTCTATTAACACCAACTGGTGTCAGTTTTAACACCACAGTTTCAACAAGCTGATCAATCACATAATGATGCAGTAAATCCAAACATGTCAACACTACTTAGATTTTTAACAAATACACTGTAAAAAAAACCTGATTTTACAGAAAAAAGAAGATTTGCAGAAAGCAATAACAGAATCATTCTGTAAATTCATAAAACAGGAATTGTTCAGGTCTGATTAAAAGGGGAAAGGGTGTTTTCTTCCGAGGATTTTTTTTATGATTAGAGTATGTGCAATTCCGCGCATTAAAAACGTCAGCACACAATTCGTTCATAACAATATCATATAGGTCTTAATAATTAGAGTACATACAATCAAACATGTCAAAACCACCAACACAGATTTTATATATATTGTACATAACTAACGATTCAAGTACTGCGATACTCGTATTCTATTGAGTGCCAAGCATAAGTTTCAGTTCCAAATGACACTTAAGAACAAGTCAATCATTGTCTTTCATTTTCAAGTGGCAGTCATGTACGTGCATTACATTTCTTATACAATACAAACGTGTAATTAAAAACCCCATTACATGCGTGTTATAAAAGTCCCTGATATGTATATTTCCTGTTGGAATGATTTATGTGTTCCACCATAAAGCTATTTCAGCTCTATGGTTCCACAGTATGTGTCCCGAAGTGTGTTCACTATGTTGAACACGATGGCTAGGCATATCGTCACACTGTTGAATTACAACTCAATACCTACACAGCAAAAACTGTGGTGTTAACTGGTGTACATAGAGGACCACACCAGTTATTTTACACCGGTGTTAGGTTGGTGGGTTAGTTTTACACCTATAGGTGTTATTACAACACCTTTTGTTGTTACATTTACACTCTTTGGTGTTACGTTTAATCTCTAGGGTGTAATTTTAACACCTCAGGGTGTGGTCCTCTATTAACACCAATTGGTGTCAGTTTTAACACCACAGTTTTTACAGTGTACAGTTAGGGGGTGTTGCAAGAAAATATTTGCGATCAATTACAAATATTCTGTTTCAATTTTACCACTGATAGATCAACGTTAGATGTAGCAAATCAGATTAAACTTCTTGTTTCAAGGAGCAGATTAGCAACAAATCACTAATGTGCAATTAACTGCAGCAAGACATATGATTGATTTAGGGACCAAAAATTTATTGATCGCAAGTTTCTTGCAACAGACACCTAGACAGTGTGACGGTTCACAGTGTGTTCACACGGCCGACTATGTGAATATGTCATGAAATGTTCAAATTTAACGGTGTGAAGGTGATTTCACAGATGTGTCCCACAGTGTGGCACAAACCATGGGACACTGTGTTCTTTTCATGTGTAGGGTCAGAGATATGGAGGGGACTTGAAAAGCGCCACCATGATCGCTCCCTCACTTTCAAGCTTCTTTACAAAAAAAAATACATATCTTGCCCTCCCCCCCCCCCCACCGGGAAAAAAATATGCGTTGGGCGATTTGTTGAGGTGTCCAGTGAGCTCACTCCACACCCTTGAGTTTATATATCTTCACACTATTTAAAATTTTAAATGTTGATCATTTTGAAAGTGTAACACATTTCCACATGATGTCAAATACATGAACGTTCACACTCACACTAGCTGTTGAATTTGCGCATCCCCCTTTTTCATTCAAATTAACCACGGGGCCACCATCTTCATCACCCTTTAATCGCTCTCGATGGCGGTCTCTAGCATTCCTTTCAACTGTCATTCTCTTCAATCAATAATACATTTGAATGATATCATGGATATATTTTACTGTATATTTATTTTTATACTTAGATTGCGACTATTATACTCTAAAAAAGTTTACTCAACATTGCCTAAAATAGGAACACGCATGTTGGTTGGGTAAAAAGACACTTGTAGATTTTACGCAATGTTGCGTTGAAATTTACCCTTAAACATGCATTTTGCCCAATATGAGTTAAAAAAAATACCCAGCAAACATGCATGTTACATATCTAACCAATATTGGGTAAGATTTACTCAGTGTTTTTAGAGTGTATTGATTTTTTCGAGTTTTATTTGTATTATATAACTGATTCATGTGAATGCAAAAATAAAATTGAATGAACAAATCCATGTTGGTTAGACTTGATGTTTAAAATGTAAACTAATTTGTTTGTTTGGGGGGGCATTAAAACATATTTTTGTTTGTTTTTATTATGGGGTGCATTATTTATATTACCCCAAACTCTATCCCATCGCTTTCTATATCTCTCCCTCCTTTTCTTTCTTCCTTTCTTTGTTTCTTTCTTTCCCTCTTCCTTTTCTTTATGTCTTTCTTTTTTTCTCTCCGTTTCTTTCATTCCTTCTTCTTTCTGTCTGTCTTTTTATTCTTCATGTATCTCTTTCTTTCTTTTTTCTTTCTTTCTTTTATTCTTTCTTTTTCATTCATTTTTTCTTTCTCTCATTCTAATTTTTTTCTCTGATGCTCCCTCTCTTTCTTTCTTTATCTCTATTTTTATTTATTCCCTCTCTATCTCTCTCACACTTATTTCTTTCTCTGAAATAATTGGTAAAATAATGAGGAAACATAAGTCTTTACTAAAACCACTCTTTGTCTGCAGTTTTTCCTTCTACACGAAAACATTAACTAAATCACATACAGGTATAGGATTACATTTTGGTTTTAATGTGCAGCAATTTGTGAATGACGTAAACATAATAACCGATCCTGAATATAAATACAAACAGCAAAAAAGAAAATCTTGTTCAAATGCACTTAAGAATATTTCGAAAAGAGAACCATCGCCATATTATCAAGAAAGAAAATATTTTTATACGGTTTTGCCGTTATTTTTACAGATTCAAGAACAACAAAAAAAGCAAACTACGACATTGTTTTAAACATAGTCAATAACCAGGACCCCGTTCCATAGAAGCAGTTATATATGGCAACTTTATGATTCGTTCGTGATTTCCATGGCAACGATGCTCAACAGCCAACCAAAATCGAGGATTCTTTGGAAAATACCATTGGATGGCAAAGTTACCATGTTAGGAACTTCGATGCAAGGGATCCAACATGTCCAATGTAACACCCACTGAGAGAAAGCGCTTTACATGACATGTATTTTTAAAAAAATGATGACACGACATTTACTCCTCCGACAATTGCTCTTGGCTTTATTTCGCCTAAGTTGAGGGTGTAATTGCAATAGTATTTTATCTTAGGCTTCGGGTTAGGTTTAGGGTAGGATATAGTATACAAGTAATTCAAGTAAGCGCGTGCATGCAGGGCCAAATTATGAACGATGTGCGAGAAGAGCCAATGGCAGGACCGAGTGTGGTATATCCATTTGGCGAGTCGAGCACAGAGTTCATTATTTAGGTCATCTATGCACAAGAATGCGTGTATTGTTTGTTTTATACGACCCCCCCCCCCTCCCATGTTACTGAATTGTTCCGAATGCTATATTTATACTCTGACGTCTGAGTGTAGGATAGTACATTTGGTATGACATCAGAGAGCAGGATAGCACATTTTGGATGCAATAGTGCAATTCGCTGAATATCATGTGATCCGATTTGGACCAATCAGATTACAGAATAATCTAGTGTTGAAGTCGATTCTAGGACATCTACCCCCTGGACATCCACCCCCCGGACATCTACCACCCGGACATCCACCCCCCGGACATCCACCCCCTTAGGACATCTACCCCCTAGGACAAGTACCCCCTAGGACATCTACCCCCCGGACATCTACCCCCGGACAAGTACCCCCCGGACATCTACCCCCCGGACATCTACCCCCCGGACAAGTACCCCCCGGACATCTACCCCCCGGACATCTACCCCCCCGGACATCTACCCCCCGGACATTTACCCCCCAGACATCTACCTCCCGGACATTTACCCCCCCCCCCCCCAGACAGGCTACCCCTGGGCATCTACTCACGGATATTTTGGATACGGGGGGTAAATGTCCACGGGGGGGGTAGATGTCCGGGGGGTACTTGTCCGGGGGGTAGATGTTCGGGGGGTACTTGTCCGGGGGGTAAATGTCCGGGGGGTAGATGTCCGGGGGGTAGATGTCCGGGGGGTAGATGTCCGGGGGGTACTTGTCTGGGGGGTACTTGTCCGGGGGGTAGATGTCCTAGGGGGTACTTGTCCTAGGGGGTAGATGTCCTAAGGGGGTGGATGTCCGGGGGTGGATGTCCGGGTGGTGGATGTCCGGGGGGTGGATGTCCAGGGGGTAGATGTCCGGATACGGTTGAAGTCAGTCATTCGATTAGTGCGTGGGATTTACAGCGGAGCAACTGTCGCCCGAGCAAATGTCATGGAATAAGTCAAAATCATGGGTAAACTTCGTTCAAGAATTATTATAGACCATAAATTCCAATATTATTGGAGTACTATACACCAGAATACACGTGCGTAGTAAAAAAAAAATCATAATCAATACATTACAAATACACACATTACTTCCATCACAGATATGTACACACATGCAAACATTGACTAGAAACAAAAGTTATTCGCATTGCGTTAAAGGGGAAGTTCACCCTGACAAAAAGTTCATTGTAAAAATAGCAGAATGAATATTAAAAATTATTGGCGAAGGATTGAGGAAAATCCATCAAAGAATTAAAATGCAGCTTTCGTACATATCGTATGGTAAAAAATCAATAAAATGTCCTTTTTTCAGAAAATTGAAAATGATTCTCATTGTACCTTCAGTATATCAATACAATATACATTTCACACCCGCTCCTAAAAAGAAAAAAATCATAACGAACCACTAAAATATTGGAACTTATGCATTTTATATTACATAACATAATCATGATAATATTAAGGGGCAGCTCCTCGTTTATGACGTCACAAATAAAAACTCAACATTCTAATAACTTTGTTAATCTTTGGTGGATTTTCCTTGAACCTTCACCACTATTTTTCGTTATTTTGTCTACAACAACCTTTCGTCAGGGTGAACTTTCCCTTTAAAGCAGAAGGAATGCATAGTTAAAAATACAAATATTTTTCTCGGTATATAGCCCGCTTCCGCATACAGTATCGTGAATATATATATACACATAGAAATAGGGAAATTCCCGCTCTTGACGGGACTTTTTTTTGTAAGGGTAGTCATTTTACTTCTGATTTGTATAACTCCAAAGTGATTATTATGAAATATATCATTCGGTCTATAATAGTGTATAGAAACTAATGGTGTACAAACAATATTACATATATCATGTCCAGAAGAATTGCACGATAGTTTATTTCAAAATTCATCTTCAAACATGTCAAATGGGAATAGATTACATATAGATACAAAAAAATGAACACTATCCTAGCTGGCACAGACACATGATACAAAAATATAATAATGTAAAAGCTAAAGATTGTAAAAACATTTTATAACATGTTTATGCTTCCTTAGATACACAGTAGCAAGAGACATAAAATGTAGACATTTCCATGAAATAGTTTTCAACTTTCTAGACTAAAAAAATGTACAATATTGCATGAGTAATATACAAACAGTTTAAAACATGTGAAAAAAAAATCTGAGACATAAAGAAATGAAACATTATGCGACATGTCCAGCAAGCTAGCCCTATAAGGTCGGAATGCGGGGGGGGGCTAAAAATATAATATGTATTGGCTAAAGATTATGAAAACATTTAATAACATGTTTATGCTTTCTTTGGAACGCTCTTAATAAAATGTAGAGGCATCACATGTGGACATTTTCATGAAATATTTCACAACTCTTTAAACTAAATATTTTACAATATTAGGAGACATGAGCGATGAGGAGTATAGTATACAAATCATTTTAAGAAAATTTTTGTATTTATACATTATTCGAAATGTGTTCAGTAAAGTCGTATATGGCCGGAATGCCGGGGTGGTCTAGATCTACAGTTGATAGACTCTGACAATTATGATAATCAGATCTGAACGGGATATTTTGAGAATGTTTGGTAAGAATCCACACCAATAAAAAAGAAAATCCCTTCCTTATAACATTGCAACAAAATATGCACATGCGATCCGTCTAAAATTATTTGGTACAATAACAAATTAGCGATAACAGATTAAAGCTACTGAAATCATTCCACATGATTGGTTCATAGTAAACTTGTTAAAACAAAAAAACTGTTCATTTTCATCTGAAGTCTTTATGACACGGTACCCAGATATTTAAAAATACATGCATATTATTATAGGTTCACAACAAGGGTTTCTTCATTACAGAAACATAAATTTATCACAAATTTACTGAACAGTCTGACATTCTGCATACATGTATTTTACATATTCTACCCCCCACAAACACTTTTCTGTGTACGACAATACAAAACTTGCAAGACATTTATGTACAGTAATGTACATGTAGCCTACATTAATAATAATCTATTCTACATTCACATAATACACATTCAAAAATATTTCCATTCACATCCGTGTTGATACGTATTGATTACATTCTGCGATGTGTGCGCAATTTTTCTGCACAAATAGTCAAACTTGCCCCGGGAGCTGGCCCAAACACCTGGGCCCGTATTCCATAAACGAGATAAGCTTTTTGCTTAAGTCTTAGCAATTTGTCTTAGCATTTTGCTTGTCTAAGAAATCTTCCCTAACGATATTCTATAAACTTTAAGACATTTGTCTCAAGTCAGACGATATGGCTAAGCCAAAGTCTCAAAGTCAAATTCTATGACCTTCTCAACTGCTGCAGGGGTGACTGCAACAAAATAGCAAAAATGTCATTGAAGTTGTTTTTTCTTAACAAGTTTGATTTTATTGAAACTAATTACAACTATTGTAGTAAAAGAAGAGCATTCATCACCCATATATGGTAAGAATTCTTTATTCAGATTATTCTATATTTTGTTAATTACCAAAACATTTCAATCCCAAACCGAGTGACTTGCACAGTTTTTTATATATCAGTCCCATTCATTACTTTTCATGTATTGTTTGTCAAAATCTAAATGGAATAGGGTAGATTCCTCTCGACATCTTTATTCTATTTCAGTTGAAGTAGACCAAGGGTCTAAGGGAAAACATTTGTAACTTTTGAGACTAGTCTTGGCCTGGGTCTAACATTAGGCCTAGATCTAGCCTAGGCCCAAGATCTACAACTAATATCCGTCTGTTTGGAGGAGAATTGAACATTGTTTTTAATTTTACTTTTTACTTTCCTGAAGGCTGAAGCAAAACGTAACTTTGTTAGTCTAGTGCCGTAGTGGAGCAACTGAGACTGAAGCTACATAGGCCTAGATCTAACGATAGACCTATATTAGTATTGGTCTAGGCCTAGAACATGCAGGACTTAGCCTGGCTTAGCCTCAAGACAGGGATAGATCTATCTAGATCTACATGTAGGTCTAGAATAGATCTGACTTAGACCAAAAGCTTCAGTCTCCGACTGTATTTTGGTTGTTCCGCTATTTTAGTATTACGAGTAGGATGGGGGATCGGGTGTCCGGACACTTTATATTTTTGAAGCCTTCTTTTTTGTCATTGGATTACACTACAAATACGAAATCAATAGTTTTAATCATCTTCTATTTTGTTCTCTATAATATTTCCTGACATTTTGTACTAAAAATTGATAAAACTTTCCTTGTAAATTTTTCCAAATGACTTTCTAAAATTGATCGTCCGGACACACAACCTGTCCGGACACACAACAACTGGGTATACGACACTAAACAGTCTAACGTTACGTTGGCCTAGTCTCACCAATGTGATATGACAGTAATTGTCAGAAACTTTTAAATAAATCCCCAGAAACGACGGTTATTCCTGTCAACAGTGCTACTGCTAGATATATCGCTATGCATTGCTTGCCAACTTTGCCTAAAGTTAGATCTAGCCCTAGTAGTAGTCTAGACATCTATCTAGATCTACTCCTGCTTTAGGTCCATCTGTTTGTTTGGAGTTTTTATTTTATACATTTTGAGGACTTGTTTAGATCTAGGTTTCCAGGACTAGAAAACAGGCCTAAGGCTAAACCTAGACCAACAATGGCAACAGCTCAGTCTAGACTAGGGCCTAGATTTATATAAGAATTTAGATCTAGGGCCTAGGCGGCCTAGCCTGTGCTTACTTCTATTCATTCTAGATTTTATTTCTAGCCTATCCGGTAGCCCTAACGTTAGGACTTGCTGATCTAGTCTACTGTTTGATCTAGAAATCTCTAACCTAGGCCTAGATCTAGACTAAATGACTTACTCACTTAGACTAAAAGTTAGACCCTATCTAGATCTAGAACTATACCAATCTAGGTGTAGATAGGGTCATAGTAATAGGTCTAGATCTAGAGACTTGTAGACTCTATCCCAATGTAGATTCTAGATCTAAAAATAGTAAATGTAGGCTAGATCTAGTCTAGTTCTACTCATCTAACGTTAGGCCTGAGAAAGGAAGTAGGCTAGGGATCTAGCATTGGATTATTTATAGGACTAAAGAATCTTGATCTAGGCTAACTAGGGGCTTTAGTTCGAAATCTTGAGGTCTAGCCCCCCCCCCCCAAAAAAAAAAAATAAAATAAAATAAAAAAAGAGAACTAAGCCCTCAGCTACATGTAGTTCTCTATGTAGCCAAACAAAAGTTAGCATTGACCATTGTCTTAATCTTTTTTGGCGTATACATGTAGTTATCATACAAACACATATTTTGATGAATGAGAAAATGTGTCTCGCAGATTATTTTAGCTCAAAACCTACATTTCATGGACATATAGGCCAATGTCATAAAATGAAGAAGTAGTTCAATACACATCATGCTGTTTACACATTTATTGATCTGATATGCTGTTACCATGGCAACAAATTTTCAAATATATGTCTTAAAGATCTACACTTCAAAATCAATGTGTGAGCCAACTTTAATAAGAATTGGTAAAACTAATAAAGGGATTCAAACCACAGGATTTTCACCTAATTTCTTTATATAATATGTTGTTACCATAGCAACACGAATTCTGATACAGGCAAAAGTATATCTTAGACATCTTCAACTCAAGACTATTGTGTGCGCCAACATTTTAGGAGAATTGACCAGTTGAAAACTGATAAAGTAATTCAAATTACAAGATTTTCATCTAGTTTTTGTTATTTTATTTGTTGCCATGGCAACGCAATTTTTTATAAAGGCATAAAATATACTTTGCACATCTTCACATCAAGACTAACGTTTGTGCCACATTTCATGAGAATCGATAAAAAACTGAAGAAGTCGTTGGAACTGCAAGAGTTTTACATAATTTTTGCCCTAATATATCGTTACCATGGCAACACAATTTCCGACACATGCGAAAATGTGTCTTGCACATCTTTACCACAAGACTTATGTCTGTGGCAAACATCATGAGAAGTGGTTGAAATATTGTAAACTTGTTAAAACCACAAATTTTTCACCTAATTTTCGTTATTTAATATGTTGTTACCATGGCAACGCAATTTTTGTATATAGGCATAAAATATGTTTTGCACATCTTCACATCAAGACTAATGTTTGTGCCACATTTCATGAGAATTGGTTAAAAACTGAGGAAGTAGTTGGAATAGCAAGATTTATACATAATTTTTGCCATAATATACTGTTACCATGGCAACACAATTTCCGACACATGCAAAATTGTGTCTTGCACATCTTTTCCTCAAATCCAATGTGTGAGCCAACTTTCATGAGAATTGGTAGAAAACCGATGAAGTAATTTAAATTTTAAATTTTGGCCATAATATACTGTTACCATGGCAACACAATTTCTGAAAAAGCAAAAAAAAAATTCTTACACCTCCTTACCTTAAGACCAATGTGTGTTCCAAATTTCATGAAAATCGGTTAAAAACTGAGGAAGTAGCTCGAAATGCAATATAGGTATAAATTCTAAAAAAAAATTGGCCATGATTTGTTGGATTTAAACGTTGTCTTAAAGCAATTAAGACAACTCACAACTGTCTTAAAGTTAGGGCAAAATTCTTAGCCATGTAGAATTTATGAAATACAGACTCTGCATATTTAAGAAAAGTTACTTAGCCATTCATCCTAAATCTGTCTTAGTCGCGCAAAAATTCTTAGCCAAATTCTTAGACAAAATTCTTAACCAATTCTTTATGGAATACGCGTTTTGGCTAAGAATTTTGTCTTAGACAGAAAACTAAGACAAAATGCTTAGATTTTTTACTTAAGCATGCTTATCTCGTTTATGGAATACGGGCCCTGGGGCCCGTTGGAGAAAGAGTTGCGTTTAAACGCAAGCCAAAAAATCAATCGCAAGTCTCAAATGCGCGTTGTTGATTGGTTGAAAATCAAGTTGCGCATGATTTTTAGAGTTGCGATTGATTGCAACTCTTTCTGCAACAGGCCCCTGGGCCCGTATTCCATAAACGAGATAAGCTTTTTGCTTAAGTCTTAGCAATTTATCTTAGCATTTTGCTTGTCTAAGAAATCTTCCCTAACGATATTCTATAAACTTTAAGACATTTGTCTCAAGTCAGACGATATGGCTAAGCCAAAGTCTCAAAGTCAAATTCTATGACCTTCTAAACTGCTGCAGGGGTGACTGCAACAAAATAGCAAAAATGTCATTGAAGTTGTTTTTTCTTAACAAGTTTGATTTTATTGAAACTAATTACAACTATTGTAGTAAAAGAAGAGCATTCATCACCCATATATGGTAAGAATTCTTTATTCAGATTATTCTATATTTTGTTAATTACCAAAACATTTCAATCCCAAACCGAGTGACTTGCACAGTTTTTTATGTATCAGTCCCATTCATTACTTTTCATGTATTGTTTGTCAAAATCTAAATGGGATAGGGTAGATTCCTCTCGACATCTTTATTCTACTTCAGTTGAAGTAGACCTAGGGTCTAAGGGAAAACATTTGTAACTTTTGAGACTAGTCTTGGGTTTAACATTAGGCCTAGATCTAGCCTAGGCCCAAGATCTACAACTAATATCCGTCTGTTTGGAGGAGAATTGAACATTGTTTTTACTTTTTACTTTCCTGAAGGCTGAAGCAAAACGTAACTTTGTTAGTCTAGTGCCGTAGTGGAGCAACTGAGACTGAAGCTACATACTAGGCCTAGATCTAACGATAGACCTATATTAGTATTGGTCTAGGCCTAGAACATGCAGGACTTAGCCTGGCTTAGCCTTAAGACAGGGATAGATCTATCTAGATTTACATGTAGGTCTAGAATAGATCTGACTTAGGCCTAGACCAAAAGCTTCAGTCTCCGACTGTATTTTGGTTGTTCCGCTATTTTAGTATTACGAGTACGACACTAAACAGTCTAACGTTACGTTGGCCTAGTCTCACCAATGTGATATGACAGTAAATGTCAGAAACTTTTATATAAATCCCCAGAAACGATGGTTATTCCTGTCAACAGTGCTAGATATATCGCTATGCATTGCTTGCCAACTATGCCTAAAGTTAGATCTAGTCCTAGTAGTAGTCTAGACATCTATCTAGATCTAGGCCTACTCCTGCTTTAGGTCCATCTGTTTGTTTTGGAGTTTTTATTTTATACATTTTGAGGACTTGTTTAGATCTAGGTTTCCAGGACTAGAAAACAGGCCTAAACCTAGACCAACACTGGCAACAGCTCAGTCTCGACTAGGGCCTAGATTTATATAAGAATTTAGATCTAGGGCCTAGGCGGCCTAGCCTGTGCTTTCTTCTATTCATTCTAGATTTTATTTCTAGCCTATCCGGTAGCCCTAACGTTAGGACTGGCTGATCTAGTCTACTGTTTGATCTAGAAATCTCTAACCTAGGCCTAGATCTAGACTAAATGACTTACTCACTTAGACTGAAAGTTAGACCCTATCTAGATCTAGAACTATACCAATCTAGGTGTACATAGGGTCATAGTAATAGGTGTAGATCTAGAGACTTGTAGACTCTATCTCAATGTAGATTCTAGATCTAAAAATAGTAAATGTAGGCTAGATCTAGTCTAGTTCTACTCATCTAACGTTAGGCCTGAGAAAGGAAGTAGGCTAGGGATCTAGCATTGGGTTATTTCTAGGACTAAAGAATCTTGATCTAGGCTTAGATCTAAACTAGGGGCTGTAGTTCGAAATCTTGAGGTCTAGCCCCCCCCCCCCCAAAAAAAAAAAAAAAAAAAAACTAGAACTAAGCCCTCAGCTACATGTAGTTCTCTATGTAGCCAAACAAAAGTTAGCATTGACCATTGTCTTAATCTTTTTTGGCGTATACATGTAGTTATCATACAAACACATATTTTGATGAATGAGAAAATGTGTCTTGCAGATTATTTTAGCTCAAAACCTACATTTCATGGACATATAGGCCAATGTCATAAAATGAAGAAGTAGTTCGATACACATCATGCTGTTTACACATTTATTGATCTGATATGCTGTTACCATGGCAACAAATTTTCAAATATATGTCTTGCAGATCTACACCTCAAAATCAATGTGTGAGCCAACTTTTATAAGAATTGGTAAAACTAATAAAGGGATTCAAACCACAAGATTTTCACCTAATTTCTTTATATAATATGTTGTTACCATAGCAACACGAATTCTGATACAGGCAAAAGTATATCTTAGACATCTTCAACTCAAGACTATTGTGTGCGCCAACATTTTAGGAGAATTGACCAGTTGAAAACTGATAAAGTAATTCAAATTACAAGATTTTCATCTAGTTTTTGTTATTTTATTTGTTGCCATGGCAACACAATTTTTTTATAAAGTATATTTTATATATACTTTGCACATCTTCACATCAAGACTAACGTTTGTGCCACATTTCATGAGAATTGATTAAAAACTGAAGAAGTCGTTGGAACTGCAAGATTTTTACATAATTTTTGCCCTAATATACCGTTACCTTGGCAACACAATTTCCGACACATGCGAAAATGTGTCTTGCACATCTTTACCTCAAGACTTATGTCTGTGGCAAACATCATGAGAAGTGGTTGAAATATTGTAAACTTGTTAAAACCACAAATTTTTCACCTAATTTTCGTTATTTAATATGTTGTTACCATGGCAACGCAATTTTTGTATATAGGCATAAAATATGTTTTGCACATCTTCACATCAAGACTAATGTTTGTGCCACATTTCATGAGAATTGGTTAAAAACTGAGGAAGTAGTTGGAATAGCAAGATTTATACATAATTTTTGCCATAATATACTGTTACCATGGCAACACAATTTCCGACACATGCAAAATTATGTCTTGCACATCTTTTCCTCAAATCCAATGTGTGAGCCAACTTTCATGAGAATTGGTAGAAAACCGATGAAGTAATTTAAATTTTAAATTTTGGCCATAATATACTGTTACCATGGCAACACAATTTCTGAAAAAGCAAAAAAAAAACTCTTACACCTCCTTACCTTAAGACCAATGTGTGTTCCAAATTTCATGAAAATTGGTTAAAAACTGAGGAAGTAGCTCGAAATGCAATATAGGTATGAATTCTAAAAAAAAATTGGCCATGATTTGTTGGATTTAAACGTTGTCTTAAAGCAATTAAGACAACTCACCACTGTCTTAAAGTTAGGGCAAAATTCTTAGCCATGTAGAATTTATGAAATACAGACTCTGCATATTTAAGAAAAGTTACTTAGCCATTCATCCTAAATCTGTCTTAGTCGCGCAAAAATTCTTAGCCAAATTCTTAGACAAAATTCTTAGCCACTTCTTTATGGAATACGCGTTTTGGCTAAGAATTTTGTCTTAGACAGAAAACTAAGACAAAATGCTTAGATTTTTGACTTAAGCATGCTTATCTCGTTTATGGAATACGGGCCCAGGTCATTGTTTATTTGTTTGTTCAGGAAGACAAACCAAAGATTTACAAAAATGGGATCTTCTGCCTTCTTGTTTGGCGCCAAGCGTTTAGATTGGAGAATGGTAATAATAACATGAAGTATGTTAAATGTAGCTAGGGCCCGCTGGTAGAGCAGTTTTATAACTGAAGTGGCTAACCTGGGTAAATAAAACGCCATTATCATCTTGATTCTCAAACAGCCATCACTTTTTTATTCGTTGCCTGATTTCTTTTTTAAAGCTTGCAATCTCTAATTTTTCTCTGATATTTATCTCATGTTGCACCTCAATACCCGTTGAACGTTTTCAACGGGGTCCTCTTACAATCCCAATGGTCCACGAGGCCGAGGGTCCACGAGCCCGAGGGTTCACGAGGACGAGACCAAATTTTCTCATATTTTTGGTGTATTGCCATTAACTACAACTGATTCGTCAAATTGTGTAGGGTTTAATTTACATTGAAGAATAGGTAGGTTACATGTAAGTCGGAAGTCTTCAATTGACATAGACGATTAACATATTGATAGAATGAAATAAAAGATCAGAAAACCGCGGACGTTAACCTTTTCAACCACTGGCGTAAATCCATGTTGATGGGTGGGGGGATGACATAAATATTTTGGTATTTTTTTGCAATCATGTTTTTAGATATGCAAGGAATTGTCATTGATATGTCCACAGTGGCGACCGTGGGTCACGGCATTGGCGGGGGGGGGCACCAGCAAAATTTTTGAATGACATAATAGAGACATTTTAAGGACAATGTCATTAAACGGATATGTATCTCAGTGATCAAATAATGCGAGCGCGAAGCGCGAGCTGAAATTTTGTTATATTCACACCTAAAAAGGGACATTATAATCAAATTTGTGTAATCATGATAGGTACCTGTCTCGCTTAACAATGCGAGCGCGAAGCGCGAGCTGAAAACTTAGATAATTCAGACCTGAAGTGGGGCATTCTAAGGTTTCTTTGTAGGAATTAACTAGGACCATACGTATTTCATTAACCAAATGATGCGAGCGCGAAGCGCGAGCTGAAAAATTTTGATGTTCAGATGAGAAGAAGGGGCATTTTAAGGACTGATTTTAGGAATTCATGAAGAGCAGACATATCTCACCAATCCACTAATGCGAACGTAATCACGGACAGGAAATGTTTCATATATACGAAGACCTTAACATGGGGCAATCACTTTTGAATCATGAAAAAGAAGCATATGTCACTACATAAAACAATGATAACTCAAGTGCTAGGAAATATATTTGGTTTATATTGACTTGAAAACGGGATGTTTTAGTACAACAGGATTATGCAGGGGCCATGGAACGGGGGGGGGGGGCTGGGGGGGCTTCAGCCCCCCACTTTTTTCCAAAACCGTGTACAAAAACGCAAAAATGACCATACGATTGTGATTTTTTGCATGGTCAGCCCCCCCCCCCCCACTTTTGGCTCAGCCCCCCCCCCCACTTTGAAAACCGTTCCGCGGCCCCTGTTATATATCTCGTTAAACAGACAATGCGAGCACCAGGAACAATGAAGACGTAGGCCCTGGGCAAATTATGTTTCATAAAGTTATGATAAAAATGTTTCTTATGTAATGTAATTTAACATAGTTATAATATAACATTCTAATGAATAATATTTTCTTCTTTCCCACTACGTTTCTCTTCCGTTCTCCCTCTTTTCTCCTTTTCCCCCTTTCCCCTTTCCCCCCTTTCCCCGTTTTTTTTTGGTCAGCCGATAGGGGGGGGGGATGTGCCGCCCATGTCCCCCGTAGTTACGCCACTGTATGTCCATATGGCAAATACCCCTCCAATATTATTATCTTTTTTACCCCATGATGGTTTAATGGTTTTATTAGAGATTACATTCAACAAATTTTTGACATTCCATCTTAATCCCTTCCCAAAGACCCCAACATTGATGAATTGGAAGAAACGGGGTTTCTCTTCAATGCTATAATAAGGACATAAGTATTTTGTTTGGAAATGGTGAACTGGCTCTTTAATTGCATTTTATGATTCAATAATATTATTTTATTTGTTAAGCGGTATTTTTGGAAGAATTTTCACCAATAAAACAATTATCTCTTGTGATTTTTTTTTTCATTTTTTTCGTAAAAAGTGGGGGGATGTTTGTACAGGCCATCCCCCCTCCTCGAAAAGTGGGGGGATATATCCCCCCATCCCCCCCCCCCGGGATTTACGCTGTACACACACGCGACCACAGGTTTTACAAACCCACCCTGAACAAGTCTTATCCTTTGGTCAAATCTATACCCTATTCAAGTAATTTCGCGTGCATTTTTGACAATTTTGCCTCCTAAACAAGTGTAACTCTTAAAGCAGATACGAACCAATGGCGCGCTCGAGTCCTCAACTACTCATACCTGGCCAGTTTCTTGACCCATATATAACGCCAGTGTATTCTAGTAATATATACCCACTTGAATGATAACATGCTAATTAATTTCTCAATACATAATTTATACCGCAATAATTGTGTTACTAAGTAGCAAAACAATTACTTTTCCTCTCAAAACATTTTTATTTTTCTATACAAATACAATTATAGGTCAATCTATTCTCTGTAGCACTGGCGTAAATCCCGGGGGGGATGGGGGGATATATCCCCCCACTTTTCGAGGAGGGGGGGATGGCCTGTACAAACATCCCCCCCCCACTTTTTACGAAAGAAATAAAAAAAAAATCACAAGAGATAATTGTTTTATTGGTGAAAATTCTTCCTAAAATACCGCTTAACAAATAAAACAATATTATTGAATCATAAAATGCAAATAAAGAGCCAGTTCACCATTTCCAAACGAAATACTTATGTCCTTATTATAACATTGAAGAGAAATCCCCGTTTCTTCCAATTCATCAATGTTGGGGTCTTTGGGAAGGGATTAAGATGGAATGTCAATTTTTTTTCAATGTAATCTCTAATAAAACAATTAAACCATCATGGGGTAAAAAGATAATAATATTGGAGGGGTATTTGCCATATGGACATACAGTGGCGTAACTACGGGGGGGGGGGGGGCATGGGGGGCACATGCTCCCCCCCCCCCCCCCCCCCCCCCATCGGCTGACCAAAACAAAAACGGGGAAATGGGGAAAAATAGAAAAGAGGGAGAAAGGAAGAGAAACGTAGTGGGAAAGAAGAAAATATTATTCATTATAATTATAATTATGTTACACACAGAAAAATTAGGGTACATTTGGGGTACATTTCGAGACATTATCACCCACGCGATCATATTGTACCCTTGGGGTACTGGTTTTTAGCCAAGAACAGCGGATTCTTGCGAGGGGTATAATTTTGAACCTTTCTTGTGTTAAGATTAGTGTGGTTTCCAGACCCATACATAAGCTTTATATTACATAAATATTAGATAATTCAATTCCCAATGTATGATTAACGCATTAAACATGAATATATATTATTTACTATGCGATTTAGCCCTAAGATAGTGTCATTCTTGGTAGAATATTTAATACTGTTCAAATTAAAATAAGAATCATCCTTAAATGGGTTTTAAAGATAAGACCATGCCGTCAACTTTGCCGCCAACTTTGAGCCGGCGTGCAAGACGCTCGTGCAAGCTGTGAACGGTGGACGCTCGTGCAAGCTGTGAACGGTGGTGCAATTTCTCTGGAAATCATTGTCAAATCCGTCTAAAAGTGAGTATTTTCAGCCGCTTAGCATCTATTCTCTATGTTATCATAATTTTGCCAGAATATTGATCTTTTACCTGCAAATTTTTCCAGTTATGAGTAGCGAAACTGCCACGAACGGACGCTGGTTAGAAATTCTGACCAGTCCCACTCCTTCATTTTCGTTGTGGTGCGACTAACGTGAATCGAGACATAAAAATTACTAATTACCACTTTGACACTTATTTTTCAACTTCTTTAGTTAATTTCCTTCTGGCCAGAGCAGAGAAACTAAAAAATTGAGGAATTTAACAATGAGAGTGTGCATTTAACGTGGAATCTAAATAAATATGCTACATTATAACTTACATAGCCATATGGCATATGTGTAACTGCAACTGTTAGTCATTGGATGATACATTTTCATGATTTTATAATTTTCGTTCATCAGTTTGTTTATCATTTGACCAGAACGGTAATTATTGTCATGTTTCCTCAACCTTTGCCATTTCGATGCCCATTGTGTGGTATCCATTTACGGTCTCTGCAAAGACTGCTAAGTCATGTAGGCGCAGTTCATCAGCATGAGCCCAACCTTTATATCACATGCAATATACAGGGTTGCGTACAAGGGTTTAGCAAATTCCATTCCTATCGATCACATATGTATAGAAAGCATCGATTATTCCTTGATCTTGAAGAGAACCCTAACCACTTAGCCCAGGAAAATGATGAACAGCATTCTGGTGATGAACTTGAAAATTATGGTCACGTGCTTGATGATGTGCAACTGGGAGAAAGAGATCGTAGTTCAAACAGGGAAATGCTACAAAAGCATTTGGCAATGTTTGCTCTTAAAACTAGGGAGAAATATAATCTCCCTAGAGTAGTTGTACAAGATATCATGAGTAGTGTACGTTCTCTCGTGTCATTTGTAAATGAGTCCCATACAAGTACCACAGATCACGAAGGTCCTTATAATTTTCCTGCATGTCGAGAACCAGAAGATGAACTCAATGATCTTACATGTGATACAATCTTTGAGTCGATTGGGTCCGATTTTCTTCTTGAGAAATATTGCAAGGCCAATTTAGGTTTGATAGAATCTCACGAAAAGATCTTAGGTGAAGAATTGGTAAATGGTCGGCCGGTCAAACATACAATGCAGTATGTTCCCATTCTTGAGGTGTTAAAACAATACCTTGGCCAGGAAGATGTATGGGCTAGTATGAATGCCAACTTCATGGAGGTTTCTGATCCTGATATATTAGCAGGATATAAAGCTGGGGCTCATTTCCAGAGTAGTGAATTTTACTCTGCCCATCCACATGCATTGAGGATTGTGTTGTACACTGACGAGTTCGAAATTGTCAACCCATTGGGGGCAAAACGTGGTCAGCAAAAGTTGCTTGCAGTGTACTACATGGTGGAAAATATTGAGGCTCAATATCGATCAACCTTGTCAAATATCCATCTTGCTCTCCTTGTTAGGAACAAAATCGCTCAAAAATATGGATATGAAGGGATACTTAAACCCCTCATCACTGACCTAAAGATTCTGGAAAAAGATGGCATCTTCATAAATGTGAATGGCACAACGCATCACCGCCTTGGTTCTGTCATTGCAATGTGTGGTGACAATCTCTCGGCTCATGCTGTTGGTGGGTTTTCCAGTTGTTTCAATTCTGGGCGTATTTGTAGGCACTGTATGGCATTGAAACCTGAGATCTGCACAAAATTTGAAGAAAGTCAGTTTGTTCTCCGAACCACAGAAGTACATGCATATCATTTAAATGCCATTAAAGCAGACAGTCACAATTGTTCTGTTTATGGTGTTTATCGTCCATGTGTTCTCGATGAATTGCGATATTTTGATGTTACAAAGTGTTTACCCCCTGATCCCATGCATGATCTGCTTGAGGGAGTTGTCCATCATGTGATAAGAGTTGTCCTCAAAGAGTTATTGACACAACGATGTTTGAATTTTTCCAGTAGTAAACTGCAGAAGAAAATGGAAGAATTTAAATATGGTAGAAATGATGCAATGAGCAAGCCCGTTGTAATTCAGGCCAAAAATGTGAAGCACAATGAGCCCAATATAGTTGGTTCTGCGTCACAGAAACTATGCTTGTTCAGGCTATTGCCTTTTTTGATAGGTGAATTTGTGCCTGAAGATGCAGATATATGGGAGCTTTATCTTTCTTGCAGAGAGATTGTGGATATTTGCCTCTCACCCATTGTAAAGAAATCATGGCTTCCATATCTGCAGCAAGAGGTAATCGATCTAAGTGAATTGTTTGCAAAATATTCACAAGATCAATATCCTTGCAAACTTCATTATTTGATCCATTACCACAGACATCTTTCAGACTTTGGACCTCTTAGAAACTTTTGGTGTATGAGATTTGAATCTAAGCACCAATATTTCAAGAATCTATCGTCTGTGGTCCGTAACTTTAGAAATGTTGCCTTAACCCTGACAACACGTCATCAGTCTCTCCAATGTTGGCAAATGAATGCAGGGTCATTTTTCCAGCAGCAAGAGAGTGCTCTTAGTAATTGCAGACAGATTTCAGTGCTTAAACTGCCTCGTGCTCTCCAAAGAGTTTTGACTGAAATGAGTCTTGTCCACGAAGGCAATTTGTGGAAGACAAATTCTGTGCAAGTAAATTCCATGACTTATCAAGATGATGATGTTATCATCATAGATATAAAGCATGAAGAAATTCCTGTCTTTGGGAAGGTTAAGCATATTTTACAATGTGACACACATTGGTATATATGCATCAAGGAGTTTGATACGTGCAGATTTAACAGGCATCTTCATGCATATGAAATTGGTGTAACAGAAAGATGGAGTGTGATGAAGGCAGGACCAAGAAGGGATTTCCAGAGTCTTAGTCTTTATGAGATAGATGACAAGTGCATGGTATCGTTGAAACATAGACCTTTGTTGTTGTAAGGAAAATTGAATCTTGCCCTCTATTAACCTATTTTCAGCATTTCATGCAATTATTGCTATTTTTGTGGTGTGTTCAGAAAACAGTAGAGGTCCTGTGCTGTCCAGTTTCTTTTTAGGTTTCTAGTAGTTTTTTTTTTCTCTCCTTCTTTATATACTTTTTCGTTTATCTCATACATGTGTCATTTGTCTCTGACAAAGGTTCTGCTAGGACTGACTGCTCAGGCTCTTTTACTTCGTGTTTTTCCAATTAACATATATTGTATTTTGTGGTTCTATAATGGCTACAATTTAAATGCTCATCTCACCTAGCAAAGAAGATTTTTTTTTAATAGTCTAGATACTGAGTCTGAATAAGTATCTAACATATTTTCCAATGCGTTCAAGTAGTTTTGCTACTCTCTAAATGGTAAATTAACAATTGAATGAATAAATTAATGTATATATAGAGAGAGATGTAGGTTGATTATACAGCCACTATCATGGCAATTTTGGGGTGAGAGTGCATCGACCCAGCTTGTCAGTTGGTCATCTCTAAGCCGGCTAAAAGGTATGTATAATCCTCTCTGAATGTCAGTGTGATACGATTTTGATGTTGATAGTGTGAAATTCACAAATTTGTCATGAATAGTGGAGGTGTCGTGGTCTAGATGTGAATTCCTGGGACTTTCTGGCAAGAAATTTTACTACATCTGCCACTTTCACCCAGGTGCTATTTGGGGACCAGAAAAAAACTTACCTGCACGGGCTTAAAGGCTCGCTCCGGCCAAGAAATATCTTGCTTTGATTAGAAGCAGAAAAATCATACGAATGGATTTTTTCTTCTGTCTCAAAGACGGGGGAAGGTGGGGGAAGGGGGAGTAGATAGAGGAAGTAGCATTTCATGAAATAACCCTTCTCATGGGATATTACATTCTATGGCAGATATTTCACAATCAACCATAGATACAATTCTTTTGCGTGGCAACAGAGATCACAATATTTCTGGTTATTTTCTCAAGTGGGCGAGACACAATATTGCTAATGCCTTGTTATTCTAATAATATTATAATAATAATATTGTTATTATTATCATTATTATTATTATTATTATTATTATTATTATTATTATTATTGTTAGCAGTGTTATTTATTGATAATTACTGTCATTGTTCATGGCTACTCTATATAATAAGTGCAGTACAACAAACAATAATACTTCTCAGATATTTTGCGCACTGTTTTGCTTCAACAATACACCCAATCAAGACAATCAATGACATATCGTGCATATTTCTTTCTTCCTTTAGTGTTGCAGTATCATGTTTCTTGTGGGACTTCAAAGAAGCAGGTTATCATTGAAGAAAATGCCACAATTGATGACTTGAGGGTGAAGATTGCCTCCAAATTTAACATGAGGAGACCCGACAGCCTGCAGGTCTTCAATAAAGACTTTGGTGACTGGCTGGACCTGGAAGAAGAGGATGAACTTCCTCCAACAATGTCAAGGGTGAAGGTTTTGGATGACCCAAACGAGGACACAGAAGACAAAGCGAGTTCTGATATCCATGAAGACAGGGAGGTCCCATCAAGACAGTAGGTTATTTTTTGTCTGTTCTGTATGCATATTATGTTGACGTTATCCGCATATATTGTTCATCTTTTCCATTTTAATGCGTGAGGCAAACGCCTGGAGTAGTAAATGTCATAGACTTATATTTTTCCTCATGTTTCTTTTAATCGGATTGTAATTTATTCACTCAATGATTTATTTCTATTATTGTAAATCAATTAAGCATTTGGCTGATTTTTATATACACGAGATGTTGTTATTGCCATTAATATTATTAGTATTATTATCATTATAATTGTTATCATCATCTTTTTGCGCAGGACTTCAGTCGCTTCCACATGTCCTCAGACGCTGACATCTGAAGGAGCAAGGAGCAGCTTTTTTGTAAATTTTAAAGTGCCTGAAATGCCCCACGATGTGCAAAAACTCTTAAATGACAACAACAAGGCTGTTCTGGAAAGGAAGTGGAGGAGAAAAATTGTGTCGCATCTGTATGACAACATGGTTCAAGTGGCAGTGTAAGTTTGCGTTAAAATTTGTCTTTCTCCTCAGTGAGTTTTCATTATTAGGACATATATTGGCTCAATCAGCGCCCGAACCCTACAATAATCTATAATAAACCATATAAAGCTTATTATAACCCTACAATATTAAGTCTGTATTGAACAAAATATATATTGCTTGGTTTGTGTACATATTCAAACATTTGTATCATTATTATACATGTATACGGGCAATTCCGTAAACTGATCAACCTTTTGTACGTCCGACCTCACTTTTCTGCTATTTTACTTTGCTATTTCACTATTTGGGCCATCATCATGAAAGACCATTACACCGAGTTTGCAAATCAGATATGAATGATGGAAAGTTAATTTATGAAGGCCCTGTATGCAGGGGATCAGCTGTACATAATTTATAGATTTACCAATTTTTTTGTATTGCTTTGATGTACCCTCAAAAATTTAATCGAATCTTGTGCATGTACATTATTATGTTTGGTTCCTCTCCTCTCTCCCTCTTTCTCTCTCTTTCTTTCTATCTGTGTGTGTGTTTCTGTCTTCTCTTCTTTCTTTCTCTCTCTCTCTCCCTCTCTCTCTCTTTAACTACAGGTACCCTCATTCATGGGAGTACAATGCTGTGTGCAGTGCACTGATTAACAAGCACCCGATTTTGAAGGATCGAACCATAAATGGTTCGGGATATGTAAGTTTTACATGCGCGCATGTGTGTGAGAATAATGATAATGATTCTTGAGATGATAACATATAATAAGTAGTAAATTGTAGTGAACAAATATGCAATATTGAAACATTTTTTGTTCTTTTTTTTTCCTTACACATCTTGTGTTTCCTTACACATCTTGTGTTTGCGAGTCTGATACCACTTCAAAATGGAGGAAAAATACCATGAAAAAGATCGATTTTGCACAGATTTGACTGGAACTTGATTGTGTATTATGTGTCAGAATATATAACTTGTTAAATACCTTTTCAATCATTCCACTTCATTACGTTAAAGCCCAAGTATAGTTTTGGTAAGGATTAAGAAATGTGAATTTTTGGGATATCTACCATGACATATAGTTTTTATACACATTTTAAGACCATAGCATTTTTTCTACGAGCTAATTCTTTTGGAAATTTGAATTTGACCGTTAAATCGTATTTAGCGCCCTCTATTGGTTGTAACAATAATTTGCTTCTTATCGGGCATATACAAAGTTATTTCCAAGACTTGATTAAAGCATGATAAAAAGGAATACACAAAGAATAAATTCTGAAATTTTCATCCAATTCTATGCATGAGAAGTTGTCCTTTATCAAGAAAGAAAATATTGAATTCGCATCGGGGGACACGACGCTGAAATATTTTGCACATTTTAGGTTATAACTTTTCCAAAACTTGTTCATTTTTTGCACAATCTTTTGTACAACATGTTCATGATATCATGTTTCATTTTATACCGATTTGAAGTCAAAATTTGGTGATAAAAAATTTCGCTTTTACCAAAACTGTACTTGGCCTTTAACCCTAAATAGGCTGGGCTATTTTGAGAGTTCTCAGAGCCGGGGGGGGGGGGGCCTCCCAGGCCCCCCCCCCCCCCCCCTTCTGTTCTCGGCCGTCGATCGCGCTATCGCCGCGAAAATTTGCACGCGAGTAGAGCATCATGTAAACTACAAATTACCATCGTCAGATTTTCGAAAAAATACACCGTTTATTTTTAATTAATTAATTATGCTAATTTATGCATAAAAAGGCATTTTGTTCTCTAAATCACAAAATACTAGTGATAGCAAACTAATTTTTGGTCTAAGTATTCCTGGTATCATATCTAACAATTCCACATAAAAAAAATTGCACTGACAAATTGAATTTCTTTTTTTTTTTTTTTTTTTCAATTTCTTGTGTATTTCATTGTTTTTTCGACCTTTTTTTTCTATTGTTTTTTGGGCACAATTTATTACAAATATTTTTTCAAGTATAATTATGCTAATATGAATTGATTTCTGCCACTGAAAGCAAAAACATGAATTATTATGTGAATTAATTGAAAAAACACAATTTGCATTGACTTTGTACACAAAAACACGTTTTGGAGCAGTTTTGAGGCTGACATGCGTGTATAAAATGTTACGTAATTTCGTAACGGTAAGTCCGATTATCATGAAAACGGTTTTAAAAGTTGCGGGAAACTTGAAAGAAAAAAGTCAGCGAGCCGCGTTATCAGAAATTTTCGTGCAGCGAAACGATCGCGAAATCCGTCGGCCCCCGGCCTAGTTAGGGTTAATGCAGGGTTAATTATTAAAATAACCAGGTTTTTTTTTTTAATATGCTGTTATGCTTCATGTCTCACATTATTTTTGCATTGTAGGATACAATAAAAGAGTCGCTGAGGACAAAGTTTAAACACGAGAGAGGGATTCGAACACCATCAACTGATGTAGCCAGGAGGAGGGAGTTGTATGGCCGCAATGGCCCCAGAAAGCGTGCTGAGGACAACGTGGAAAAGGCCCCATCTCCTGTTAAAAGGAAGAAGCGGGATAGCATTGAGGTAAAGCAACCGTATACTTTTTTAGAGTTATCTGTAGCATCTATCTGGCATTTCAATGTTATGACTTATTGTGAAAGAAGCCATCTATTAGATTGTTGGTTGTAATACATGTGTCGATTTATATATAGAAACAAATGAAATTTCAATCTTGTGTGCCGATGATTTTTCATGTATTCAAGAACTCATGTGACGTTTTGTTTAAAATTAATGTGCTCTTTTTTTTTTTTGTTTAGACCTCACATGGGGGAGAAGACGAAGCCAGCATCCAAAGACACATCGCGTCATTAAAAGATCTGGCATCCAAGAGGGGCGCAGACCCGTCAATTATTCAGGACAAAATGAAGCGGACGCGAAGTCATAGACTTTGTTTTATTCAAGCCAATGCTTTGCAGGATGTTCTGAATGAATATCCGATACTGAGGTTTGAAAAACAGGTTAGTACTAAATGTATTTCTTTCTTTGATAACATTAAAACTACTACGTACACATCAATCTCTTCGCGCACCAAATCAGATCTTAACGCAACATTGATTATTATTTACTATTAAAATTGTACATGTACAAAAAAATATTGAAACTGCAGAGTTATAAATATCGGCTCCTATTTTTCGGAATAAATGGATGAAAATGCAATAGATTATAGATACTGCACATCTTCGACCAAGTTAACTACTTTATTCATGTGTGATGTTCGGTTTTCATTTAAGAAATATGGAGGATATTTTGATGAAACTTAATGAAAATTAATCAGCGCGGATTAATCAAATGAAATCCATGAATTTGATTGGATAAAAAGCATCGTCTCTTACTCTTTAATAAATATTAGTGTCGGAGAATGAGGCTTGTATTGTTGCTGCAACAAGCCTCATGAAATGCCCTCCAGGCGCTAGTTATAAGTGCGCTATTGATTACCTTCTATGAACATTGGCTCATTTTGTTTAATTTGTGTCCATCCATTCTTTTTAGCTAATACGTGAGCTTCAAAATACGTATGGGGCAAAGGAAATAGCAGCCGCTATTGCCGAATCGGTTACAGCTAGTGGAGAAGTGATTCTCCGAGAAGGATTGAAGGTGCCAGCAGCACAAGAAGTGATCGAGCAATATCAGGACAAAGTTGATGGTGCGACTACAGACAAGCAGAAGAAAGGTATTTTGTGCCTCATACCTCCAATTTATTTTATGGTGTAGAGCAGGGGTTCTCAAACTACGGCCCGCGGGCCGGATCCGGCCCGCAGAGCTTCTCTATCCGGCCCGCGAGACTCTGCTGGGTTTTTTTAATCACTAAAGTCACGATATGAAACAAAGCTCAATATGATTACATTGTGTATCCATGTAGACCTAACCGTAATAAAAGTAATGGCAGTCAAATTAATTTGACATTTAAACAAAGTTTAGTGGAGTCTTTTCTGTCTGTTCGATCTACTTATTAGATGACCAGCGCTGTTCTCACCATGTTTGGATCTACATACAGGTGTGAAAGTGCATTTTCCACAAGGAACATTTTAAAGAACTAACTCATACCGAAGTACCTTGACAGGGGCCGCGGAACGGTTTTCAAAGTGGGGGGGGGGCGCTGGCCATGCAAAAAATCACAATCTTATGGTCATTTTTACGTTTATATAAATGGTTTTGGAAAAATGTGGGGGGCTGAAGCCCCCCCCCCCCCCGCTTCCGCGGCCCCTGCTTGACAAGTGAACATTTGCACCCGTGCCTTCGTCTGGTAATTACACCTTTTGTGCCAAGGTTCAAGCAACTTATTGCTGACAGACCACTAGCGTACCTACGGGGGGGGGGGGGGCAGGTCGGCACTCTGCCCCCCCTGACGAGCCACAACCCATACAAAAGACATATACCTGCCCCCCCCTGACGAGCTTAAAAGACCTTTTTTGCCCCCCTGACGAGCTTGAAGACCTTTATTGCCCCCCCCCCCCCTGATGAGCTTGAAGACCTTTTTTTTCTTTTTTTTTTTTTTTTTTTGCTTGTCAAATTTTTTGGCGGCCGATTTTGCCCCCCCTGTGGAAAATCCTAGGTACGCCACTGTGACAGACTGTCACTTTTCCCATATTGAAAGTGACTAGAAGACTGACATCATTGTTAGAGTCTACAACAGACGTACTCTATTATTCATTCTACTTTGACTGCAAAAATATTGATACTTCAAGACATAATCTGTCTTCCCAATACCAGTTATGTATAGGTAAAATCTAGATTCCTTCTAACAAAGTGCTGCAATTTTGTTATCATTAATATTGACTCTCGCTGTATTTTGAAATCTTTTCTAATTTTGCCTGCGTTCTGTATGAAACTGTTATAAATTTGTTGGAATAAAAGCTCCCAAAATAAGGGCCAGATTATAGAGCATCTAGGACCCCGACCTCAAGGGTCTTTGCGCTTCGCGCACATTTTTGTCTAAGTATCCACTTCAGCCTGGCCCTTTTAGGTTTACTTGGAGTCTCATCTGGCCCTTCAAAGAAAAAGTTTGAGAACCCCTGGTGTAGAGGATAGTACCAAAAGCTATGGAATTATTTGCGATATTTACATTTATTTCGGCTTACATATAAAAAGGAATTGGTACTGCTAAAGTCACTGTCGTCCATGCCTTCAAAATCAGTTAATTGCATGAGGAGGAACATAACTATCCCACATTAGTTGTCATAGTCTTTGTTTATTATTCTTATCATAATTTATTATGGTGCTCAATTTCCCTGTCATCACCCTTTCAGAGAAGAGAAGAAAAAATGGACGTGTTTCCTTGACAATTAACATGGATATTTCGTTATCTTTCCTTCATGATTATGATCTAGAAGAAATAGCTTCCAAAAGCGTAAAACTGAAATACAATGTATTTACATGTATCTATTTTGTTTGGTTTTGTTTTAGATTTACTGGTGGCATTGTCATGCTTGCTGTTTCCTTTGATATTTGGGGAAAA
The DNA here is from genome assembly GCF_037042905.1 of Lytechinus pictus. Classification (NCBI taxonomy): domain Eukaryota; kingdom Metazoa; phylum Echinodermata; class Echinoidea; order Temnopleuroida; family Toxopneustidae; genus Lytechinus; species Lytechinus pictus. The sequence goes on from NC_087250.1 coordinate 6,983,482, forward strand.
GGACTCCATGTACACTATAAACAAGGTAACATTCAGATTCCGCATTTAGTATCTACTTTCCTTGGGATTGATTAAATTTTGCATTTGTCGGCTTTATCTAATTGTCATTCCAGGTCATTCCAGGCTATCATTTTTTTATGTTAACAATTCTAATTTAAGATAGACACCAATTGCAGGGACTGCAGAACCGGGGGCGGGGGGAGGGGGGGTGGGTGCTCGGGGCTGCAGCCACCACACTTTTTAAAAATTGCGTGCAAGCCTATGGCAATGTGTAAAAATCGTTATCCACAGGCCCCGCACTCTCAGCCCCCCCCCCCCCCCCACTCTTCAAAAACGTTCCATGGTGCCTGAAATGTACCATCAATAATACAGTTTAACCTCTTTATAAAGATCACTGATGCATGTATATTAAAGTAATGTTTTTGGTCAGAGTTCTTTGCATTGATTTGTTTTCCCTCCAAGGGAATAATGAATATCGAGAATCTTTTTTAACCCTATTTTAACTGGGCTTTTTGAGACCAAGTTTATACTTCAGATCTCGGCCGTGGATCGCGCAATCGCCGCAAAATTTTGCACACGGATAGAGCAAAGTGTAAACTACAAGACTGTATGGATTGATTTTCCGAAAATTCCTAATTTCTATTTTTAAATAATTAATTATGCAAATTTATGCATGAAATCACACTTTCTGCTCTATTTCCCTCAATAAAGCACCTATAAGGCTAATTTTTGGTGTGAATATTCTTTATAATATCCCTCATGACACAACTTGAAAAAAATTTGGTATGACAATTTATTTCTTATGTTTTTTATTGATTTATGAATTTCTTATGTATTTCTTTGTTTTTTAGACCTTGTGTTTTCTATTGTTTTTTCTATGAAATTTATTGCAGGACATTTTTGAAGCATTTTTGTGCTGAAATAAATTAGTTTCAGCCCATCAAACAAAAAATAACTACATCTTTATGGATTCTGACTGAAATCACAATTTACATTGACTTTGCACACAAAATCACGTTTTTGAGCCATTTTCGGTCTGACATGCATGTACAAAAAGTGGTGCGGCAACATAACCACATACCCGATTTTTGCGAAAACAGTCTTAAAAGTTGCGCAAGACGTTAAAGAAAAAAGTCAGCGAGTCTCGTGGTGAAAAAATTTTGCGCGGCTGAGTGATCGCGAAATTTGTCGAGGGGGGGGTCAAATTGACCCCCCCCCTCCCCAGTTGGAATAGGGTTAAAGATTTATATGTTTTTATATTTCCGATTGGCTTTCTCTTTCTCAATTTTGTCAGGAACCCCAGAGCCCTACTCCTACCCTAGTGATATCAGGGAACCCCTTTGAATGTCGTGATTTAGCCATATTCATGGACGGGATAGAAGTTTGTCGAGCATCAGATCTCACATCCGGGTTTGTTGCAACATTCTCAAGTTTTTATGTGTTTGGGGTCCAGTACCCACAACGTGGAAAGAGGACCCTACAGCTATACCAGAAATTTTTTGCAGGACTGGATGATGGAAGTCCCCTACCACCCAGAGTCCAGCGATTTCTTAACAGCCTTGTTTAGACTGATTTATTTCTGGTTGGAAATTCCGCCGTAAATTTCTATTATTTTGCCCTAAAATTAAAGACTGTTCTGTGTACATGAGAAGATTTACACTCTCTTGCTACATTTGCTGAGATGAGGCAAAGTTTTGTATCAACTCAAACATTTTAATTTATTACGATTGCTTCATTTATTTTATGTGCTGAAATGAGGCCAAGTTTTGTTTCCTGTATCAACATGATCAACTCAAACTTTTTTTATTACACCTGCTTCATTTATTTTATGTGCTGCAATGAGGCAAAGTTTTGTATCAACTCAAACATTTTAATTTATTACACCTGCTTAATTTATTTTATGTGCTGCAATGAGGCAAAGTTTTGTATCAACTCAAACATTTTAATTTATTACACTTGCTACATTAATGTGCTGAAATGAGGCAAAGTTTTGTATCAACTCAAACATTTTAATTTATTACACTTGCTACATTAATGTGCTGAAATGAGGTCAAGTTTTGTTTTAAAGGGGTACTAGCCCCTGACATTATCGTGCTCTCATTGAATAAAGAAAAATCAGATGAACAAACTGTAAAAAATTGATAAAAATCAGACAACTCGCTCAAAAGTTATGAATTTTCAAAGTCACCGAGATTTGACGATCACTGCCGCTCATGGGGATCAGTGCGATCGGCAAAACCGACGGAATCTGTGACGTCATGTCGGACAACTCCTCATTCACTTTGTACATAGAATATTTAAAAATTGATCAATGTCAAATTTAGAGTGAGGTTGCAGCATGAATCTTTTCAAAATACAAGCAAAAACAATATAGAAATGCTATACCGCAACCAAAAAATGGTATTTTGTTGACTTTTCCGAGAAAAAGGAGAAAATGTGAAGTTTGGTGTACAGAGTGAATGAGGAGTTGTCCGACGTGACGTCACAGATTCCGTCGAATTTGCCGATCGCACGGATGCCCATGAGCGGCAGTGATCGTCAAATCTCTGTGACTTTGAAAATTCATAACCTTTGAACGGGTTGTCCGATTTTGCCCAAATTTTCAGTTTGTTCATCTGGATTTTCTTCATATCCTGAGGTGAGGATAATTCCAGGGGTTGGTTTCCCTTTAATTTATTACATTTGCTACATTTATTTCATGTTTTGTGTGCTGAAATGAGGCTAAGTTTTGTTTCCTACATCAACTCAAACGTTTTAATTTATTGTATGTGCTGAAATGAGGCCAAGTTTTGTTTCCTCTATCAACTCAAACATTTTAATTTATTACGATTGCTTCATTTATTTTATGTGCTGAAATGAGGCCAAGTTTTGTTTCCTGTATCAACTCAAACATTTTAATTTATTACACCTCCTTCATTTATTTTATGTGCTGCAATGAGGCAAAGTTTTTTATCAACTCAAACATTTTAATTCTTTACGATTGATTCATTTATTTTATGTGCTGAAATGAGGCCAAGTTTTGTTTCCTGTATCAACTCAAACATTTTAATTTATTACACCTCCTTCATTTATTTTATGTGCTGCAATGAGGCAAAGTTTTTTATCAACTCAAACATTTTAATTTTTTACGATTGATTCATTTATTTTATGTGCTGAAATGAAGTCAAGTTTTTTATCCTATATCAACTCAAAAGTATTAATTTGTTACATTTGCTACATTTTAATGTGCTGAAACAAGGCAAAGTTTTGTTGCAAACGTCAATATAACTATTTAGTGGGTTCTTAAAATCGTTACAATATGAGTTTCTGGTCACATGGTCAAGGTCAAAGGTTACCAGAGGTCATCAAACTTTGGTATGTCAAGCCAAAAACATCAAAAACTTAACTTGGAGGTTATATTTTAGAAATGTCAACGTAGGTTTAAAAATTTTTTGTCTCTTTCCATGAAACTTTGTAATTAGGGTCATTAAGCATCACCAATCGTTCCGTATGCATTAGTAGTGTGGGTGGAGTCATTGTTGCCATGGTAACCATGGTTATATTGAAAAAAAATTAAGATTGTCTAGTAAGCATTCTACAGACCAAAATTTTCATCCAATCTTATTCAAATTTGGTGTGGACGTGTATTATGGCAAGTGGAAGTAAGCTGTCGATTCTTGGATATGGGCAGGGTCATTGTTGCCATGGTAACAATTTTTATAAAGAAATAATGAAGATTTCAGGGTGAGCACTCTACAGGCCAGATGTTTCATCTGCTCATATTCTAATTTGGTGTTGATGTGTAATATTAAGAAGCCTATTGAATTAGGGTGTGGGCATAATCATTATTGCCATGGTAATCATGGTTTTTCAGATTTCTTTTAGTCATTGTTTTTGTCCAGTCACATTCAAATTTGGTGTTGGGACTGTATTATGGTAGGAGTATCATGTGATATTTCCTGATTTCTTTGTAAAAGTGCTGCTGCCTGAAGCAGGCAAAACCACCAGAGGCACTCCACTTGTTTTTTCTTAGATTGTACTTTTTAATATAAACTTTTGTCCATATATTTCCTCCAAAAACAGATACCAAAACTTTTAAGATACCGATGCGATTATTTTGTACCTTTTCAATGAATGAGAAAATATTTCTTTCTCATCATTTCTCGCAATAGGTGACACTTGGTTCAGCTGGTTTGTTATTTACATCACAATGTATAAGCTTATAGATATTCCACACGTCAGATTGCCTTGTATGTCCACAAAGAGTGTGAGGCTACATCCTTTTTGCTTTACATAATTATTATTGCTCGTCTGAAGGCATGTTTACAGATTTTGATTAAGTCTGTGCCAAGAAATGGTGTTTAATATGTATGATGTATTAAATGTGTTGAACTCCAAATGTATATTCACTACTCTCCTTTCTAGTACATGTACTGTAATAGCTCCTCATTGGCATATACATATACATGTGTCACAATTAGGACCTATTGCAGCTCATTTGAAAATATTATTATAACTATTATTATTATTATTGTTGTTGTTGTTGTTTGTTAGTTGGTTTGTTTTTATTGTGTGTGTGTGTGTTGTGCGTGTTAGCGTGTGTGTGTGCTGTGGGTGGGTAGGTGGGTGTGTACGTGTGTGGTTGTGTGTATTATTTGTACCAGCAAGGGAATGAAATTGTACCAACGGGGTGAAAAATTGCACCCCAAACATATAAAATTGAACCAAAAAGGGTATAAAATCGTACCACAAAGGGTATGAAAATGTACCTAAGGGGTCTGAAATTTGAACCCTACATGGAGGACATTGTACCAAAAGGGTGTAAAATTGTACAAAAGGGGTATAAAATTATACCGTAAAGGGTATAACATTGTCTCAAAAAGGGTGCAAAATTGTACCACATGGGTAAAAACTTGTACCAAATGGGGTATAAAATTATACCAAAGGGGTATTATATTGCACCGGAAATGAATGAAAAAGTGTATAAATTGTACGAAAAGGGTAAAGATTTCTACCTAAGGGGTATACAATTTTACCAAAAGGGGTACAAATTTGTACCCCAGGAGTACCCGGGGGTACAATATTGTACCCCATCATGGGGTACAAACTTGTACCCCAACTTTGGGGTACAACTTTGAACCCTATAGGGTGCAGCCGGTGTTGCATTGGATTGTACCCCTAGGGGTACAAATTTGTACCCTAATTTCTCTGTGTGTATGTTACATTACATAAGAAATATTTTTATCATAACAACTTCATGAAACATAATTTGCCCAGGGCCTGCGTCTTCATAGTTCCTGGTGCTCGCATTGTCTGTTTAACGAGATATATAATCCTGTTGTACTAAAACATCCCGTTTTCAAGTCAATATAAACTAAATATATTTCCTAGCACTTTCTTTTACATGATTAAAAAGGTGATTGCCCAATGTTAAGGTCTTCGTATATATAAAAACATTTCCTTCCGTGATTACGTTCGCATTAGTGGATTGGTGAGATATGTCTGCTCTTCATGAATTCCTAAAATCAGTCCTTGAAATGTCCCTTCTTCTGATCTGAATATCAAAAATTTTCAGCTCGCGCTTCGCGCTCGCATCATTTGGTTAATGAAATACGTATGGTCCTAGTTAATTCCTACAAAGAAACCTTAGAATGCCCCACTTCAGGTCTTAATTATCTAAATTATCTAAATTTTCAGCTTGCGCTTCACGCTCGCAATATTTGATTAGTGAGATGCGTATGATACTCATGATTGCAATGAGTACAAAAAGTGTTTCATGTGTTCAGATGTAATTCTAATAAAATCAGCAAGCGCTTGGCACTTGCATTAGATGACTATGGTGAGATATGCATACTCTTAATGGATTCCTAAAATATATTCCTTAAAATCTCGCTGTTTGGGGTCAAAATATACGAAAATTTCAGCTCGCGCTTCGCGCTCGCATTGTTTAGCGAGACAGGTACCCATCATGATTACACAAATTTGATTATAATGTCCCTTCGCGCTCGCATTATTTGATCAGTGAGATACATATCCGTTCAATGACATTGTCCTTAAAATGTCTCTATTAGGTCAGAATAACTAGCAACCGAGCGCGCTTCGCGCGCTCACTCAGTGATTCGAAAATTTTGCTGGTGCCCCCACAATGCCGTGACCCACGGTATGCCACTGTGGACATATCAATTACAATTCATTGCATATCTAAAAACATGATAACAAAAAAAAAGCCAAAATATTTCAGTCATCCCCCCACCCCTCAACACGGATTTACGCCAGTGCTCTGTAGTATTAGTAGATATCTGAAAACGTATATTTTAAGACTATGTATTTATAACACACAGTCAATGAGAGACCACATACAGTTCACTACCCCTTTAAGTTTTGCACGATCTCTTTTTGACAACCTAAACGCGTCACGAGAGTGATGTGGCATAATATTTTTTGCTTATCATGCCACATCACTCTCGTGACGCGTTTAGGGTGTCAAATAGAGATCGGGCAAAACTTAAAGGGGGAGTGAACTCTATGTGGTCTCTCATTGACTGTGTGTTATAAATACATAATGTGGTAGTAGTTGAGTGCCCCTGGGGCGATTTGTTTCCCACTTGACCTTTGACCTCAGGATCAATACAAAACAAAATATATATTGCAATAGGCAATAATCATGAAGTGTTTATTTACTATCAATACATAATCTTTGAACAAGGAAGAGGAAGTTGGAGAAATAAATGAGATAGGCAATTTGAATTGCTCTAGAGAAATGATATTCAAGAGGCTTGTTCACACGCAAGTTTAAATGCTTCGAATTTAAAATCCACTAATGCCTGTCACATCTAGTCTGCTCTGCAAACCCTTCACTGGAGTTAAAGGGTCTGAATGTGCAGCCTATAATGCCTTGTGTACTGAAGGCCCTCAACAGCAAGTTTCATATTAGTGCTAGTCTTTGCGTGGAGACCCAGTTGCAGTTCAAAGTCTCAATCAGGGTCTGTGGAGTCGCGTTTTTTAAATGCGTATACGCATTTCTCTACTGAGAACCGAGTCCATGGCAAGAGAAGAAATCTAACTTTCTGCTTTTTCACACGGTAAAAAGATCTGTATCTTTCCCCAATTACATATCAAGCCTCTCAATTTCTATATGTATCATGTTTTATTATCTCATTAATATCAAAATCTGTAATATCTTATTGCAAGTATGATTTTTATTGATCATTGTCATTTATAATAATTACTATGATATTATTGTTGTTGATGTTGTTTTTGTTGTTGTTATTATCATTATCATTATTGTTAATTAACATTACTATTTATTATTATCATTATTATTACGACTTGAGGTTTAATCCTATAAAATTTTCTTCACAGCCTAAGTCGGTGTTTTGTATACTGATTGTGTGTTTTCCTGAATAAATTGAACAATGAACTTATATACTCGACTCACATTTCAAGTCTTATATTGCTACATAAAAATTGTTGTGAATTCAATAAAAATGGTAAATAAAAATAAGATTGTGATGAGTGAAGATACTTTGTACAAAATTTTACTTAATGGTGGTCTTGTGTGAACACAGCTTTCAAGTACATCAGTTTTACATTCCTCATAAAAGCCACTCATGTTGAGACTTGATCATATAACTGTTATTAGACTCCCTCCCTGGGAATGACTAATTCTCTTACACTGGGTCTTGGGGCATATTTGTCCTGAAAATGGCGCCAAAGCCCTGGAAGACAAAAGGAGCCCAAAAATTAAAACTGGGTCGAAGTAAACTCTAAACAATGCAACGAATTCTGGTTGAATGAACTTGAAAGGCACACCAAGAAAAAAAATTGTCACTGCCTCCTCTGGACTCTTTTGCATAAGACTTCCACAGATCAAATTTTGTCATACATCACCATAAAAATCCGGATTCTTTTGGGCTCAGGAACAATCATCTGCAATTGTAGATCTATGCATATTCAATAACTGAAAAATCTTGTCATTTTCAAAAAAGTGGTATCTGTGAGAACTGGTAGTACTTTGGGACTTACATGATATTTTGATCTGATTGTAAGGATGGAAGTATGGAGGTACATGAACATGTATTCCAATTGAAATCAGACATGGAATATTAAAAGGAACAAAAATGAGCTGAAAAATAAAATCATTTTCAATGTTGCTGAGTTGCTGTTGAAACAAGCTTGGTTATTTGTCATTGAAATTCCATTATCAGCCATTTGACTCGTCATAACATGGATCCAATTTTCATGATGTATTAACTTTTTTTTTTCAATATGAAACTGGATAGAAAATTAAGAATGAACATTTGCCACTTTGATGAGAAAAACATATATTTAAAAGTCTTCACCTAATGCTCTCTGTTTTAGTTTAATCTGTCGATATGCATAGACATCAGGGGGGCATTTCACAAAACAAATAGTCATTTTCACTGACATTTGTTACAAGCTTTCCTTGCATCTGATTGGCTCAGAGCAAATTTGTCAGTGGATAATCACTGAAAAGAAAATTCATGAAACACTACCCTGATGTCATCTCCAGACCTGACAACCTTCTACAACAACAACAAAGTATTCTTAGAAGGAAAAAAAGTATTTTTTGACAAAAATAGAGTATTTTCAAAAATTTGTCTTGAGCAAACGAACAATCGCCAGCCTGTTGTAGTGAGATCGGTGACAGAACATGTGAAATGACTCTACAGTTTGAAAACTTGATAATTCACCCTTTTAAACATGAGCTCGTAGGCAAGAACTTACTTGTTCCTTTCATGCAACAAGTTACTGGCCCGACAGTGATTTTTACCAGTCTAGGACTGTCGGACCGGCGCTAGTGTCACGCGCTGTGTATGATACATACTCCCTGATCGGAAATCTTTTTAAAACGTAACAAATCATACAAAAAAGTATCGGTGTATTCATATCAATAAAGAGGAACAAATACTCTAAAAAGGGAACGGTTGGCATGTCTGCATCTGTCTGACTCAAAATCAAGATTTGATCTGTAAACATTAGATAAGTAGATCCTCTTCTAAAGAATTTAATCTCTTGTTTCTGTTTGCAGAACAAGAGATAATCTATCGATACTGTACTTTGGGAAATAGGGAGTTTTGCAATTATAAGAACATTGATCTACAAATCAAAAAAAGGAAAAAAGATGACTTTTGAAATTATATAGTCTTGTTAACAAAACCATTTTTAAAATCTTGATGAGTATTACCCGGTATTCATTGTAGGTGTCTGCAGTTTAGAATACACATCTAGTTCAATATTATGGTTCATAAAAAAGAGGGAATTAACATTTAAACGGGACTTTTCATGAGTAAATCTATCATTGAAGACATTCCTCCTTATAGAAGATAAATTACGGCTGGCTCATTAAACGAGCTTTCTTTTCTTCGCACTATTAATTTCTTCTTTCAAACCATCTAAAGTGCATGTAGGCACTTGATAGTATCATTTTCATAATACCAGAATAGTTATTGTGCATTTCCTTTTTGGCGAGTTGATAAGAAAATAGCACGTAGTCAACATTCACGCGTTTTAATTAGCACAGCCTCTGTAGAAACATGATTGTGTTTATTTCTTTATCTTCAAAATGGTTTTAAAATTAAAGTTAACAAAATGATACCAAGTCTTGAAAACACATTAACAGGTAAACTGCCGATTTGTCTATTGCCAACTCGTCTGCTCATTAAAAGGTATACCTTCATTTAGTCTAATGCCATTCTGTCCATCAATAATTCATCTAACAACCATTCCAATAACCATTTGGTCCAATAATCACTTTGTCTAATCACCAGTTCATCCATGACCATTTCTTCTAATAACCAGTTGGTCTTTTCTTTTCATTCATTTCACCCAATTAACACTTATCCAATTAGACCAAATGGTTCATGGACTAAATGGATATTGGACCAACTGGTTATTAGACGAAAAGGTGAGTGGATGAAATGGCAATTAGACCAAGTGGATAGTGAACGAATTGATAATAGACCAAATTATAGTAGACGAGTTGGTAATTAGACGAATTGGCATTAGACCAATTGGAAATAAACCTGTGTACTAGGCTTGCTATGATATATGTGTGCAGGTACACCTATGATTTTATACACATCATGTTCATGTAGCTGTCTTATCTGGCAAGGTTTGGCACATGTATACTTTTTATTTCAAATGGAACCACTATCTTGTCCAGTTCAAGATGAATTCGATAGGATGGTTTATAGTTCATTAGTTTGTACACTGATCATTGAATATGATTCCATATAATATAACCCAGTTTCTTGATACACTGGAGAATCCTTAGGAAAATATTCAATATCAATAACTGACACTTGAGAGATTAGCTGAATTACAATGTTACTCTATAATTAGCAGAGAATATAAGCCATTTGTTTGTAGTTGTGAATCCTCCACAACCCTAAAGAATACATCTTACACTAGACCCCTCTTCCCTATATATGGTTACTACTTTACCCAAATATCCGACCTTTCACTATTACAACTGGGCACCAGACGGCAAAGGGAACTAGGTCAGATTGTAGTACAAAAACAGTGTATATTTGAAATGGGGAGGATTTAGCCTACAACACACATTTTATTACTTACATTAAAAACGCGTCATTGTATCAGATTTCTGACCTTTGACCTTCATGCTCGTCCGAGGAGGCGGTTCCAAGGCCTCGTCTTTGCCATCCAAGGATACATTCCCAGTGCTTCCATGGCCGGAATTCAGCGATGACTGCGACTTGCCACGTAGGACCCTGGGAGGTGCAGAAGGTCTGGATGGCTTGTGGCTCTGAGCGGGGGATTCCCCGTCGCTGTTTGGCATGGTGTCCAGCGGGGGTGGGCGTGGCGGCTTGGTACCAGTTGGTGTCCCCGGGGTGTCGGGTTGATCAACACTCTTTTGCCTGTCTCTGGGTTTCTTGGCGGACTTGTCAATGGTGCTGTAGACCGGTTCTGCGGTAGGAGGTGGTGGCGGCTTCTGATCGGGGCGTGGGCTTGCCACTGGCACGTTTGTCATCGATTCCGTAGGCAAGGGTTTGATGTCGATGGACTCGTAATCGAGAGAATGATCATCCTCCTTGTGATCGTTATACTCCTCAGCTGTTGGGAAATTATCATCATACGATGGAACCTTCTGACTTTGTGAGAATTCTTTAGATACCTTCTTGTCTTTGACCTTTGCGTATGCAACGTCAACCGCAACATGGGTTGGTTCGTCGCTAGAAGAACCGAGTCTAAGGTACCCATCCTCATCCACAGTGAGCTTGCTCAAAGAGCTTTTGGGAAGCACTACATCCTGAACAAACCTCCGCTGCCTAATAAATTCATCAAAACACCCAGTCACAAGGACTTCATATGCGCTGTTCTGTCTCGTGTATACAAGTGCATGAATGAATTCGGGAAAGGAATACCTTGTGATGCACAGGTCTATGAAATTCTTATTGCTGGGGTCCCTGCTTTGCAGTAGTTTTTTATAGTCCTTTCCCTCGGTCTCTTCTGCAGCGTTGTCCTTGTCCTTGGACTTTATCCACAGCGAGCAGACTTTACATGCAATGTCTTCGCGGATCTGCATTGTCATCACACTATCGCTTGTCAACTCGAAGACACTGACACGTGAAACACCGTTCTCATCATTCTGCGGGTTCTCTGCTATGATGTTGTGTAGGGTTTCAATGTTCATGGTATACACATGGATCGGTGCTGCTTTCAAAGGCATCAGGGCATATACCTTGGTGCCTTTCTTTAGCGTCTTGTATTTTATATCGATAAGATCGATACCAACGGCCTTTAGTGTCTGGGGATCCAAACCTCCCTCGCACCCTTTGATGAAGTCCTGAAAATGCAAGGCCTTTCTGCTGTTGAGTTCCTCGAGAATTTTCTTAAAGTCTTCGGCTGCCATTGTGACGACCTCAACTGACCCACTGATGGTATCTGTCAATAAATGGAAAGTTGACATAAAACAAATGAAGTTGGCCAAGAAGGACCAGGGGAGGATTTGCAGCAAGAGCTGTATCACAGTCATTTCCATAGGGTTCATTTTCATGAGAAAGAACTTAGAGTCACAGATTGATGATAGAATCATAGATATTTTGAAAAGTAAAGAATCGATGACATTAAAGGGATGGTCCGGGCTGAATATATTTTTATCTCAATGTATAGAGTAAAATTCATAGAGCAAAATGCAGAAAATTTCATCAAAATTTTGAAGTTTATCTTGTGAAAACAGTCATAAGCACATCATCATGAATATTCATTAGGTAGGCTGATGTCATATAATAAACTTTCCCTTTTCTTATCTTATTTATACATGAAATCATAATTGTTTAATTTGTTCATACTGTACATGTGTAAATAATCTGTCTCCATTATGATGAAATAAATTGCATCAATAAATGACTGATGCAAGTTATCAGGTGTCAATCGAATTGTTTTAGTTCTTGGTAGAAAAAATTTGAATAAACCTAATTTCATATAATAAAATTTTAAGAACAAGTACCAGTAGGGATATGACATGATCAGCCCACTTAATGAATATTCATGAAGACATGCCTAGAACTGTTTAACCGGAATAATGCAAATCTTAAAAATTCAATAACTTTGTTATTTGTTATCCGATTTTGATCAAATTTTCAGCATTTTGTTCTGTGAATTTCATTCTATTTTATTGAGATTAAATATTTCCAGCCTTTTGTTTTACTTTAACAACTTAAATCATAGATTAGGAGTAAAATCAGAGACATTTCCTTGGGAGCCTTCATCATGTTTTTTTTTTAAATAAAGCCTCCATTTCTAGATTGCAAAATTTTGCCCCCAAGTCATTGAAACATGATAAATGACCATGGACCCAGACAGCCCGTCGACTCCAAGACGGCCTGGGGCCCCGTTTCATGAAAATTTATTATTAACAAATTTGCAAGAACACTGGCCTTATCATCAGTAGAGGCGCACGGCCAATATGGGAGACTCTCTCCAATGTGGGAGACAATCTCCCACATTGGAGACTTGCTTTGCAAAAGGACAAAAGAAACAACACCAACAAAAGCATGATTTTTTCCACCCAAAATTTTGTCTCACTGAGGTCAGAAGCCCATTTGTTTTGTGTGTGATTGACAACAAAAATCCTTAAATCAAAACAAAAGTAGATGGTGAATTTTTAAAGTAGACGGTGAAAAGGGGTAATTTTTCATGAGAAATCTGCTTATCACATTTTTATTTGCCGCCAAGGTAATCCTTTTGCAGCAAATGTAAACAAAGGAAATTGGTCTCCAAAACTGGAGACTGTCTCTGAAATTGGATACCCAAATTCTTTACAAAAGTCTCTGATATTGGAGATAATCTCGGTATAATCTCCCACATTGGAGACAGTCTCCAATATTGGCCGTGCGCCTCTACTGATCATGAAATTAGTCACCTCTCTTCTCGTGTGTGCACTCGTTGTGTACAAAGTCAATGGGAGTTGAAAGAAGTCACCAGCGCTGACGAAATAAACGGCAGTGAATGGACTGTTTACTTCAACCAGGATAATGCCATATACACTAACAGTTTTAAGCTACTGAAATTATTTGATTTGATTGGCTGATAGAGTGAACTTGTTACAGAATTTGTGCAATTGTTGTTAAATTGGAACAAGTCGCTATGAAACGGGACCCAGACCATGGTCATGGTTATGGAGCCGAGCCCAGTGTAATAACAAGGCAACTTCTCAGTCTTGGAGTTGGACTGAAATTTAGGGGGTGTGCAAGAACTGAACTATCAAGACAAGACTTAGATCTAGTTAGATTATATTTGGACTCAGGTAGGGGCATCACAAAGCAAAGCTTTTTTGTCATTCAGCTATCTTAAGAGTATAGATCAAGTAGCTAGAAATATAGACCAAAAGCTTCCCCTGAACTCTGTTGGCTCCACTCACCAATTACAGAGACCGAAGTTCTAACTCAATCTGTAGAGGGACTCAATGGCCATATGTTTGTAGGCCTATAATAAGTTCGGATAAACCAGGGAGTGGGAGACTTTGCGCGACAGCCGAAGTCACTGTTTTTTTCCTATTGTGCATTTCAGGCCATAACGGAATAATAATCTTGATTTTGGGTCCAGTTCTTTTTGATATATATTTTCATGAAATAAAGAAAAAAATTGATGAGCCCCGTCGGGGGATCATTTTGCACAATCACGAGCCGTCGACTACGTCTACGAGGAGAAATAAACATTAAAAATGTTTAAAAACTCCTCGAAACAAACGGCTGCCAGCTGTCTACTAGAAATATAGATTAACACAGTTTGATTTTTGTACTTGATTTGGGCATTGCCCGTATAGTAGCAACAGGACAGTACAGTCTACGGAAACCCTCATGCATGTCCACTCACACGTATTGCGAGGTTAGTATTAGTATATGTCCGCCGAAACTCTGCCGGTCAAGTTGATCTCTCACCCCGAGTCACACTAAAAATACTAGTAGTAAAGGAAGCAAGTGCAATTGCAAAGTGGCCAGAATATTACGCCACGATTGCAATTAGCAGATACACACGGTGGCCGGAGGTGATCATTCGACGCGAAGATCATTACCGTACTACTGTCAAACTTTCACTGAATTAAAGTAGAAATTCACTCACCAAATTAATTCCCGGGATAAATTCTCAGTGGCCAGATAGGTTTTCTAAGTTACTCGTCCAACGGTACGTGTCCTTGGCAATGCGCTAGTTGAGTTCTCTGTTTGCGGAAGTAGATTGCGAGATAAATCCAACGTGGGCATCCCCCACATGCACAGTGCGTGTGATATATGTGTACAAATTCACATACATGTTGCATGTTGTTGTATGTGATCAAAGGTGGTGCGATGATTTGATATGCCACGCCCCCTTTTCTTTGTAATGTGTGTAATGTATAACTTCTCTGGATGGGGCGGCGGTGATGGAGGGGGGGGGGGGAACGGAACGGGGTTGAACCCATATAGACCAAATAAGTCTCTCCCTACCAAACGTGCAAATCTGTATTCAAAAGACACAAACTTGTTTTATTTGAAAGAAGATCTATAAGATAGATCTAGACCCATGGCCCTTGCATGTACTCTTTCCCAAAAGGGACAATAAAAATTCCAGAAGATTTCTAATATTTTTTTGTAGGCCGTTACTTGTTTCAGTAAATCTACCCCCCCCCCTTTTTTTTTCCTCGATCCCCTTCTCATTAATAGTCTGTGGCTGCCTTTATTCTGAAGTCGGACCATATCACTCTCTTGAAATTATAGGAAACCAACAGTTTCAAGATTGCATTTACAGTACACATTACATATTTCCTATCTTTAATACATTGACCGTTTCCTATCTTACATTGACCCTTTCCTCATGGTTTAATAATGGAGGGAACGTACCATTTGAGTAATTATTCCCAGACAGTTATGAATCATGTTCGAGTGTCAAATTAGCTGACAAATCAAACTTTTACATTTACAGATACCTGACAGTCACAAATTGGCTTTCCATAGATAAACAGCAACTGCAGACCAGAGTTTGAATTAAACCAGAGTTCAAAATACAGGCCTTAGACCAAACCCAAACAATTATCCTGCATCGACCATGCTCAAAAGGTTCAAAGTGAAAACGTATGTAGTATACTTTTGGTTTGCCAGCTGCACCTTTTTTTTGTCAGTACTTGTGCACCAGACACAAGAGGGCAGTGGAAATACAATAGGCTGTTTTGGAGGCTTTGAATCAGAGTACATATCTTGGACTTGTGTTTTTTCAGAGTCTTGCCTCAATTTTTAATCTTAAAAAAATTCTTTGAAAATCATTCTAGGCAAGACTCGAACTTCAATCCATGAACTCGACTGCATGCAACATTGGCTTACCGATTGAGTCACACAAATCGAGCTGCTCGATGGATCGGATATCGTGTCACCATTGAATATTCGTGTGGCGTAGGCTGATTAAATAAATACTATTATTTCATCATTCCCAGTTACCACAGCGTTCTTGCGCCAAGTGCACAAGTAGTCAAGTACTGACAAATAAAAATAATAATAAATCCTATTATTTCATCATTCCCAGTTCCCACAGCGTTCTTGCGCCAAGTGCACAAGTAGTCGAGTACCGACAAATAAAAAAAAGGCCTGGCTGGTTGGTCAGGATGATTTCATACAATACTTCTCCCCTAGACCCATTCTCCTCAGAAGTGGAACTTGGGGCAATAAACCATTGCACTTGGCATAGATTATTCTTGTATCAAACCTACACAAAGGACGGCCTCCTTCCCCATGACTTCTCATATTTTTCAACTTAAAACTAAATATTCTGAAGTCAGGTTTCATTTAACCTTTGGTATAAAATTGTGGTTTAACTATGGAGAGCCAATAGTTGCATACATCCTCAACAGTAGAGTTTCAATGTATTAGATAATTTGAATGTCATATCAGTCGTAACTGTTTGTGAAAGATACATAAAGCAGTTGTCTTCACCATCAAAGAATTAGGAAAGTGCACAGTAAACAAAAACCTGTGTAAATAAACTTTGGACATATTTGGCTTCCCATGATTTTAGAACAGAGTTAAGTTAAACCCGACTTCAGAATATATAATAAACCACCACGAACTGAACGAGTCTGGTTTAAACGTGTTGTTTTTTATTATACCATAATACACCTGGCAAAGTAGCTTAATCAAGTAACACATAAACCATATACAGCAACAAAAAAACATGATTCTATTATGAACTACAATTACAATGTACATACATATATATGGGACTACCACGGTCTACGTAGACATGCTAGTCTAAAAACTACTCACATATTGCCCACAAAAAAAATGAGAAATAAAGAGAATGAGATAGTATTTACAGGATTATAAATACGTTAAAATTCAAATGAAATGAACACATTGACATATTTGGAGAGTAAAAAAATGTCAAAATAAACAAGCATTTGAACATGTACTGATCAGTGTATTATAGGATGTCAGGGGAGAATTTTGTATAACAGAAAGTGATTTTCACTATTTGTTATAAGCTATTGAAATCCTTGCATATGATTGGATAAGAGCAAAATTGTTTTCTCAAAGTGAACAAAGTCTCATTCCCGATAGACCTTGAAGAAAGCATCACAATATAAAAAAGAGGAATACATACTTCACTTTCTTCACTTTTCTGGGATAGACATGAATAGAAATAACTTTTTTAACATCATGAAATCAGGGGGGGTGTTTCACAAAAATTTTAATTGGACTGAAATTGAAAATCACAAATTAATCCATTTGGTGTAAAATGCATCACCGCACAAGTCAGATCATGGTCAAAGGACGCACTACAGAGCACTTTAATCAATGAGTACATTCTGTTTCTGTTTATGGTAACTCCCATAAGAACTCGACAGGACAGTGTTTTGCTGGTAAACGCCAAGCCGGTATATAACCAATTACCTAAGAAAAATTTTACGTCTAGGTTAATCAGTCATAGTGGCTGACCTTATAGACAGATATTACTCTTGGGCCTTTTTATCAAAGTGGAGACAATGGCAGAGTAGGGATTCGAACTCACATCCTTGCGATTATGAGTCCAATGCTCTAACCACTGGACCATACAAACCACGTTGTGTGTGCGTTAGAACATAAAGCATGAATCTTAGATTGATTCTTTGTGAACCTCCCCCAAGCATTTAATTTTCTACCAAAAAATTATAAACGACAACAAAAGGGAATACCCGGGATGTCAGCTTTCTTAATTCAGGGGTCTGTTTCACAAAATTATTTACTCTACAAACAATTGCTACATGAAGAGTCATAAGAAATATACCAATATGTTTCATGAAAGTTGGACTGTGTTTTGAAAAAATGAATTTTTCATTAAAGCATTGTTAAAAGTAAGGATTTTATTGTTTAATAGCTCATAATGACTATTTCCATGTCCCCCACAAGCATTGTTCATCTTTTTAAAGATACCAATGTTCATCTAGATTCATTATACTCAGACTTTTAGAGGGGACGCAATTTAAAACAATTGAGAATAACAATCTGCATGCCATACTTTTCTCAGGGAGCATTCACAATCCTACGTAATACATGTTTGTCTACCTTAATATATATTCCAATGACAGCCTGGGGAGCATTTCAATCCACAAGTTGTCAGATCTGGGCCCCATCTTTAAGAGTTACGATTGATCCAATCAGTCTCAACTCGATGGAAATCCATCAGTGTCATAATTTTTTCTGCAGAAAATTTGCAAAATGTACTTTGTAAACAAAGGAGAACGCACCAAATTGTCAAGAAATCAATGAATTTATGGACATACATTCATATCTAGATATTCTTTTGAACAAACATGCATGTTATATGTAGACTTTGATGGCTTTCCATAGTTGCGATTGATCGGATCAACCGCAACTCTTTGTAAGATGGGCCCCTGACATCTTTCCCTGATTCTGATTGGCTGAGAGGCACTGTTCCTATGGTAACTGTTGGACAAAATGGGACTTGTCGGCATGTGCTTTCATGAAACGCCCCCCCCCCCCTGATCTTCAAAGTATACTGAAATATACACTCTCAAAAACACTTTGGTCATTTGAACCATGCAGAAGTCAACTATGCACATTCGGCGCATGTTTTGAAACTCAAAGCAAGGATTATAAGATACCGCTAAGCAGAAAATCATTTTTATGTAGACAAATGCAATCCTCAGCTTCGTGGACACTTGGCCTTGCAAGATCACAAGTTTCTTGCAGTGCCCCATAAGGATCTATCTATATGAAGATAGAAAATTGATGTCCTGTACTGTGTATGCTTTTCATATCACAGTTTCTTAACCCCAGACTATCCTTAACCCCTACTATCTTTTTTTTTTTTAGGGGGGGGGGTTCAGCCTGTCTTTCTCAATGCCTTAATCCAGGACTGCAAAGCTCATGAATATTGATGATTTTGCCACACAGCACGCAATTAACGTGAAATTTTGACTTCTGTGATTGGCTAAAGCTTAGTCCCGCTTCTCCTATGAAGCCAGGTTTGGTTTCAGACTACTGCTCTTAGCACCGTAAATGCCCGGCTAGCAAGGCAATAAGCCAGCTATCCCTGTTTTTGAGCTGAACCGGGTAGTACATACTATTTACTGTGCTAGCCCACTTTGTACAATGTAGTCTAAAACCATAATAGATCACCGAAGTTACGAACCAGGCCAATAATACATTGACTTCAATGTGGCTAAGTATGTATTCATGAGGTAATTAATATCTAAGGCCCCCATGGACCGATTCTCACCAAATTTTGGAAGTGGGGGTTTTATAAAAAATGCTGAAATGCAAAATAAGTTTTTTGTGACGTCATCACTTCGGTACTCTATAGGCTAAGCTTACACATGGAATATTTGTGGGACTAAGCTTCCCCTCTTAGCCTCACCTATTTCCTGGGATTAGGGAAATGTAGTCTGAAAAGCGTAACAGAGTACCATCATCAAAAACATTCCGTTCACATTATGATTAAGTGGATCTATCAAGCATTCGAATGAACACAACCCAATTATATTTTCTTGAACCAAGTACTATGGCAATGTGAACTAGCTTAATGATGCCGAAAACGGTTTATGCATAGCCCATCAATGATTTCAACATCTATTAATTCTGGTCAACAGGTGAGACAAATATACATATACAGAATATTTGAATACAGAATACATTTAAAAATAAACAAAGAAATTTTTAAAATCCATACTTTTGATCCATTTCCATGAGAAAATCAACACTCAAATATAACAAGAATATTCCATCAATCATAAAGGATTGTATTGGATAGTACTACGGTATTGACGAAGATAAAACAAGCAAAAAAGTGTCGTACAAGGAATGTTTACACTGTTGCTTCAAGAATAGAAAACAGGAATATTTCAAAAGAACACAGGTCCATCCACAGGAAAACTCAATAAACCATGTTCAGTGTTCTGTAGAAGAACGTATCACTATTAGTCACAGAATAATATTTGGATGATTAATTGTACACATATGTACGATCATTCACCAAGCCTTGTGCTAACTGGCCCTGGTTGGGAGATTGAACAATGGAAAATGTACGATTATATATATTTTGGATTCACCCAAATATTCACATTTAAATTCTACTGTGCATTGAGTCACATGCACAGCAGACACAGATATGCATGGTGTGGGACTGAACACAAATCTTCAGCCCTAATATTTCAGCTGTATTTTGTCACCTAGAACTGGAGGACATCAAAAGGGCAATTCTTTACTGCAGCATTTACCCCATAAAATATACCTGTTTTACAAACTGAAAAGAATATTCAAGCTCACAATATTTTTTTATTTTTTAAGGGGGGGGGGGGATTTCCCTTAACAAGGCTTCTATAAATTTTTGGTCCAGCATTAAGTGAGTGAGACCCCTGCCATTTTTTTTTGTCCAATAGTAAAACTAATAAAGGACAATGATTTAATTTGAGCCCGTTAACGAAGATTAACCATCAATAGATTGTCTCAAATACACACTCTAAAAAAACAGAAGAAAATTGCATTTGCAAGAGAAGCTTAAAAACATATCAGCCAAATACCTAACATTTATCACTGTGAAATATTGATTTTGCTCATAATTAGGATAGAAACACTTTTTTTTCAGAAAAATGTGTAAAAAAAGTCATAAGAAATTGAGAATTCATAAAACACAGAGCTCTGAAAAGTCAAAATTCACAAATTTGCATTCTCTTGATTCATGTGAAAAGCTGAAGCAGAGGTTTCATTATTAGAATAATTATAATTGCTTATAAAATACACAGCGTCCCACAAAAAAGGAACCTGTTTTCAGAGATAAATTTCATGATTATTAAATATTTTTTTTACTATAAGACCCCATCACACTTATTCGGAATTAGCAGGAATCGAGCAGAAGCTGGAACGAAAAAAATATTCAAAAAATCTAGAAATTTTTGGAACTTATGAATTCACCAAACTGGAGATGTAATTCAGTAAATTTATCAGGTGAATCATCATACACTATTCAAAATGAACCGCAATGGAATCAGATTGATAATTCGTGCTACATTCTTGGACATTCTAGGCGCATTCTAAATATTCTGACTGCATTTGAAATATTTTTGTCAAATGTTTCTTTTGGCCGTCCCGAAGGTTTTGGTCATGTTCAAAACATTCAAGGGTTATTTTCGAACGGTGTTCGAAGTAGATTTAAATGACCAACTGGTGGTCAAATAGTCCTTTCATTCCGGCCAATTCTGCTTGATTCGAAATAAGTGTGATGGGGGCTATAAATCTGATACTTATGGTAAGAGTGGGATCTCATCTTCAAATTGAGACCAACAGCTTAGCAAGTCATTCACCCATGGCAGGTTACAAACAATAAATATTAAGGCCTATCAGAAACGATTTGCGCAGGAATTCACATAAGAATCTGAATAGACTTTCATTTCAGGGATCAGCGAGAGAAACTTCACAAAGAATACAAAAGAAATGCTGATGAGTCAATCGTCGAATAAGCACGGTTGTCGTACCACAAACCAATCTTGTCCAATTTGTCTGCGCAACCTCGTTTTGACATTAAAATTTCAGACTCGTCTTGCTCATTAATGCGTGAAGTGTTTGTCTCAAATTAGGTATCCAAATAAATAGGAATAATTGAATTATATGATGATATAAATGCAACATCATGATTAATTTGCCTTTGAAGAAAAAAGATGTGGGAAATCCGGTTTCCTTTTTTCTGGGACGCACTGTATTGCGCTGATCACTTGCTCATTAAAAGTCTCTACAGGCTCTACAATAATGCAGTATACTTACCTTGGCATTAGCAGAGCAGTTGGTACCCACATCTGCAGTGGCGGACTGTGACCCGGAGGAGATAATGCATTGGAGGGGCGCATCTTTGTTCTCAAACAATACAGTGCCCCTCCAATCATCAATTCTTCCGGGTCACGTTCCGCCACTGCACATCTGTGCTTTTAAAAAATAACTTCTGCCAGGCCCCTATTTACTTCACCTGGCTTTAGTGCCGCAAAATGTGAATGAATTCTTGATGAAGGATGATGCCATGGCTGGGATTTGAACCCACATCTCTCTGAGTAAAAGAGAGTCAGAACCATAAAACCACAACGCTCCCACTATAACATGAATTGTACTGGAGAACCGCTATCATTTAAACATTGAGAGCTCTGGGGGGCATTTCATGAAAATTTTTGTCAATTTTTTTACTGAAAGATGTTACAAGCTACTGAAAATCCTTACATCCGATTGGCCAAGAGCAAAGTAGTCGATGAAAATCAATGACAAAACTTTTCATGAAAAGTTCCCCCGAACTGCAAGTTGGTCCATGGACATAAAATAGGCATAAGTAACCTTGTTATAAAAAACATTTTCAAGAATACCTCTTCAATTGAATTAAAACATTTTTAAACAATTCACAACTATTTTGTAATGAACAAATGAGGAACTTTTTTGAAGGACAAATAAACTTCAAGACCATGTTTATAAAAAAAACGACAAGCACAGTGTAAACATCCCTTTTAAACACATTTTCTACAACAGTCAAAACAGCCTTCTTATGTACTTATGTAACACATATAACATATTTACAGGATTCTCTTTCTCTATACACGATTAGCCATTTTCACAAAATGTATTTACATTGGCATTTTACGATAACGTAGGGCATGATCAAAGTCAATGCAATCTTGTCATTTTTTACAGGTAAATTCACAGAGTAAAATCAAATCATTACAAATTGAATGCAAAAAGTAGACATTATTCAAAATAATTTGACACACAGAATTCTTTGTACTCCACTAGCAGATTTGTCCATTATTCGCTATATTGCATCACATACATGTACAACAGAAATGGCTTCTGCATCTGCATGGGTTGCTTTTTCTCCAACACACGTATACGCGGCAAAGCGCTAAACGCAGTCGCGCACCTTACACCTCAGTCACATTTGCTCTACAGCGGCCGTACGGCGAGTCGAAATCAGCCGTTTCATTCCTTTATATTCAAACCAGGTACTTGTTGGCCACTACAAAAAATGTTAGCACTGCTGTTTTTGACTTGCCGTACGGCTGCCGTAGAGCAAATGTAATTGAGGTATTACTTACATTACAGGCAAGATACGAGATAGGTCCCAATGTAATGTAACACATAAACACATTTTTTTTCTTAAAAAAAAAATAACATCCAACACAAAAAGAACAAATGAATAAATTTAGACTAATTTCTCAAGAGGTAGGGAGTTCACAATACTTTCCTATACGGGATACATATACACAATATAATACATTACTCGTCGTACATGATTTTGCTTTTGGCTCTGTAACACAAAAGGCTTGGGACTGATTGCAAATTTGAAAGAGGAATTCTCATTGGATACTGATCAAATGTTATCACAAAATGTGTATGAAGCAATGAACTTAATTGGCCATCATGAATTTGAGTTTGAGGGCAAACCATTACGTAACCTTGCCTGGTTTTTTAGATAGCAGCATGTATGAATACAACTGATAAGCCCACAAGTTCACAGAGGATACAAATCTGTTCATCGCATTTTCTAACCTTTGTTTAGGATTTCTGGGAGCATTCTTCGACATCACACAATGATGTAAAATCTGTCAGCTTTCCTTGGTTTTGATTGGTGGAGAGCAGATGTGTCAGATGTGTAACTATGGTAACTGTAGGATAATAACACCTCTCACGCAATAGTCACCAGGACACCATTTTATGATTGGATGAAGGCGGCTCAACTATGGATGGCCAGCAATGCCAAGTATATGAGAGCATAGTAATCAAAAGGTGATACAGACTGAAGACGTATGCTTCCTCGATTAACTAGATTGATTTTACATTACGAGGAGTGTGCGATTGATTTGTAGATTGAAATCATGGTGTTGCTGGCTTTCAATGGGTGGGACTGAATGGAGTCAATACACTGCTTAGCCCATGATTGGGCACAATAGGAACTCACTTCCTGGTACAAGGGTTTCTGGGAAACTGCACCGAGGTCAGGACAACAGAGATGACAATGGGTTTTACAACAAAGAACTTGCATGAACTTGAAGACATGGTAGTAGGTTTCTTCTGAAAGAAGTGTGAATGCTGCTTCACCTATGACAGTAGGTGAAAGGCTATATGACTGTAACGGGTGCAGCCTAACGGTTCCGGTATATGAAACACCTTGCCTGGGTTCGGTGACAAGGTAGTTCCCAACAGTGTCTTGGATGCTGCTGTTTCTGGTGGCACAAGACTAGTTGTCAGGCCAGGAGTTGCGTAGTACAATCTACTCTCAATGAAACAATATTACAAACGATCTTGCCGGATTTTGTAACCAGGTAACTCCTGACGAAGTCTTTGATGTTGCTATTTCCGATGGCACAAGACCAGTCCTCTGGACAAAAGCTGCAGAATGGAACCTACTCTCAACGTAAAAGTGCTTTTTACAAAAGACTTTGCCTAGATTTTACGCCAAGGTAGTTCCTATTCGTGTCTCGGATGCCTCTCTGTTTCCGATAGCACAAGACTTGTAATCTGGCCATGAGCTACACAGATATGAACCTAAAAATGAGAGAAAAAATGGTGCTATTACAAAAGACCTTGCATGGATTTGATGACAAGGTAATTCCTAATAAGTCTTTCGCATTGCTGTTCCCGATGGCACAAGACGAGGCGTCTGGACAAAAGCTGCAGATGAAACCTACTCTCAACGGAAAAGTGCTTTCTACAAAAGACCTTGCCTGGATTTGGTGACAAGGTAATTCCTAATGAAGTCCTTGACGTTGCTCCACGTCCGATGTCCCAGGACAGGCTGCCGCGCCAGAAGCTGTTGAATGGGACCCTTGCCAGGGAGTTTGTTCTGCAGGATCTCATGTTGGAACATCTCAAAGACTGCCGCCTTCTCGTCGGGTGTCCAGGGGCGCTTCTGAGGCTTCTTGCGAGGGCTGTCAGATGACGAGGAGGACTTCGCCCGACTCTTCTTTGAACCTGGTTGGAAAAAGAATGAAACGGATGTTAAAGTTTTGATCATCGACTCAAATTTACCTCTTGGCAGAGTGCTTGAATTCCATCCCACAATGCATTGCCTTTAAGAACTATGAAGGTAAAGTCCCCAGTTTCTGTGATACTGAACACAGAAAAATCCCACTGAATTTCTAAGAACATGGAATTAACACAATTTCAAGGAAAATGCCTTCTATCCGGCCAAAATAGTTAAATTTGGAAATTCACATTTAAAAAAGGTTGCAGTTTTTATTTGCATACTGTAATATGTAAAATTATCTAAACCTCCAATTTCTATATTTGTAACAGCTTTATCATTATTTGTATTTGTCACTTAAGAAAAAAAATTATGTACAGGAAAACTGGGGGCTTTCCTACCTACCAACCCTGACTGCCGAGAAAATTACTAAGCAATCCCCAGATACAGACGCATTCTTACATTTCATTCAATACAACATTAAAAATATAACAAAAATAGGGAAACATGGGTTAAAATTGCAATTTTCTTTTCCCTGAAATAGGAATGATCCAATTGGAAAACTTCGCAGACATGGGCTATAGTATGGTAAAGTCCCCAAAGTCTGTTTAGTGCCCCTAGTCTGCGTATGCGCCATTCTTATAAAAGACACACAACAACTAAACTCGACACCTGCAACACATAGACAGATAATCAATAAAAAAATCTGACTCAAAATGGTGCGGAAAAAAAAAATCGAATTTGTGACGACCTCAAAATGCAGCCTTTTCTCGTCAAAATCTCAGACTTTGGAGTAAAGCGAATGGGTGCGCAGACATGGGGCACGGTTTTTTTTCTTCAATTTGAAGATGACTGGCCGAGGCTTTTTTACAAGAAAATATTATGCCTTTCAAATTATCATGAGATGTTTGGCACACTTACTCATAAGATTATAAAGAACATATCGAGTGATTTTTTTTGTGTAATACAAATACTCGTGTTTCATCTGAATCTAAATTCTTAGGTGTGCAGACAGGCCCCCCCCCCCCCCCCCACCATCCCCTTCATACATAAAGTCAGCTACTCTCCGCTGGCTACCGCTGTAATCTCTGAACATAAAAGATTTTCAGTTTGTTAAACGTCTGTACCGTATCAATAGTTCAAATTACTCTTGTCAGTCTACAATACACTAAATAACTGGCTCTAGAGTACTTGAATAACTGTGCAACTTAGCATAATAATACTAATAACAATATAAATAGACATTTATATAGCACCATCTATCTAGAAATATTCTATTCAGTAGAGAACTGTGGTCAGTCTCCAAATAGTGAGAATATGTTTGGTCACATGATGCTACAGGAAAACATTTTTTTTTTTTCCCCCAAATAATAATAATAATAATTAGACTTATATCGTGCCAAATCCACTCTGTAGAGAGCTCAAGGCTCTTTTTAGGTAATTATAATAAAGGAAATTAAGAAGAATTGAAGAGAAATGTGTTAAGGTATTGTTTGAAAGTTTCTGAGGTCAAGCACTGTTTAATGTTTCCAGGGAGGCTATTCCATAACTTGTAGGATGAGTGAACAAATGATCTTTTACCCAGGTTTTGGAAACTTTGGGGGTAACGAGAGAATTGGAAGAGGAACGTAAGGATCTTGAAGGGGTATAACTTTTGATCAGTGAAATGAGGTACACTGGGAGAAGATGGGAATGATCTACTATAATTGGAAAACTTTGCAGATATGGGCTAGCCAGAGTCACCTCCTCTGGCTAGCAAGAAGCGGATACAGACCTGCCAACCTCTGGGAATGAAAAACTGTATTCTGTGATAAAAAACCCTGTATTTTTCCCCAAAAAAGTTTATTTCATAATAAAATGCGTGGCGCACTCGCTCATGCAAGCTAAAATGCGCACTGCTCTTGCGAATGAAAAAAAACCAACATTGAAACATGTATGTATCTCACCCTGGCTTTAGCGAAACGATTGAAAAAAAAAACAAGCTACTTGAAATTACATTGATCTAATTACCATATTTGTGTAAGTTTTATGAAATAGAGACATATAGAGATGATTTTCCTCAATAAATTACGATTTTGTAAAAAAATATTTAAAAATATATATATATTTTTACAAAAACATATTTTTTAAAAGAGAAAACGTACTGACGAATTTTGGTTGCAAAAACGTACTGGTTGGCAGGTCTGCCGATAGACTCACCTTTACTCTGTTTGGTGGAGTTAGATGAAGCTGAGGATGATTTATGCTTCTTCTTATGAGATTTCTTCTGTGACGACGACGATCGTCTCCTACTGCTGCTGCTGCTGCTCTGGACTGGTGAGATTCCAACCTGTGTCTCCAGGATCCCATCCTCCATGAAGTTATACTCAACTGTGATCTCTGGACATAAAAATACAATCAATAATGAAATCAACTAGATGAACACATTCATATAAAACTGTATTCTCTGGAGAAAAAAATCAATTATGAAAATGACTTCAACCGGATGCACACATTGACATATACATGTGTACTAAACTGTATTTTCTGGAAATAAAAAAAAATCATGAAATGAAATCAACCAGATCTGTGATCTCTGAACATAGAAAACAATCAATTATAAAAATGACTTCAACCAGATGAATGTATTTACATATTTTTTACTTAATTGTATTCTCTGGAGATGAACACAATCTAGATATGAAATCAACCAGATGAAAACATTCACATATTTCTGCTTAACTGTATTCCCTGGAAATAATAACCAATCACTAAATCACTAATGAAATCAAATCAATCAGATCAGTACATTAAAATATATTATGCTTCACAGTAATATCTAGAAATGGGTAAATGAAACCTTTTCATAACATCAGGGTCTCAACAGAAATCTCTGGAAATAAAAAAAAAAGGAATATGAAATGAAATGAACCAGATGAATGCATTCACAAGTGTCTTATACTCCACTCTAAAGTTGTTCATATCGTCAGGACCATGGAAGAAAAAACAAATCGATTATTATTAAAATCATATGAACCAGATGATTAGTAACAAGTCCCTCAAGGCCTGGCTTTGCCTAAAAAAAAATAATATGACCTTTGACTAGTCTAAGGTAGCTCTTATAGAAAAAGCAGGGGCGAGACTAGGAGATATTGCAGAAATAATAAGATAATCTATTTTTCATGTCAAATGATGATAATGATGATCCACGGCATTTATATTCCGCCATATTTCTGTTATAAATATTCATAGGCGCAAATCATTTCAATAATCTTGTAATCCTCATGTCCAAACTCTGATAGTCTAGCCACATCCTTGATTTTGTGGGCTTGTGCACAACACTTTATCTCATGCTCTACAGCAATCTCTGGAAAAAAAAAAATGTTGTAACATCTAAACCATGTAAAATGGGGGGATGAATCATTTTGCGGGTACTTATACCCACATAAAAAAAAATTTCCAATTACTTTTGAGAGAGATTTTTACACATGATCGTACAGGTGCATCATTTCTCTTGAAATCCATTGACCTACAAAACACAAAAACTTCAAAAAGTGGGGCACACTTTTCCTCACTGTAGTGCATTCCGCATACAACGTTGATGTCACGTCATATACATTGACAAATAATAAATCTTGAATCTTTTCACAGTGAATCAATATTTTGGGGGTGGAATAATTGGCACACCCTTATTGCACTGGCAAATCAGAAACATCTTGTTTAGACTGCATTATACAGCAGTTTGATAGAGTGTATCTGCGGTCTTACCCTCATCTCTGAATAGGGGGATGTCATCTAGTGACTGGGCAACGAGTCTAGTCCGGTCTCCATTCTCTATTGATATCAGCACCTTGCAAAGTTTGATCACCTGTACCACGAAACAAAAAGAAAAAATGTAAAGCGGAGATAAGAAAAGAAGATACGGAGCAGAGACGACGTAAAGGAAAATTACAAATAGGAGGAAGTAAACAAAGAGATAAGGAAGGGGAGATGGTACTGTATATTCAGAGGAGCCAGAAAATAAAACGGGGGAAAAAGAGCATGAAGAGAGAGAGACAGAGGGTGACAATAAGAGACGGAACAACAAAGATGTGATTAGAAAGAGTAAATGAGAAGAAAAACTAGCACATCACTGATGTGGAGCTCATCCGGCATCTCGCAAAGAAATTTAACACAATTTTTAATTTCAGCCCAGTTGACACTGTAGTGAATTATATCGTTGACATAAATTAAGGAAACAGAATAGAAATTGATGAATGACAGAGAAGAAGCATTTTTGTGATTTAAGAATAAATTTTGTATAGACAAGCATAAATAATGTTCTAGTCATTTCTAAATTCTGTGTAGAACCTTGGTGGACCTCATGTACATGTAGCTCTCAGATGGAACAAAAAAAATCAAAATCTGTCAAAAAATAAATTAGAAGCATTTTAAAAAAAATACTAGAGATGAAGACGGGGGAAGATGGCAAGGAGTTCAGGAGGGAGAGAGAGAGGACAGAGGGTGACAATAAGAAGAGATGGAATAACAAGCATGTGATTAGAAAAGTAAAGAAGAAAAGACAAGATGAGAAAGAGGAGCATTTAGTTGTAACCCTAGATCAGAATGACTTGTAATAAAATTAAAAACTTTATCTAATACCGTGTGTTTACACGCTGCTTCAGAATTGAGAGCCGATGCAAAATCAGCCTTTTTTATGCATGTAAATGCGATCAACTTGCATCGGCTCTCGGTGCAGACACGGCAATTTTGCACCACCAAAACAGTTAGATCAGAACCGCGAGCCGTTGCAGACAGTAATTTTTCTATGTGTAAACACGAAGCTGAGTCTGCACCGGCAATAGCTGATTGCTCACCTCTTCGCTTATTATGACGTCAATGTGAATGGCGTAAAATATGCGCAGATAGAATCCACTGATTTGTGTTTTTGCCCCATGAGCAGATTCTACCCTGCGAGCTGGGACAGCGTGTAAAATGTTGTTTTTTCCAAAACACAGAATATCATCTCTAGTATTTCTTACCTGCTTCTTGTCTTCTTTCTCACTGACCTTTACCAAGAGACCTCAGTAAAGGCCATGATAAGTGCATTTTTTAAATTTTAAAAACCATTTATACGCAAAACATGTGGATTACTGTAGTGTAAAGAACACCCATCAATTTTAGATCAACGCTCTGTAACATAAAGCTTGCAATCAATCGCTGAATGCTATAAATGACCAATCAAGATCATCAATGTAAGCACATTTTCTTTTGAACACTGACCAGGATCCAATCAGAATGGATCTTTCATAATTTGCAATCCATTGCAATTCTTACATTACAGGATCTAGATTGGTGACACTGGGGGTGAGAACTCACCTGCAGCATAGCATCGGGACCAATCATAAGCATAGCATGCTAATGACCCAACGTTCTCGCTACCACGCGTCACGGTTGGCGGGCGCCGCCAAGCCTGAAAATTTTCAGGGCAAATCCGCCAACCCTGAACTTCACCGACAACCGTGGCCGACAACTGTAAAGCAGGCCTAGATCTACACAAAAACTGAATAATATATAAAAAATAATCTGCTTTTCAGATCCTAAAATAAACTTGTCGATTATTTCGTCCACGATTTCTTCCCGGGATTTCTTTGACTCACTCACTACTACTAGTGCGCTATATACGATACGACCTCGACTCGAGGCCCAATCTCTTTTGTGGGAAGCGCGAAGATGTTTACCTCGCATTTGCGTATCGCATTGCTCACATTATTTACGTCTTTAAAATGGTAGTAAATACGCTCAAAAACAAGTGAGGGGAGAGGGGTATCGTGGGTTATTACTGGCTTGGGCAATGTAATTTAGATTATTACGAATTTCAGTTGATATTGTCACTTATTATGTCAAAAATAAAGTGTGTCAAAATTACTATCAAAATTCGATCGAAATATAGTTTCATCTCGTCCCAGGCCCCAGCCTTTATAGCTACATCTACATGAATTCATTGAATGCATTTCTGATGACACTGCCGTAGAGCGAATTGAGAAAAACTATTCAAAGATCACGTTAATAATGACAAAGCCAATGGAATGGATTGATATAATGTCCAACTCATTTACTTACATCAAAATGATTTATTCACATTTAAATTCCGATTTTACTCCATTATTTCCAAAGTCTCTACGTGGATCTTTTGAAACTGTTGATTAATTTCGCGACGGTGTGTCTACCAAGTTCTGTGCCACTGCACTCGCGCTCGCAACGGTCACATTCATAATACAAATCGCACATGGCATCAAAATCCTTGATCCAGGGATCCGATAGTCTTCCAAAATAAGATGGGATCCAAAACTAATTTAATTTGATTTTTTTCATATATTCATTGAATCTGTTATAATTTCATAATTAATAATCTTTATTAATATTATTCACACTTTTTATCATATTACGACTCATTTTTTAATGTGAGTTATACATATGTACAGTGTATTTTCATTTCATTGTTCTTTATTACTCTTTGCCTGCCAATTAAAATAATGAGCGCACCTGTCGCGGGCCTGAGAAATGTTTTTAGTCATCACAGTGAATGCTTTATGAATTTGTTGTACAATTGCTTAACTACGATTTAAAACAAAATATCATTTGAAATTAATTTGTGTAAAGGAAAAAAGGAGAATGGGGGGTGGCCGTGGGCAATGTAGATGAAAATGATGGGATGTTTGTGACTTTGTGGGGAGGCGATTAAGTTCGTAGCGAATGAAATTAATATTCATTTATGGATGTGTCTACTGTGATTGTGGCTGCATAATCTTTATGGCGATTGAAAAATCCACCTTGGGTCGGGAGAGGTACGTGATTCAATAGATTTCGATAGAAGTACACATTCAACAAAGTGGAATTGGCAATTCATTCACAGATATTCGTTTCAAGTACGAATTATTGAAGTTGATATGTGTGAAAGTTTTTGAGATATCGGATATGTATATCGTTTTTTCACGCCCACAACCACAATGAGTTGCTAGTATAATTTGAATATCGTTGGATGAATTTTTCAAGTTCACTTATGTCTTTATGTTTCATATCGGAATTGTGCTTTTAATATATAAGTTATATCTTGGCAACGTCGTTAGCCTAATTATACTGCGAGTGGATGATATTTATGAAATGAGTTGGAATGTGAACGAGACGCCCCAAAGCCGATGGCACGTGATCTAATTAGTATTCACTTTCTGGGTCGAGCCAATCATTGTGCTTGAAAACGGGTTTCCCCGAATTCCCGCCCTTGGAATGTGTCCCACGTGTGTGACCTGTTAACCTGTTGTTTGAGTGCGAATCAGCTGATTTCTTGACCTCAAAAACTCTTCATGGTGTTTACGCTGCATGGATGGGGGCTATAAAATTAAGAAGATCTTTCTCTTTTATTCATTTTTAATAAACTGTTCGTGATTTTCAAACTACACCTATAGTGATATTGTGATGCAATTTATTGAATCACGTACCTCGATCATCCCACTCATGGTGCAAGAAAATATTTTTTAAATTCACCAAAATATACATGTAAGAAAGATTATTCGGCCGTCATCATCGGTAGAAGTATAGACAAGTCTATAAAAATGTATTCGCTTCGAATATTGACTTCTTCACCAATCCCACACACAAGATCTCAACATCCCCTTGTCATTGTCCACGCCACGACCCCTCCCCTATCGCTCTCTCCCTTCGACCATCCTACAACCCCACCCCTCTTCCTCTCTTTCACACACGCTGTATTTGTAGGCCTACATAATGTATTATGTAAAAATAGAAATCTTATTTCCTGTCAATTAACCTATACTTTCAAAACATTTTAAATCGCAGTTAAGAAAAACAAATTCGTAATATTAGAGTATAATGAATGACTAAAAATATTTCTCATGCTCGTGATGAGCACAGCACATTCATTATTTTATAGGTGAGTAACGAACAATACAAAGGAACACAGCAATAATTGACAGTGATAAAAGAATCTCGATTGGAAATTATTAGTATAAACATCATCAACAGAAGTCTTATGAGAGTTATAGTTTCAGTGAGTATCGAATAAACCAAACAAAAAACCAAGCAAATTGTATAAGTTGGGGACCCCGTCTCATGAATACCGATGCCCATTATTTGGAAGCCTCGGAAGAAAACCTCGGTCACATTTGCTCTACGGCGAGTCGAAAACAGCCGTTTTATTCATTTGTATTCAAACCACGGTAACCACCTATATTCAGCTGGTACAAAAAATGTTAAAACGGCTGTTTTCGACTCGCCGTACGGCCGCCGTAGAACAAATGTGACCGAGGTATAAAGTCGAAACAATCTTTGGATTTAGTAAGGGCGTGACGCAGCGCAAGCTCAAAGGGCTTCGCATGCGGTCCGTAGATGCAGTCGGTCATTGACATAAGAAACAACACGCATTCACAAAATTAATCGCACTTTCTAAGGATGTAGCGATATCGATCTGAACATTGGAAAGTATGGAGTTAATTTATCGATGTAAATAGTCTATAAACTGTAAGTATAAAATGAGATTGACTTCAATTTTTAAGTTATCAGTAATTGCCTTTCTGCTTCAATCGCAATTTGCGCAACCGTTACGGCTGTGTGGCCGGAGAGGCATTAAATAGACATAAAATGTGGTGCATTTAGCAGCAATCTAAGCTCGTCGATATTGATATTTTCGATAGCTACCGCGCTTTGCGAGGGAGGGGGGACACCCCCCTCCCGAACCCTCCCCCCGTGCGTGCTTCGCACGCACCGAGGCCGCTGCGCGGCTTGCGTCGCTTCGCGCCGCCAAGCGTCAGAGTGAACCTGGCGAGAACGTTGTAATGACCAATCAACATCATCGTTGCATGCACATTCTTTTTAAACACTGACCAGGATCCAATCAGAATGGATCTTTCATAATTTACAATCCATTGCAATTCTTATCTTACAAGGTCTAGATTGGTGACACAGGGGGTGAGAACTCACCTGCAGCATAGCATCGGGACCAACCATAAGCATAGCATGCTAATGACCAATCAACATCATCGTTGCATGCACATTTTTTTTAAACACTGACCAGGATCCAATCAGAATGGATCTTTTATAATTTGCAATCCATTGCAATTCTTACATTGGTGACACAGGGGGTGAGAACTCACCTGCAGCATAGCATCAGGACCGTGTATCCTGACGTCATGTCCCGTCAGTCGAGCCACAATGCACAACTCATTGTCCTTCAGATTCAAGATCTGACTTAGTGTAGCAATGTGGTTCTTCAGCTGCTTGCACTGAAGGTTCTCCGGACTGCTGGCCCCGCACTCAAAGGCAAACCGCTGCAGACACTCCAGACCTCTTACCGTGTTGGACACCCGAGAATCGGGCTGAATCATCGGGAAGAGGTACTCATTGGTATCCGGGATGCCTACATCGTGGCGCTTCGCGACCAGGATATCGATCCAGAGCTTGATCTCGTCGGTCAGGAGTACAGGTACGACCTTGCCTTTCTTTCCGATGACCTCGATGCGCGTGAGCTTCTTGCAAAGTTCCTTCTCGAAGAGACTCATGGCGTCGTAGACGACGTGAACGTCCGGGTGAAGCGGTTGGTGCTTGCGCGCATAGTCACTGAGCTTCATTTTGGCGATGCTTCCAAGCCGCCGTCGGTTAAAGAGTATGACTTGTGTGAGGGCAATCTCGCTGAGATTGAGCCATGCATCATAGATATCTTCATTGGTGTGAAGCATTCGCATTTGTTCATGAGCTATCCTCTTGAGGTACGATGTCAGGCAAGCTACATCCTGCGCTAGCGATAACCACTTAGGGTTCCCTCGACCTTCGTCTAAAATGCTTCCAAAGTGCGGCAAGGTGGTTTCTTCATGGAACTGGAATTCGAGCATGTCATGGAATTCTGAAGCCCGCTTGTAAGCGAGTGTGTCCCCAAGGGTCGACGCCTTGGCCTGTAAGATGTATGTGCATTTCTTGAGCGAGTACCCAACATTGGTGTTAAGACTCGGCGAGGAGTTGTTGTATCTCCGATGGTTAAACCCTGCTAAGCGCCTCGCAGCAATCACAACATTTTGAAACTTGGCAGGGTCAATGAAGGTGTGTAACGTCGCTAGAGGATCTCCACTCACAAACCTGAGCTCTAACAACAGTCTACCCAACTCACGGAGTCTTAGCTTTATAGAGACCGCCTCCTCGCGATCATGATTCAACTTCAGACACTCTTTCTGCGCAATCTCCAATATGAGCGGATCGTAACTGATACAGTGCGACACGTCATCCATTTTGTTGATTCCGAGCACGTCCCCGCGTAACTCCTCCAACGTGCACTCCCGGTGCGCGACGGAAAGCACGCCCTCATCAGACGAAACTGATCCTTTTTGTTTGGTCTTTTCGCGAAGTCCATTAAGAGGGCACTCGTGCTTCCAGAGATCCCGCTTGACATAGTATGCATAGCAGTAGGAGCATGGAATGTATTCGCGAGGGTCTGCTCCCAACGTCGGTCGTTTCTTCACGATCAGACTTCCCTTGCCTTTCTGTAGGACGTGCATGTTGTGTCTATGATTACCTGCAAATGAAGAGGAAAAAAAAACATAGCTAAAGGATCATCACCTCAAACACATAGGTGTAACAAAGTCAATTCAAGACTAGACATGATAGATCTGGGGCCCGTTTCATTAAGGACTTGCAACTGTTGTAATGTTGCCACTATGTCAACTACCATGGTAACAGGGCTCAGCAGACAATCAGAATCAAGGTTGCCATGGTAGTTGCCATAATGGCAAAGTTACAACAGTTGTAACTCTTTATGAAATGGGTCCCTAAAGTGGCCTAGTTACAATGGTCACAGTTCGTGAAGGTGCCCTAGCAAAGTGGTCTAAGGCGCCTGACTAGACATTTGCAAGTCCTGGGGGGCGTTTCATGAAAGGACTTGTCGGACGTTTTATCCGACAAGTCCCATTTTATCCGACAGTTACCATAGTAACAGTACCTCTCAGCCAATCAACATCAGAGAAAGATGTCAGATCTGACAACTTGTCGGATGAAAATGTTGATGAAACACTCCCCTGGGCTCGATCCCCGGCCACGGCACCTATGCCCGTGAGCAAGGCATCTAATCAACAATGCTCTTTTCTCCTAAAATCAAATAAATGGAACTGATACACGCATTCTTGATGATTGCTTTTAAAAAATTCAAAATCAATAACA
The DNA here is from genome assembly GCF_037042905.1 of Lytechinus pictus. Classification (NCBI taxonomy): domain Eukaryota; kingdom Metazoa; phylum Echinodermata; class Echinoidea; order Temnopleuroida; family Toxopneustidae; genus Lytechinus; species Lytechinus pictus. Next base: position 7,019,581 of record NC_087250.1, read on the forward strand.
TTACAATGGCCATAAAATAAACATTTTGTCTATATTATATTACCCATATCAGACATCTGAGCTGGCCATTTATCAAAACGTGTTGCCCTAGATTTTAAGAATATCGGAAGGAAATCGGAATAGGCATATTATTTGTATTTTGCTTGGTACCTACGCGCATACCGACTATTTCCCATCAAACTCACCGAGATTTCTTAACTTTGCCAGCTTGGCATCCTTGAGAATGGGATCTTTCTCATGCACAAAGTCAATGACTGCCGCCTCTGTGTAGTGGAGTTTGACCAGATGGCGCGGGATCTTGGAGACGGATTTCTCACAGTACAGGCAGAAATATTTCTTGTCAAACTTTCTCCTCCCGTCCTCGTAGTTGTTCGTTGACATGACGATAACGTTCTGAAGATCTGGGATCGGACATGGGGGCAAAGGAAGAAAGAAGAAATAAAAAACTTGACATTGACGTTTCGGAGCAAGTAATAAATAAATCCTCAAAAATCATTCCTTTAAGTTATCATTCAGTAACGAGACACCTCCATATTTCACTACTTGGTCATCTAAAAAAAAAAAATCTATATATTGATGTTGATCCTAAATATCATGCAATGTTTTGCAGTGTAACCAGAGTCAATTATGCAATCAATCCAAAACAAAGTTCTACTATGATTGCTATGCTTTTTGTCACAGGTACCAAGTTATACTCACTGTTTTTAGATTTAGGAATGATGACGGCTTCATGATCGTCGTCCAGAGAATTCTCATCTACCGCCTTCACCGTATTGTTAGCCTGTGCCTAAAAACAAATATTTTACAGATAAATAACAATTGGAGTACTGTAATGATCTTAAAGGTGACAGAAAGTAGTTGCAGCAAACAATAATTTCATGAGAATGTCTTTAAAATCAAGGTTTAAATGCTACCATATTATCATAGATCTAGTGTATTTTGAGTGTATTAATATTGTTTGGAAAAATACCCGACATATTAAGGAATTCCGTGCTTATTTTGCTCATTTCTCAGCAATTACACATTTTTTTACAGAGCCATTTGGCACCTACTTTTCATTCATACATACAAACACTTGGGTGGTCACTTTATTGGATTCTGTTTCGAACTCATTTTGAGATCATTACCACAACTGGTATTTATCTTTAAACAGAATCCAATAAAAAAACAACCTAAGTATTTGTAATTAGAAATGGAAATACGTGCCAAATCACTCTCATAAAAAAAGAGAATTTTATTTCTAAAACGTTCCACGTTGCTCTTTGATGTAATACCTTGATCAGATAAAATGACTTGGGCATAACAAACTTCTGTTTCTTTAATGAAATGCTCAAATTTAGACAATTTACCAAGCGAAGATGTTTTCACTAGTTGCTTTTCACATTTTCTAACCAATCCAGCAAGAACTTATTTTTTCACTAGACTCAGAAGAGGTATATAACCGCAACTATGGAAAGCCAGCAATGTCAACATTTAAATGCATGTTTGTTCAAAAATGTTTTCCAGACAGGATATCGTCGTCTTGACAATTCAGCGTGCTTCTCCTCATTTACATAAAGGACATTGTGCAAATTTCCTGAAGAAAAAATAATGACATTGTTGGATTTCCATACAGTTAAGGTTGATCGGATCAATCGTACATGTAGCTCTTTGTAAGACGAGGCCCAGATCTTCTCTGTTCATTATCAAGATTAACAATCCCTGCACCCCTCCTCACCTGTAGATAAGCAGTCTCGTATACCAGAGGATCGATCGTAACGGTCGTGGTCCCTCCTATGTTGTTCCTGGCCGTGTTGACCCACTGGACATCGGCCATTACCTGGGCAGTTGCTTGCTTGACCGGTTGCTGCTGCTGATACCCGGTGGTCACTGCTTGGTAGAAGACCTGCGGCTGGACCTGGGCTTGGGTCTGGATTTGGACCTACATGTGATTTTGATGGTCAATTAAGAATTAGGATAATATTATTTAACTAGTTATCTATAACAACAGGGGTGTGAGTGGTCACAAATATAAAGATCTGAAAAAAGCTGAAGAGTATTGAGGAAGTTTGAAATAGATAGAGCTCCCATCCTTTTTGTACCGAGAAGAGCCAAAAATAGGCTGAAATTAAACTGAAAATAAAAATAAAATAATCTGAAATCAGCTAAAAATCTGAACTCTCACACCCCTGAACAAATATTAAATTCTCAGATGAATATGCTTATAACCAATCTAATTCATTTTATATCATTACAAGGGATTTGTCTATAATTTGCACATTCCCTAGTAGAATGCAAACCAGAAAGAGAAGAAAAGAAAAGATTGAGAAGTAGGCAAGATGAAAGGCTCGAGTAGAAGGCTGGCTTGAGTTGGAGAGTGGAGGTGTAGAGCACGGGTGGATGAGAAGACTTGGCATTTCTGGCAGGTTGACTGTCCGTCTTCAGAAGATTGATACATAGTATGTCAGGCAAAGTAAGTCAAGTTTGAGCATGCTCAATGTCTAAAATTTCTTCAGCCACTGGCTTTATATGTGCCACCCATTGCCCCAACTATTATGATGTAAGTTCGAGTTTTGGTAAAGATATTCGATTCTGAAAGGAAATAGTTGATGCAATCCTGAAATGTTCATAAGCCAGAATGCTTATTTAGAAGAACAAGGTTTGATTAAAATCACTTAGGCTTGCTTAGAATTACATTCATTTCATGACCACATACTTTTACTGATGTAGCTAACACAAGAATCAACAGGTGGGACCACACTATAAACGGACAGGCATTTTTCCATAGTTTTTCTGATCTTCATTTGAGCACTACTCAGTAATTATACATTTTCCCAAATTATTGTTCGGCAGATATCATTTATGATCCTGTGAAAGTTTTGTTCATTTCTGTGAACATGTAATTTTCTGTCGTTCCCCATACATGTACCAGAGTTGATCTTTGACCTCTCACCTGTTGTATCGGAGTTTGCTGTTGAAGAGTTCCATTATTATCCCAGACGCCGCCTTCAGATTCTTCTTTGATAATGATAGCATCTACTAGTCCCAAGCAAGGGACATTGGCACCTGTACTTGCAGCTTCTGGGAGTGACTTTGCCTCGGCTTGCACAGCGGACTGCTCCATGTCCTGTTTTGATTGGATACAACGAAATGAAGGAGAATACAATCATGTATCCAATCAAAAATGCAATCATACATGTACATGCCATCAAATACTAGTTGACAGCCAAAGACAGGAAAAACCTGCTCCTGTACTCAAAGCATTAAGGGTGACTTTGCCTTGGGTGTGCACAGCAAACTGCTGTGTCCTGGTAGGGGACATTTCATGCAATCATACATGAAATCAAACACGTAATCAAACATGCCATCAAATACAAGTTCACAGTCTAAGACATGGAATACTTCTTTATCCCTGTACTTCCAGGCCAGCTTCTGAAAGTGACTTTGACTCGGCTGGCACAGTGGACTGCTCCATGTCCTGTGTAAAAGAAACATACAATCATAAATGCAATTAAAAAAAATAAAAGTTCACAGTCCAAGACAGGAAACACTTGCTCTTGTATTTGCAGCTTGTGGACGTTTTTTGCCTTGACAGCAAACCGCTCTGTGACAAAAACAATTGTGAACATTTAAATGTAATCATTAAATGCAATCAAAGAAACATGCAATTATGATTTGATGTTCCTCAACAAAAAATACTTAATTTCATATAAAATAAGGTGAAAACCTTTTAGGCAATCAAATATAAGCAATGGACCTAGAAATCTAAGAGGGCAAAATTCAAATCAAGCAATTCAATCCAGTTTCCATTAAGCTTAAGACCAAGCTGGAAAATAACAAACATTTGGAAATTTACTGTACTTGTAAATCATGCAGCTTAGGAACTGCAAATTAATCCTCCTGGTATGATAGATAAAAATTTATTTATGTATCAACAATAAAACACGCAATCATCATACCCAAAGGTCAGAAACACTTGTCACTGCATAATTTGCATCATAACAACAAACTGCTTTATACCGCCATCTATTACACTGTAGATCTATAAAGAAATTATATCTCATTAATTAATGCATAATACTTAATAGATCATTCATTCGATCAATCAAAGATGCCATCCACAGACAATTCAATCCAAAATGCATTCATTCATTCATTCAGGCAATCATTTAAGCAAGCATGCAATTGCAAATTTGCAATCAAACTGAATTAAGTAAATTCAGGCAAGGAACACTGATATCTTAGGGAGTGATACATACAGTACGTGCAATCAAAATTAAGTTCAAGTTCAAGTTCAATTCATTTCCAAATACAATCAACAGCACTGGCGGATCCAGGGGGGGCACAGCCAGCCCGTGCCCCCCTCCTTTTTGAGAAACAAAATTTAAATTTGTAATGTAAAATGCCGTTGAAACAGAAGTGTGCCCCCCCCCCCTTTGAAAATGAAGACTTTCTTTTTTTTCTTTTTTTTTTGCTTGTTAAATTTTTCCTCGGAAATATGTACCCCCCCCCCCTTTTGAAAAATCCTGGATCCGCCCCTGGAACAGAGCAATGCAATCAAACATACAATTAAACAAACGTATGCAATCAAAAGTTAATTCATTTTAAAGTCCCAGGCACAAAACACTTGCCCCTGTACTTGCAGCTTTAGGAAGTTGCTTAGTCTTGGTTTGTACAGCAGACTGCTCCATGTCCTAACAAAGATAGTGAAGGCCATAAATGTGCAAGTTTTTGGAAACCTTGACATTTCTACATATGTAGTTATCCAAGAGTACCGTAAGTAACGGTGTATTAACCGCACCTTTTTCTCGGCGGGACAGAATCAAAAGTCGGGGGTGCGGTTTATACACGGTGACAGGTCTGAGCCAAGCCAATCTCAGCCCGATACCACTACCAGTTTTCAACTCGCGTCGGGTGGCCGAGCGTAGCCGCTTGGGGCAATCCCGTTTAGAGGGGTATGAGCCGCGGGTATAAAAGGGAAGCAACTATGACTACCGGTATCTGCCGTAAATGTCCCTCAAAGTTATATCACGGTAACAAACGCACCTACCTTCATGAAACTGACTTTTTTTAATGGTGTGACTCTGTCTTTGTTGTCATTTTTTAGTCATCGCGGCAAAGTTCAGACGCCAATCGATCGCACAGCGCGGTGCAGCTAGCCGAATAAGACATGCATGTGTAATGTTTATCGCAACGTCAACGTAAGCTGGCGCTTTACCTTTCCGTGGAAGTTATTTTGTTTGACAAATTATTGGTATTATTTGACAATTAATTTCTTTCATTTGCCTTTCCTTCATTTCTCTCTATCATCCATCATCTCAAAATCAATCTTCAATCCCCATCTTCACTCCTTCCGACTTTTTATTTTTAATTATTATTCACTTTATTCCCGCCCAGAGCTCCCATTGAAAATACGGTATACCGGTACTAGCATTTTTTTTCCTATTTTGCTGTCTGTAAGATACCGCCACACACGTACTGAGAACTACCAGTAGTGGTTCAAAGCAGACAAGAAAAACACCTGAACAAAATCGCAAATTTCTCGTATCTTGAACCTTCCCGTATTCCCTTGTCTAAAATTCATGTCAAGACATTGAATGCTAGACAGAATTCTGAAAGCAAAAGTGGGGCTGTGATGCAGGAAATATGATATGAACGATCTTCTCGTATGGGTGAGCCCCCATGTTGATGCTGGTATCGGTACTTGCAATGAACACCAGTACCATATGTGTGTGTGTGAGGTGACTCGCAGTGTGGAAGTGGCCAATAATATCGGCAACTTGCAGATAAGTGACGAAGCGCTGATTTCCCATCATTTTTTACCAGTAATTCTTCGATATTTTTTGGTTCTTGACTCTTTTTTTTTTTTTTTTTTTTTCCATCCGAAAATGGGGGGTGCGGTTAATACACCGTTACTTACGGTATGTATACTGCACTACCAGTCATAAGTCTTTAAATCACTATTGCACTATGAAAGCAGAAAACAACAGGTTCAGTGAAGATGAGTGAACCGATTCTATGTGGTTTATTTCCAATTCGTCTCATGCCAATTCTTCCCATTGCCAACTCGTATACATGTACTATCATTTGGTCCGCTCACCACATGGTCTACTTTCATTTAGTCTAATGCCATTCCGTCTAATAACCAGTTGGTCCAAGAGCCATTTACTCCATATACCATTTGGTCTAATTTGACTAAGTGTTAAATTGTGCAAAATGAATGAAAATGAAATGGATATTAGACCAACTGGTTATGAGACGAAATGGTCATAGACGAAATGGTGATTAGACAAAGTGATGATTGGACCAACTAGTTGGTACATGTAGACGAAATGCTGATGGACGGAATGGCATTAAAATGAAAGTAGACAATGAGGTGATTGGACGAGCTGGCAGTAGACGAATTGGCAATTTACCTTCTACAGTATGTAATGGCAAGATTAAAAGAATATCTTTGCCTCTGCAATTGTTGTGTAAGGAGTCATTGCACTGTATTCCCATTGATTTTTTGTTGCTGTGGACAGTAAAAACTATATGAATTCATTAGTTCTACACTGCACTCACTTTACAAGGCATGGGTTCAAACTTCAAAACCCACTCTTCTTCGTTGATTCTTTATCTGTTAAAACATGTATGAATTCATAACAGTATCATACATTCTGTTGGAAATCAGGCCAATTATTAAAGGGGAATGAAACCTTTGGAACAAGTAGGCTTGTGTCAAAACAGAAAAATAAAAGAATAAGAACAAAGAAAGTTTGAGAAAAATCGGACAAATAATGAGAAAGTTATGAGCATTTGAATATTGCAATCGCTATAAATGCCCAGATCCTCCTATTGGCAATGCGACAAGGATGTATGATGTCACATGTGAACAACTTTCCCTTTGATGGACTATAAAATACCCCCAAAATTTCTCTTTTTGCTTTTTCTTATGGTGAAACAAACTCTTTATCCATGATGTATTCTTTAAAAATCTGTATTGTATTACATGCCCTCCTGTTGAAAGAACACATGGATCTATCCCTTCTTTCTGGACCCTGAAACTTCATTTTCAGTTGATGTCACTTTAGATCAACTAACATAAATGTCTACAAAATATTAAAAACTCGGGCAAAACAAATATTATCATTCCATTAATAGACCTAAACTTACAATTATTTTGTGCTGATGGATAAGACAAGGATAAAGGATCTCTGAATCATTGATATTGAACTATTTATTCCTTTGGGGTCCTTTTCTCTATTTGAAAAAAAAAATTGTATCACTCAATAAACAATCAAGACAGAATCACAATACAATGAGGCTATAAATGAATTTTTGCTTTACTCATTAAAATGCATACATTACAAATCCATCTTAAAGGTGATACCATTTCTTTTTAAGTCGAGAAAAGGCCTCCAAAGGTATAAATCAGGTCAATATTGAGTGGTACAAAACAAAAGTTTTGGTTGATTTTGGGAATGACGATAATTGATTTGCCCGAATTTCACACTGTGTTCCGACATGCAGAAATTCCAAACATTAATTTTAGTCGATCTAGTGTGACATCAACTGAAAACAATGTTTCAGGGTCAAGAAAGAAGGGAATATTCTTCATTTTCTTGACAGTTTCCACGGCCAAGTAAATAAAACTATTTCAAAGAAATGTGGAAAACTGATGGCCATTTCACAGATGAAAAAATGTGAAATTTCATCAACTGTGGGGTATTTTTTTTCTATTATTAAATAATCCCCTCAAACAGTTGTCAAAATAGGAAACCTTTATTCTTTTATTAATGGTCATTTGAACAGCGTTTTCACATTTTGACTCAGCCCTAGTCTTGTTTTAAAAATTCTCAACATTATCTTATTTACAATCAGACCTCAGCAGTCAACAGGCATTCGGGATAGCAGCTTGGAATCGAAACAAAATCAAAATTTGACAAAATGCAAATTCCCTTCAGCTTCAAAATCAAATAGCCTACAGACGCACTTGCTCACTGCAACCATCCTGCCTGTGGGGAATCTACAGGTAGGACAATGGTACTGTATGCCAATGCAGTACACAGCACACGCTTTTAAAAAAATCATTAAAATATTACTTTTATGACTTTATGACAAAGAAATACTACTTTCTATACAGTTGCAATTTATTTTTCATTGGCATTTTGGGAATAATTTTTGTATTCACCAGAACGCTCAAAAACTTAAAATTTGGGCATATTTTTGCATACGCCCTCTTTAAGTGGAAAGTAAAATGGCAAAAAAAAATTCATTTTTCAATCTCTATTTTTAATTAAGAAAAAAATAATTCAAAGAATCTAATTCATTTAGGAGCAAAGTTATATAATGAATAGCTGTAATACTAATAATATGGAAACTGAGTGTCAAAAAATCAAGCATTTGTCCCAAAGTCCCCAAAGAAAAAGATAAAATTAGTCAAACATTGCCAACCTTATTTTGCCACACATGGAGTAGTAACAGAGAACAAGGTTATCATATAGATCTAACCTTCATGACCTTGTTCATTGAATGAGTGTATAGACGTAGACTTCTAAATTGATTTTACCAAAAAAAAAATGCTCATCCCTTATCCCTTTCACTTCCTGTCCTCATCGTGAAATAAGTCGCCTCTCTCTTCTCGCATGTGCCATCAGCCTCGCATTGTGTAGATCTACAAGAGTAAGGCGTAAGTCCACAACAAAGTCTAATACCCCTTTCATAAACCCATCCTCCAATTATCCGCCTAAGAGTAATGCGGATAATTCAATAAAAATTGCATTCACAAACTCCGAAAATAATCCGCACTATTTTTTACGAGCGCCCGACCTGAAAAAGGCGGATAATTGTCACCTGTACACATCCCCCTCCCATGGGGTTGTGTTGGAAAAGGGTGACCTTGTGACCGCACCATGGCGATTATCCGCATTACTTTGGAAATGCGTTTATTAGGGTGTCTGGAGAAAAAAAATATTTTTCTTATTTCAAGGAAATATCGCATTTTCTTTGTGAATTTGAAGAGAAAAAACCTTCAGACTGACAGAAATATAATATTTTTTGAAAAAATCCAATTATTGGCTGCAAAAAAGAAGAATGAAATTAGGTCAATTTTCAGCATTTTCCTGCCATAGACTGTGTAGTTAAGAAATGGACACACACAAATCCTAATTTTTAGCTTCCGAGAGCTGTCATAAATTTATTATTAATGCCAAAAACTTGTCCATAAAGTGTCTAATAGGAATTTTTATGCTCTTTCCGATGGTATGATTTTTATAAAGATTTGGAAACCAGATCACAATGAAAAATTGCGACAAAAGTTAAAAAATTTGTGCAAAACAGAAATTTCATTTTCCCATAGAAAACGTATTGGGGAAATAACAATCTCAACACACACACAAATAAGGGTTTGCAATTTATCTCTAAATCCTTATTTCAAATAATCCTATAAACTTGTCCTTACTGTCAAAAGAAGCCCCTTAATTTTCTCTTTCCATACATGCCAAACAAAAGTTAATAATCCATTCAGATCACATTTTTTAGCAGCCTGAATTTCCCGAAAAAAGTGTGCCATATTTTCCCCAAAATCAGCCTGTTTTATGCTGACACTTTTCAGTGTGGCTTCAGACACCCTACGTTTATAAAGTCAAAATCTGGTCCCGATGCCGCTATTATGCGGATAATTGCAGCATCGAAATAATGCGGATAACTCTGGTCCCGCTCCGATTTTACGACCAAATTATGCGGATATTATCCGCATAATGGGGTCTATGAAAGGGGTATAATTTACAGGCCTAACGACATTAGACCCAAAGTTACCGAACGTTACAAATGTGTCACCAGCTAGCAGTAGCAGCACTGCAAATTAAAATTAAAAACGGCAGTGAACACGGTGAAAAATGGACTGGCGACTTATTTCATGATAATGCCCACTTCCTTTACTAAGGACAAGGAAAGTGGGACATTAATTAAATATAAGTGTGTATTTTAAATTCCAAATGGCAAGGTCTTGATTTAGGTCAATCTTGTTCAGTTTCTCATTCAGTCCCACGCACTCAAATTCAAGCGTCACCTTCACAATGAAAGCAATTTGCCCTTGCACCTGCACAATGCGCGCACGTATTGACCGACGCATGCATGCTGAACTGTCAGATGTCCACACTCACATCACGATCTTAATGCGATCCAACACCACAAAATATTCAGATCACCTCATTTAAAAATCTTGTAATGTTAGTTGAACTGGTAACAGGCAAAATATACAAATACTATCAAGATTCAGGAATAAAAATGAGAATATTTACCGTCATCTACTCGTGTACGGAACAAAGCATTCGGCTGCCGTCTTCAATTATTATTTTTCTTGGTAGGTCTGCTGCCCTCTACGAAATGTTATAACGGTGTACACAAAATTGAAGATTGACAAAGAATTATAAAAGAAAAAACTATGTGAATTAAAAATGCCCATTACAAAAATACAGCATCAACAAAATCGATTTGACAGTTAGTGACGAAAAGTGAAAAGAAAAAAGAGACTAAAAAGAGAGTCAGGAAGAAGATAATAAAAAAGTGTATGTCGTGTAACTGTAAATTAATTCAATAGAAAAAAAATTTGCTTTTATTTCATCTTCCACAGATGCAGTGGAGTAGATGGATGGAACATTCTTTATACGTATTTATAAGAAAGAGTAATTAAATTAAGGCATATGGATCAAATATTAGCATTGATATTAACCTGTGTGCTAAAATAATTCTTTTTGATAAAATTTTAATCCTAATGATAATAATTATCAAATTATCATCGATCTAAAGTTGAGTGCTAAAATTATTTTTAATAATGTATTTTTAGACAACTGTCACAAAAAAGAGCGTTTGTGATTTTTAGCATAATGTTTATCCCAATAAATGGGCAAATATTTGGCCCTGCTTCCATTCTGGTCCCAAATTCACCCTCAAACTACAGGGCCCTGTAAAAAAATTATCGGGGAGACAGGGCAACTGGTGGGGGACATGGTTTGATAATCAAACTCTAAAGACATTGATATCAAAATCAATTTCCAGGTATAGGCCCTATTGTTTATCACAAAATTATAAATTTCCATCTTTTCCAAAAAGGCGTGCAGTGGCGTAAATGAGCAAAAAAAATGAGGGGGCCCGACATGACTGAAACAGAATATCTCTAAGGCCATGAGAAAGCGAAGCGCGCTAGCAAAATTTAGAAATAATGAAATACACAGTATAAATGCTATTTATTTTGTAGTATACAAAGTGCCAAAACACTTAAGTCTTTAATATCTCAAGCAACAAAGTTTAAAGTTCGAGCTCAAAGTATTTATAGCTCAATAAATATAATAAAATTCACTGATCAAAATGCCGAAAATTTCATCAAAATCGGATAACAAATAACAAAGTTATTGAATTTTAAAGTTTAGCAATAAGTGTAAAAACAGTCGTCATGAATAATTACTATAAGTGGGCTTATGATGTCACATCTCCACTTGTTCTTTTGTATTTTATTATATGAAATTAGGTTTATTCATATTTTTTCCTCCAAGAACTAGAAAAATTTGATTGACAACTGATTTAGTGCATTAGATATTTATTGCTGCAACTTATTTCATTGTAAGGGAGACATATCATTCACACAAGTATGAAATAATGAAAAAAATATGATTTTATCTAATAACATAAGAAAACGAAAAGTGGAGCTGCAACTTATTTCATTATAAGGGAGACATATTATTCACACAAGTATGAAATAATGAAAAAAATATGATTTTATCTAATAACAAAAGAAAACGGAAAGTGGAGATGTGACATCATCAGCCCACCTAATGAATATTCATGACGACTGTTTTCACAAAATATTGCTAAACTTTAAACTTCAATAACTTTATTATTTGTCATCCAATTTTGGTGAAATTTTTGTCATTTTGCTCAGTGTATTCTACTCCATGTATTAAGATATAAATATTTTCAGCCCGGACTTTTGACTCTCGAATAATCTAAAAAAATCAAACATGGCTGTTTTTAGTAAAGAACGATATACAGGTTGTATATATTTTTTAACAGTGTTTTCACAAATAATAATGTGACAGACTTTAATAGTGCATGACATGATATTCAGAAAATGATATCACGGTTCGTCGTTTTCTTGTTTCTCATATTGCTCAGTTCACTGTTAATACTCCCATACAGTTTAAGTACACCAGTGCTAAATTAGGACTTAGGCCAATAGCTATAAATCTCGGTATACTGTTAACAAAATTAGTCTTAAGCCCCCATCACACTTATTCGGAATCAGCAGGAATCAAGTAGAAGCTGGAACGAAAAAATAATTCAAAAAATCAAGAATTTGGGGGGAGGAACTTATGAATACACCAAACTGGAGTTGAAATTCAGTAAATTGACCAGGTGAATCATCATACACTAGTCAAAATGAACCGCAATGGAGTCAGATTGATATTTCATGCTACATGAATCTTGGACATTCAAGGCGCATTCTAAATACTCTGACTGCATTCTGAGTGCATTCGAAATATTTTTGTCATTTCTTTTGGCCGTCCCGAAGGTTTTGGTCATGTTCAAAACATTCGAGGGGTATTTTCGAATGGTGTTCGAAGTAGATTTAAATGACCAACTGGTGGTCGAACAATAGTTCTTTCATTCTGGCCAATTCTGCTTGATTCGGAATAAGTGTGATGGGGGCTTTAGATAATTTGTTCCACTCTCAATTTTATTCTTTATATCGTAATTCAATTAAAAAATCCGACTAGCATCTTAATAAAGTTTTTTTTTTATGTAACTCCCTGAAACATCTAACTTTGGATTTTTTAATAGTCCAGTGGGGCCTGTTTTCTGAACATTTATTCCGTTTTAAAAACAAAATTGAGCAACATGCATACTATTTCATGGCCCCTGTAGCACCCCCAAGATTTTCCTGGGGGTGTATGTATTATTCTCCATAGGCAGCACCCCCCAGGATTTTGGTATGTGTGACGAAATGGAGAAATGAAACGAAAATGATTTTCATTTTGTAGCGAAACCTCTTTTTTTTTTTTTTTTTTTTTTGGGGGGGGGGGGCTTGTAAAATGATTGACATTATAGCACCCCCTGTAAAACAATAATGTTCCCAAAGCATTGTACACTACTTTACTCCAATATTTAAACAAAATTTTCTAAAAATCAACAACAATGATAAACTTTTTATATTTTATACAGCATGTAGGCTATTCAGTAAACCAAAATCGTTTTGACTGTGGGATGGAGGCAAATAAATAATTGGCACAGAAATAAAGAAAAATCACCCTCTCCGTGAAATGCGGAACTTCCTGGTATTTATTTGAAAGAAGAAAAAAAAGTTTTGTACCCTTATTGATTTGTGTTTCCATGTTCGACTATGGCAACACTCGCTGCATACATGGCCATACTTTTTTAATTCATTTATTTTATAACGATGAGGAAAGACAATAAAGTAAGTTTATATAGAAAGCAAAATTTATGTTGGCTTATATTCAGTCAGAGATTGGGGAGAGATCGAATTATTAAAGAAAAATCTTAAGCTTTATTTTCACATTTTCTTTGTTTACTTTCAATTTCTTTTCCACCTCTCCCCCCTCCATTAATTTGAGGCGCCCCCGGGGCCGCTTTGCTATACTAGTTAGCCGATCATTACAACTCACTCGGTGCCTTTTCAAATATCTTTAAACTCATTAAAATCGGATCATGAGAAAGTTATGACATTTTTTTTAGTTTTGCTTATTTTCACAAAACAGTTTTATGCATGAGCACAATCAATCAATAACTGAGCAAGATGATGTCACATAAAGGGTCTACTCACTATTTCTTTTGTATTTATTTCGTTTTACTTTACATAAAACTTTTGATTTTTGGAGATATGAAAATATCGAAATTCTTCGAGTCTCACAAGCTGCTATTGCTTCAAGCACCTCGATATGTGCTTAATCTTACTTATGATAGCTGGCCCCTGTATTTTACCGAACTCACTACTGTATATCACATCTTATGCATGGTTTAATTATCAGTCTTTTCTGTATTATTTACAATGTATCTCTTCAATTGTCACATTTAAATTGTATTCATTTATATATGTTTGGTATTATGTGAACATGTTAATATATCATTGATTTATGAATAAAATGCAGAAACTCCTGCAAAAAACAAACAAACAAACAAAAAACCAATGCAAGTGTCACATCATTTCAGCCGGGCATTTCAGGGGGGGGGGGGATTTTTTTTTTTTACATTATATGAGGAAAAAATCCAACAATCCATAGGCCTAAAAAATGTAATAAAAATAGTGAGAGTCGGATCAGTTTCCTTAGTTATAGTATCCAAGACGTGCATAGGCCCATACATATTTTGTGAAAGTAAGCGAAATTTAATAATATCATAGCTTTCTCATTTTACTTCCGATTAGATGAAAAAAATTTCACTATTATGTTTTTTTTTTACCTAGTTTATTCAAATCGACCTCCATTTCAGTAAGATAAGAGTGAGATTTTCGATGAGATACTAATTTTAATCGAAGAGATATGATGAATTAATAGTCCCGCCAGTAGTATAGTAGTCAGTTACGTATTATTTTGGTTTTTTTTTAAGAAAATCACTGGACTAGAAACAATACAACAAGTTCAAGAATGTGAATAACGAATAAAATTATATTACGAAAATAAAATGAGAATAGCCCTGTGGTGAGTCCAGGGGTGGGGTGCACAATGGACGTCTATATTCTTACAAAATTCATTTCTTTTTAATTGTCACCTTTTTCAATAAAAAGATCATAACTTTTTTCTTACTAGGCATTATCAATGTTATTTCGAGCGCCACCATGGTCGATAAGCTGCTTATTCAAAATGGCGACGCCCACAGCCCACCGGAAGCCGTCAATCTTGTCCATTATCAAAGGCGTTTCTGCCTTTGTAATGTACAGATTTCCATTTCTTTCTGCATTAGCACTAGCAATGCTTTGTTCTGAAAGGGAGCAAGAGCACAGGTATGTTTTAATGACAAATTAAAGCAGCATAGTTGATGAATAGTTCACGTCTGTTAGTGTTATTCCTGACCTTAGCCCCTTAGCCTTAGCCCCACATGCTTGATTTCGTGTCTTGACCAACAAGGTTGTGGAAATTACAGTTCGACTAGTCTAGGAAACGCTTGTTCATTGCCACCATCCTGCCTTTTGGGAATCTCCGAATCTACATGTAGATCTATGGTCATGATCTAGAATTGCATCGGTCCAGGCGGTTGATAGGGCGTACAATCCAATAGAGCTCCCTATTTTCCTCACTTTTTCTCATATTTTCATTTTCTTTTCGCAATTAGGCCTATATGATTTTATTTGCTCATAGTTTATTTTGCTTTCATTTGGATCCATGAACTTACTCTTTTTGTTGGATATTCACATCACCATTTTCATTCACAAAATACGCGGGAAGCTCAGTCAGATTCTACACTGTCCCACCTGTGGATATCCATGTCAGCTCTGTTCACATCTAGGCCTACTGCCCCTGCATGGTAACGCCGGTCGCCCAAGCCAAGGCTAGCAAAGGCCAAAGCATCGGTCAGCATTGACACATACACTGGGCCTTTTTACAAGCTCATTTGCAGTTGGACTTGGAGGCATCATCATACTATGGTCTTCTCTCTATCCTGAGCTGATGGTATTGTATAGAATTTGCGTAATAATTGTGTTGTTACATCAGTCATCAGTCCTGTACTGTACAGTGCATGCAATTGTGTCAGTGAGTCAGCTATAATTTCTACTGTTACTACCTGTCTGTCAGTGTCAATGTTTTGACTCTGTTAAATTGTATGTAACTATAAAGTAAGACAGAATTACTACTGTGCTGTTAATGTTAGCTGTACCCTACCTGTGATCCTGTGTCTGTATTTGGAGCCCCTTGATCGATGTAGTGACTCTGTTTGTGAAGTAAAAAGCATCAATGACCTTTTGTACCCCTGCATGCTACATGTTCTTCCCTGCTTCGTCACCCTGTGCACTGTGATGTATATCTACATGTAATGTTAATGTTATTATTGTGACACTGTGTGCTACCGGATCAGAGTATTAAATTTTATAAACTGTGCTACATGTATATAGACATCTTCCTATATTATTTATTCTGTGGAGCCCTTCAATCCCTTGTTGCCTGCTACATGTCTTTCCGTACATGTCGTCTCCCTGTGAATGTGATGTACATGTGAAGTCCAGTAGTACCTGTTGTGTGATACTGAAACTAATAACTGATGAACTGCTAGATCAATGTCATTCAGTATCTCTGTCTTTCGCCCGTCTATGCCAGAATTTTTTTGTGCAGCAGAAGCAAATTTCAGACTGACATAGACTGTGTATTAACTTTTCTTCACTTCAGTACTATAGCTGCTTTTTTGTGTGCAACAGGACATCAGTAACCTGGGAGTTACTACTCACACTACCTCTCATTTCATTCCTTACAAGCACTAGCCAGTTATTACCTGTCATTCATTTGCCTGAGCTACTTGTAGGTGTGCATCTGTGTATCAATAAACCAGGAAATCTCGGACCTTTATTTACGTAAGCTATATCCACATACGTACATGTAAAGCAGATGCTTTGAGGTCACCATTGTCAGAGGCTCCGAGATAAACATTCTGTGTGCTACTGTATACATCTCGAGTATACTTTTATAAATAATCATGGCTTCACTAACAAGTACTATTTCTGCCTGCTCATCCCCATGTCTGGATTCAACTGTGGGTGTGAGTGAAGATGTTGCGACTACTCGAAATTACTCTCTCAATGAGACAAAAGCCATCAGGAAAAAGATGGATTCATGTCATAAGGAAACAATATTCCAACTTAAAGACAATGGAAAACAGTTAGTTGTCACATGTAGCACAGCAATGTATGAAGCTCTTAAACTTTGTATGTTCACTTATTTTAAGGATCTAGAAGGCAGAAATACACAAATAGCAGTTGAGATAAAAGATATCAAAGACAAGAAAGGCTTTCAAGTGGAGCACACTATTCGCATCACTAATCGGCTTGCTAGAACAGGAAACCCTGGTCTGCGCACCAAGTATGTGATCAACCTTTATAATACTTCAAGTCGTATCCTTGCTAATGGAGGTTGCCTTAGTCTATTTCTCAAAGACCATCTCCCTCATATCCTGAAGGAGATTGCTGATAAGGGCAACCGCTCTATTTCTGAGGAGAACGCACATCTTCATGAACTTCTTCAAAAGGCAGTTGCTTCCTCAGGACATAGTGAGTCAAAGATTCCACTGAGGGCAATATCGGCTTCTTCGTCAAAAAGTAGGGTGTCCTCCAATAGTGCTGGGATAGATGTTACAAAGACAAAGGAAAGGAACCCAGATGAGACAAGAGCGTCCACTTTAGATGTTGAAGAGGAATGTCCTTGCTTGGAAGATGACCGTAAGCTTCTCTGTCCGGCCTGCCTGACACATTCCTGCCTAGATACTATTGAGTGTGAACTCTGTAACTCCTGGTATCATTTCCAATGTTCACATCTCTCTGAAACTGAGTTAGCCAAGCATTCTGCCAACAAATCATTATCCTATGTCTGTTCAGCTTGCTCTAATCTGGACCAAAATCCTACTCTTGGAAAGGTATCCCGGAGCTCCTCACCTCCTCCTGTTGTACATGTATGTGACTCTCCAAGTGGGAACTCTGACAATGTCAGCTCTGTTATTAATATAAGTGATTCGGTCTCTAATTCCAAGGAGTCCACTTTTCAAGATAGCAGTGCCACTGTGTGTCAGTCACCCAAAGACCCAAAGGTAACAATTATGCAGGTTTTAAGGACTTTGGAAGAAGCTTCTACTCCTGGAACATGTAAGTCCTGTATTGTTGGACCTTCCTCAACCTTGGGTAGCCTGTCTGAGCATAAGTCCACACAAACAACCTCAAACATAATGGAAAGATCCCCTAGACTACATGTAGCTGATGCGTTTACGCAGGTACATGTATCTTCAAATTTAAAGGATAGGTGTGTACTGGTGGATGCATCCACTCAGTCTTCTTCTCCTCCCCCTGCCTGTAGAGTGTGCCCTAAACTGGAAGGTATTGCCAACAACCGGCAACAAGAAATTAAGGTGATTCGAACTGTCAATGAGAACTTGCAGAAAGATAATGAAGCTTTGTTGAGCTCTGTTAAGTTTTTAAAGAAGGAGCTAGCTCAGGCAGAGGATAATCTAACCACAGTTAGGCGTCAGCTGAGTCAGCTCAGTGAAGGTAATCGGGCTCTTATCCATAGTAATCAGCAACTGAGACTTACCTCAGAATCTCTTCAATGTCGTTGTGACCATCTGACTGCTTTGTGCCTTAACAATGGCCTTGAGGTACTTGGTGAAGAACAGACTACAGCAGATCCGTATGTAAAGAAGACTTACGACAAATACTCAGTTCCCACTACCACAAGTAATAGGTTTGGAGCCCTCTGGGATGAAGCTTCTGATCTCTCTGGTGATGACTGTAATGCGGAGCCGACTCAGACGAGGAGCCAAAGAACTGGTGCAAAACGAAGGCGTAGAAAATCCCATGAAGGGGGTTACCCCTCTCCGCCACAACCAACAAGGAAGTGTACTACACCAAAGAACCAAAGAACTCGGTTGAATACTCCAAGACCCACAGGTTCAGGAGCCCATTTAAGAGTTACACCTCCATCTAGACCTGGTCATCACAACCCCCAGAACAACAGAAACAGGACCTCGCATTCGTTAAGACCAGAAATATCAAGATCACAACCCTCATTCGCATCACAGCAGCCCTCACCTCCAACCCAGACCAACAGGAACAGGACGTCACATACAGTACAGGAAAAAAGACCAGAGGTGCCAAGACCGCAACCCTCATTGGCACCAGAGCAGCCCTCACCTTCGACTATTTCACAGGAACACTACCCCCTCTACTCAACCGTGTTGAACAGGAACAAGGTATACTCTAATCACTCCATACCCACACAAAGGAGAGATAGCAGTGTAATTGGCAACAAGTTTTGTGCAGATGATAACTCAATGTCTCCTCCATCGAACCAGGTTTTTCGGCACGGTCGGAACACTCAAATAGCTGCACCGATAATTCTCCGAGCAGCGTCAGCTGCCCTAAATCTTGTCCTGTCAGACCCAACTATTCCACAAGTCAACAGCCTCCTTATACAGAGTCACCTACAGGTCATTCTACATCATGCCCTTCTTCTGAATCAAGAATCTCGCCCCACCAGTCTCACAACACCCCCCCAGCAGCCATCAACACAATCCCCTCCACGTATAAGAATTTTGTCGTTCAACATGAGAGGTTTTGAACCAAATAAGTTCTACCTTTTTAAACTATTAGAATCAGTTGATATTGTAGCAGTACAGGAGCATTGGCTGCAGAGCTTCTCAGAACACAAACTTACTGAGCTTAAAGACACCCATATTGTTTATGCCAAATCTTTTGATAACGGATTGTCCAGCCCATCACTCACTCGTCGTGGAAAAGGTGGTGTAGCCCTTTTCCTTCATCGCCGTTTTCAAGCAGCCTGTGCCATTGTAGATACCACATCCAACAGATTGCTGTGTGCACATATTTGTGATAAGGACTGTTCTGGGAGTTTACTATTTGTGAATGTATATATGCCCTCTGGAAGTAGTGCAGCTGACCATGCTGAATATGCTGATATCCTGACAGAAATTTCGTCCCTAATTGGTCAGTACCCTAGTGCTAAAGTAATACTTATGGGAGACTTTAATGCTGATATCACAGGACTGCCTTCTTCTTGGAACAGGAAAGCCCAACTATTGCAGCATTATCTCACAGAGAATAGTTTGGTTAGTATGATGACGATCTATCAAAATTCCAGTGATTACACCTACATGAGTGATGACGGATCAAAGAAATCCTACATTGACCACATCATTACTCACTCTGCTAATGTAGGCTCATTCTTCGAGTACATGGTGGTTCCTGAAGACCCTCTCAATACCTCAGATCACCTGCCAATACAAGCTTCATTCATGTCCCACTTGCACCCATGTAAGGAGGCGAGACAGGAGATTAACATGACAAACCACAAGTATAACCATATTCGTATTAAGTGGAACCAGGCCTCTTCGCAAGAGATTCAGGAGGTATACTCAACAGCTATTGACGACATCTGTGACCAGCTTTTGTCCAGCCTACCTGATGAAGCCTCCTTGACAGGAAAACATGCTGAGTACATGCTTAATACATTATCTCAAGCGATGTTGAATGTGAGCATGAGAAATCTGCCATATGCCTCTGGTAAGAAGCGTAAGCGTCAGAAACCTGAATGGAGCACATCAGTTGACTCAACATACAAGGCCATGAAACTCTCTTGGAAGAAGTGGAAGCTAGGTGGCAAAAATAGATCACAAGCAAACCCTTTGTGGATAAGATATAGATCGGACAAGGCAGCTTTTCGTAAGCAGCTCAGGAAACAAAGGCATAACCTAGAGAGCAGCCGGCTTCTACAAATTGAGAGAGCCAAGAAAGGGGACGACAGGCTGTTTTATAAGTTAATCAAGGAAAGAAGATCTCGTGCAGATGCCTCTCCTGTGGACACACTCATAGTCAATGGTAAGAGCTACACAGGAAAGGCTACCATTCAAGGTTTTGAAGAGTACTTCAAGATGCTATCCATGCCCAACCCTGGTAATAATTATCAATCAACCATTACTGATACAGTGGAGAAACTGGCTAATGTAATCAGTACATGTACTCCGAACCAAAGACCTTTCACAAGAACGGACTTAGATAAAGCCATAGGACAGCTTAAGAAGAACAAGGCTGCTGGAGCTGACCAGATATCGGCTGAGCATGTGCTCTTTGGTGGTGAAAAGGCAAGAAATCTTCTCTTAGTCATTATGAACACCTTTGTTGCTCACAGCTTCATTCCAGATGCCTTTAAATATGGAATAATTCTACCACTACACAAGGGGAATGGTAAACCTCTCACTGATCCCTCTTGTTACAGAGGAATAACCCTGTCATCTACTTTCTGCAAAGTATTGGAGTTGCTTATAAAACCCAAACTTCTAGAACAGCTTCATCAAAGAGGGATCCCTGATGAGCTACAGAGTGGTTTCCAAGAAGAGCACTCCTGTTCCTTAACAGCAGCCTCTCTCAACCTCATCATCGAAGCTAATACTAAAAATGGTAGAACAACGTATGCATCATTCCTCGACGCTGCCAAGGCATTTGACACAGTGTGGCACGATGGTCTTCTTTACAAGCTCTATCATGATGGGGTGACAGGTTATCTGTGGAACATCCTTTTTCAGCTGTATCAAGGTCTTCTTGGAGCTGTTGCATGGAAGGACAGACAGAGCAACTGGTTTCCTATCCGACAAGGTGTACGTCAAGGAGGAATCCTCTCTCCCCTTCTTTATTTGATCTACATCGATGGACTCATACAGAAGCTGAGGAAGAGTGGCATAGGCTGTAAAGTACTTTCCAGATACACAGGAACTCTTGTGCTTGCCGATGACGTAGTACTCCTCGCCAACCTCCCTGAAGATCTACAGCGTATGCTTGATATTGTCTTGGAGTACACCAAACAGTGGCACTACACCATCAATCCCTCCAAAAGTGCTGTAGTGATTTTCAACCTAGGACGTAACTCTGCAGATTTCCAATGGCACTTTGGTTCAGACATCATTCCTGTTCAGGCCTGCCATCCTCACCTTGGTGTCTTGCGCTCCTCTAATAAACTGAATCGCACCCATGAGATCTTTCAAAAGGGTAATAAGGCCCTGTACAGCTTGACAGGTACTGGTGCTTACCGGAGTGGTTTGTCCCCTGTCATTGTTTCCTCACTGTGGAAAACATTCTGTACGCCCAGAATGTTGTACGGAACTGAGGCTCTTAACCTACCGGATAGAGATAAGAGGGCCTTGGATGTGATGCAGAGCCACCTTTTCAAAAAGCTACTTGGTCTTCCAAGGACAACTGCACAGGAGGCTGTTCCTTTGCTTACAGGGATTCCCCTTCTATCTGACTCAATTAATCTCCTACATCTGCGTCTTTTGGGAAAGATTATCTCTCTACCTCAGGATAGAATTGAGCACAGGATCTTTTCGAGTGTTGTCTGCCAGGAGCCTACTATACCTACCATCAAAGTCCTCAAGGTTCTTCTAGAGAAGTACAATCTTCCATCTCTACCGGATCTCCTGCAGCAAGGTTGCTCGTATCTGACATGGAAGAAGAGAGTAACAAATGCAGTGGAAAGTAAAGTCCTTGCATCCCTCTCCGAAGAAACCTCCCTTAAGTCGTCCCTTCTTCTGTTCCATGATATTGACTTGGTGCTTCCCTATCATGTATTCCCGTCCGTCATTCACCCTGCACATCTCCGGATAGCCATCAATATGAAAGCTCAGCTTCTTACCAGCACCTATCTCACCCAAAGTCGACTGTGCAAGATCTCCAGACTAGTTTCCGACCCAAGTTGTCCTGCTTGCCATGCACCTGTGGAAACTGTCTTTCACTTTGTTAGTGAATGCATAGCCTATACCCATCTTAGAAATAATCTTCTGAATCATTTTCAAGAGGATGCCATTAAAGTGCTCTCAAGCTTTTCAAATACAGACTCCTATCTTCATGTTGCAAGAACCAGACTTATCCTCCTTGGTGTCATTGGCAATGTCTCGTATCAGTTTCCTGACTTTCATCCTGTTACTCTTCAATTTGTGTTTGATATACATTTCTCAAGACAGCGCCTTGTTGATCAAGCGGCTGCAAACAGTGACTAATAGCTCATTATTTTTACCATGCTGTACTGCAACTAAAGGCTTGCAGTTCTCCGGTGAACGGAGGAATTCAACACAGAAGAAGAAGAAGAAGATAGATCTATGCCAAGTGCGGCAGACAGCACCAGCATGACCAGGGTCCAGGCACGGCCAGATTTCACAAAATGAGATATGGATTAGGCCTATGGGACAATCGACAGAGCCTCAGACTGAGGCACTCCTAGTACCAATGAGGTCCAACATTACATGTATGGACCTCATAGGCGACATCAGTAGTATTTTTGGTTAGAAATCTCTGAGAACAGGATATTTATATATTATATCACAAGTGCAAGCTATATTCCTTTCTCTTATTTAAATTATAATTTTATAGTGTAAATGCATCGTTAGCAACAACAAAAAATGAAAGAAATGAAGGGGAACTTACATTTTCACGGCTTTTTCCTGATTTTCTGGGCAGCTGCTCTTCTCTTCTGACTCGCGATCGAAGCTGATATGAAGATCACGTGATTCGCGTTCTCGTCAGCTGATCGGTTGGTTATTCTTTTCGTCAGACGTTAATAATATATATTTTATAATGCTAGCATTCATCGCTAATTTAGGTGAAAGAGATTGAAGTTAAACAGCGCCAGGTCGGAATCATAATTATTTTGGAAGAGTGTATTTATACACTCGATCTCATACCTGACGTAGACGGCGCTATTCAACAAATGCACAATCTTCAATATAAAAAATAAAACAGAAAGAACGCCTTGAACACAGGCCAAAATGCCTAACGATTTCTCCGCGGCATTAACAACTATCGTAAAGGGCGCTCCATTTATCAATAAAGATGGATGCTAAGCTGTCTATGGCGACAAAATTTGCCGCAAATATTTACGAAGAATTGTGAGAAATGGTCTGAAAATGCAACAAAAGAACCGGTGAGTACCGATTAAACATTATCAATTTATTTAATAGAACATATTAAATGACTACAATGTAACAATTTCTAGATAATATTGCTTAGTTCTAAGCTAGGGCGGCCCAAATGCGCGTGAGTGGAGTCCCAGTTTATTAGCACGGGTAAGTATTGGGGTGTCGCCTAGAGTGGACTGAGGCTTAGATTTTTTAGAGATAATTTTAGTATACAAATAATGCATGCAGCCGAGTGCGTTAGTGGAAATGCAGAGCACGCGAGGTTTCTTTACTTAGATAGGTGCCGCACTGTGCACGAGCCGCTGGCACTCCTAGTACCAATGAGGTCCAACATTACATGTATGGACCTCATAGGCGACATCAGTAGTATTTTTGGTTAGAAATCTCTGAGAACAGGATATTTATATATTATATCACAAGTACAAGCTATATTCCTTTCTCTTATTTAAATTATAATTTTATAGTGTAAATGCATCATTAGCAACAACAAAAAATGAAAGAAATGAAGGGGAACTTACATTTTCACGGCTTTTTCCTGATTTTCTGGGCAGCTGCTCTTCTCTTCTGACTCGCGATCGAAGCTGATATGAAGATCACGTGATTCGCGTTCTCGTCAGCTGATCGGTTGGTTATTCTTTTCGTCAGACGTTAATAATATATATTTTATAATGCTAGCATTCATCGCTAATTTAGGTGAAAGAGATTGAAGTTAAACAGCGCCAGGTCGGAATCATAATTATTTTGGAAGAGTGTATTTATACACTCGATCTCATACCTGACGTAGACGGCGCTATTCAACAAATGCACAATCTTCAATGTAAAAAATAAAACAGAAAGAACGCCTTGAACACAGGCCAAAATGCCTAACGATTTCTCCGCGGCATTAACAACTATCGTAAAGGGCGCTCCATTTATCAATAAAGATGGATGCTAAGCTGTCTATGGCGACAAAATTTGCCGCAAATATTTACGAAGAATTGTGAGAAATGGTCTGAAAATGCAACAAAAGAACCGGTGAGTACCGATTAAACATTATCAATTTATTTAATAGAACATATTTAATGACTACAATGTAACAATTTCTAGATAATATTGCTTAGTTCTAAGCTAGGGCGGCCCAAATGCGCGTGAGTGGAGTCCCAGTTTATTAGCACGGGTAAGTATTGGGGTGTCGCCTAGAGTGGACTGAGGCTTAGATTTTTTAGAGATAATTTTAGTATACAAATAATGCATGCAGCCGAGTGCGTTAGTGGAAATGCAGAGCACGCGAGGTTTCTTTACTTAGATAGGTGCCGCACTGTGCACGAGCCGCTGGCACTCCTAGTACCAATGAGGTCCAACATTACATGTATGGACCTCATAGGCGACATCAGTAGTATTTTTGGTTAGAAATCTCTGAGAACAGGATATTTATATATTATATCACAAGTACAAGCTATATTCCTTTCTCTTATTTAAATTATAATTTTATAGTGTAAATGCATCATTAGCAACAACAAAAAATGAAAGAAATGAAGGGGAACTTACATTTTCACGGCTTTTTCCTGATTTTCTGGGCAGCTGCTCTTCTCTTCTGACTCGCGATCGAAGCTGATATGAAGATCACGTGATTCGCGTTCTCGTCAGCTGATCGGTTGGTTATTCTTTTCGTCAGACGTTAATAATATATATTTTATAATGCTAGCATTCATCGCTAATTTAGGTGAAAGAGATTGAAGTTAAACAGCGCCAGGTCGGAATCATAATTATTTTGGAAGAGTGTATTTATACACTC